>NC_057732.1:5879498-5942112 GCF_004010195.1 Chiloscyllium plagiosum
ACAGAAGCGCTTCACAGGAGGTTCCCAAGCACTGAGGATGTCACCTAGACAGGGGACGAAACGTTTGCAACAAAAACTTCCAGCTCGGCGAACAGAACCACAGCAATGACTATGACTCTAAGTAACCAAAAATATTGATGAGGGAAGAGCAGTAGACGTTGTCTACATGGACTTCAGTAAAATGTTTGATAAAGGATCTGCATGGTAGACTAAAACAGTAAAGGTAGATCACATGGGATTCGGGGTGAACTTTCCAGTTGGATACAAAATTGGTTTAATGGCAGGAGACAGAGGGTAATGGTGGAGTTGTTTTCGGACTGGAGGCCTGTGACCAGCAGTGCTCCACAGGAATTGGTGCTAAGTCCACTGTTGCTTGTCATTTACATGAACAATTTGGATGAGAATATCAGCGGCATGGTTAGTAAGTTTGCAGATTACACCAAGTTAGTAGTAAAATGGATAGTGAAGGAAGTCATCTAAGATTACAAGGAGATCTTGATCAATTGGGGTCAATGGACTGATGAGATGGGCAGATGGAGTTTATTTTGGATAAATGAGAGCTATTGGATTTTGGTAAAATGAACAAGTGTAGGATTATGTAATTAATGGTAGGGCCCTGGGTAGGGTTGCAGAACAGAGATCTAGGGGTTCAGACATTTAATTCTTTGAAATTTGCTTCACAGGTACACAGGGTGGTTAAGTAGTCATTTAGCATGCTTGTCTTCATTGTTCAGACTTAGTATTGGAGTTGGGACGCCATATTGAGGTTGTATAGGATGTTGGGAAGGCTCATCTGTAGTACGGCCTACAGTTCTTGTCACCCTGCTATAGGAAGGATATTACTAAATTGGAGGCAATTCGGAAAAGATTTACAAAGATGTTGCTGGGAATGGAGGATTTGAGTTATAAATATAGTCTGGAACCTTTTTCACTAGAGTGCAGGAGGTTAAGGAATGATCTTGTAGAGGCTTATAAAAACATGAGGGGCATAGGTAAGGTGAACAGCAAGGTCTTTTCCCTAGGGTAGGGGAATTGAAAACTAGGAGACATTTTGTTTTTAGGTGAAAGGAGAAGGTTTTAAAAAAAGGACTTGGGCAACTTTTCTAAAACAAAACAATGGTTCATGTGTGGAATGAACTGCCAGAGGAAGTGGTAGATGCAGGTAAAGTTTTAAAGACATTTGGACAAGTTCATGCATAGGAAAGGTTTAGATGGATATGGGCCAAGTGCAGGCAGGTGGGACTAGTTGGACCTAAGGGTCTGTTTCCATGCTGTATGATTCCATAGCAATGTTAAAGTCAAGGTGAAGAGCTGTGTTTCATCTGTTAAATTGCTGAAATAATTCAGGAGCTTTAATCATTTTCAGGCCTCCTTTAACATTCAATTAGACCAGAATTGAAACCTTTTGTGATAGTTCATGATTCAGCAATGGGGCAATATGACAAATGCAAGATGAAGACAGCACTCAGAAGGGGCACACCTCTGCCAGAGTGTCTTAACACAGTGTTATTACAATGCTTCCCTGAGAATTCTCCCTGCCTGGTTAAATACTTTAAAAAAAATTCAGTCTGTAGTTCTAATGTTAAAAGCTTCCATCTTACTGGCCAATCCACACCCTACAATCTGCTCTGAAAATTCTGCTTGTGTTTTCACAAATTACACCACAGTAACTGAAATAATCTTTTCCAAACAATTTCATAAATAAAACAAGTCAACATTCATCCTATCTCCCAAACTTAGTGGACTCTCAAATAATTCCAGGATTTAATCATAATCCATGTCTTTGCCAAAACCTAATTCGCTCTTCTTTGATCATGTTGAAAGTTTTTGAGACATTATTTCAAGCAAACTTACTAAAACACTGGTGAAACATTACTTCTTCTCAACTTCAATACCCAGAGGTAATAATTACGTTCCACAACTCACTACTCAAACAGTGAGTTTTAAAAGGTATAGTTGAGACAAAAGGTAAATAAAGTGATAAAATGGAAGAGTTGTAAAAAAAAATGCAAGAGTGGGATTATAAATTGGTCATTCAGACTGAGAAACAGACCAACAACAATATGATGATCAGAACAATCTCATTCTCCTCTGTTATTATGGGATTCAACTAGTTTAGTTTGGGCTGGATGGCCTCCTTCTCCTTTATAACTCCCTACAGTAGGAAAGATGTTGTTAAACTTGAAAGGGTTCAGAAGAGCTTGACAAGGATGTTATGTGGGTTGGAGGGACGGGGAGAGGCAGGGGGTATCTTCCCTGCAGCATGGAAGGCTGAGGAGTGACCTTATAGAGGTTTGAGGGGCCTGGAGAGGGTCAACAGTAAAATACCTTCCCCCCAGGGTAGGGGAGCCCAAAACTACCGGGTTAAGGTGGGGGGGGAGGGAGATTTAAAACGGACCTAAGGGGCAGAGGATGGTGCATGTATGGACTGAGCTGCTGGAGGTGGTGGTGGGGGCTGGCATAATTACAACATTTAAAAGGCATTTGGATGGATACACCAATAGGCATGGTTTAGAGGGATATGAGCCATGTGCTGCCAAATGGGGCTAGATCAATTTAGGATAGCTGGTCTGCATGGACGAGTTGGACTGAATGGTCTGTTTCCATATTGTACATCTCTATGACTTATAGAAACAAGGTCCCTGCCCAATTCCAACTTTCAAAATAGCCAAACCATGTTGAAACACGAAACCAAGACTAATTTGCATTTGCTATCACAGGAGGTTTCTATCACAAAAAACCTGCAAAAATAAAAGCAACTGGTCAACTTCAGACATCCAGTGAGGTACCCAACCATCATTACTTCCATTTTACAAATTGCATAAGCAAATAGTAAAAAAGGAACATCAATTGAATTTGCATTTATCTCAAGCTGATTAATGGATTTCAATGGAACATGCAGGATGTATGACCTTGAAAAATAATGGATTAGGTTTGTGGTGAGGATTGGACATAGAACATAAACAATACGATACATGAACAGGCCTTTCAGCCCATGTTTCTGTATCGACCATGATGCTATTCCAAACTAATCCCATCTGAGTGCTCATGGTCTGTATCCCTCTATTTTCTGCCTGTTTACAAGTCTGTCAAAATGCCTCTTATATGTTGCTCTCATATCTGCTTCTACCACCTCCCCTGGCAGCATATTCGAGGCACATGTCACCCTCTGTAAAAAAAAAACTCTCCCCCAGCTTCACCTCAAACCTTTTCTCCCTGACATTTGACATTTCTACCCTGGCGAAAAACTCTGACTATCCAGGACCTCTCAATTTTATACATTTTTAGAGTCACCACTCAGTCTCCAATGCTCTAGTGAAAACAACCCAAGGGTTGTCCAACCTCTCCTTTTACCCAACACTCTCCAATCCAGGCAACATGCTGGTAAATCTCTTTTGCAGCTACCTCAGAGCCTCCACCTCGTTCAGATACTGTGGCAACCAGAACTGCACACAATGCTGCAAATGCAGCATGACCAAGCCTTATACAGTTGCAATATGACTTGCCAACTTTTATATTCAATTGTCAAAACAGCAGAGTTTTCAGAGCAGTTTGTTGGTTGGAGATTGACTTGCAGCCATCTCATGAAATCATAGAACCGCCACACAGTGTGAAAGTAGGCCATTCAGCCCATTGTGTTCACACTGACCCTTCGAAGAGTATCCAACCCAGACCTATCCCCTACTGTATCCTTGTAACCCTGCATTTCCTATGGTTAACCCATCTAGTCTGCATGTCACTGGATGCTACGGGTCAATTTAGCATGGCCAATCCACTTAACCTTCACGTCGTTGATTAAATGGATGCTCTGTTTTTTTTAAGCTTTGCAGTTATAAAGCACCAACCAGGCAGAGCAATGAGGAGCTGTGTTGTTTTAATATTAACTTGAACATGTGTTAACTCGTGCTGTAAACACCTTTTATAACTTGCTAGCTGTTGTACTGACAAGGGCAAATCTGATTTCTGTCAAAACTAGTCTCAGCATTGTAAAAAAGGAGAATTCTCCAACTTAAAATACCCAGAAAGCTGATAATGGTTGACCACCTCAATGGAAATCCACTGCAGGACAGTGGGAAGCAGCATTGTAAAACACTGACTGTCAAAGTCTGGAATTCTCTACCACATAGGGCTGTGGAAGCTCAAGTTTTAAGTATAGATTGATACATTTCTGATTTCTAATGGCATTCACAGTTATGAGGATTGGGTGACGAGAAGGCAATGAAAGGTTCAAACAGCCATGATTGTATCAAAAGGCAGAACAGGCTTGATGGACTGAATGGCCTACTCCAGTTCCTGTGTCCTTTCTCTCAATAACCAAAATTGGAATTTCCTCAAGAGCACACTTTGTAAATTATATTCTATGGCTATATTAAACGAGGGCCAAAGCACTACACATAAAAATGGTTGACAGTACAACAAGAAAGCAATTGGCTATTTGTACTTTGAACTGTTACAGGTTTCAACTGCAGTTTAAAGTCTGCTATAGGAAATGCTTACCCAGCAACGGTGAGTGGGAGTATGGGGTTACAGAGTTAAGGAGCATCCATGGTTGAGAACATGGCAGTAAGCGGAGAGGAGCTTGGCTCCCTTGCAAACTTTGTGGAATATGTAACCGTAGTCCCTTGTAGCAACGTCCTGTCTGTTGAAGATGAGGATGACATCATTATTTGAAACACTTGAACAAGCAGCAATAAGCATCTTTCCCCCTCTGATCCTCATCACCCATGGGAATAGCGTCAATGAAATGGGAATGTTACCACCTCCAAGTTCCCCACAATCCCCTGTTGGCCATATATTGTATCCAATTCCCTTTTGGATCTGGGGTCATGTTCATAGAACCGTGGAATCCTTACAGTGTGTAAATAGGCCATTGAGCCCATCGAGTCTACACTGACCCTGCAAAAAGCACCCAGACCTAGCCACCCACCTCATCCCCCTAACTCCAAATTTGCCATGGCCAATCCACCTAGCTTGCACAACCCTGGACACAATGAGCAATTTAGCATGGCCAATCCATCCTAACCTGCACATCTTTGAACTGTCGGAGGAAACCAGAGCACATGGAGGAAACCCATGCAGATTCAGGCAGAATGCATAAAGTCCACATAGACACCTGCTAGAGGGTGGGATTGAACCCGGGTCCGTGGCACTGAGAGGTAGCAGTGCTAACCGCTGAGCAACAGTGCTGCCATGTTGGGTCAGTTACCTGGGATTCCCTACTTTTTCTGCAATGACTGCAATGATTTAGATAGGCTCAACACTGCTACCATTCATGTTAATGATTCAACTATATGCCATTGTCATGCATTAATTAGAGAATCATTTGTGGTGGTATGGTAATTGTCCTTCCTCTGGGCAAGGTCCAAACTCAGGCTTATTTGCCTGGAAGGTGTGTCATAACACGTGCAAACCGATGGATTAAAAAAAAAATCAACTAAATAGGAACAGGTTGAAACCAGCAGTGTTCGCATTTGAGTGTACAGCTCTGTAAATAAACACTTATTGAAGTATACAAAGATTTGGCTCCAGTTGTATCCTTCAATGCTGGACTTTCTAGATTAAAATCAACTTGGCATGGGCAATAAGTGAACCTTGCTAGAGAGGACTCTATCCAGAGAATGGGAACTTATTTCAATTACTGCGCTTTATCATCGATGCTTTAAAAAGACAGTTAGGCCAGACTAACCGGTATCTTACCAGAAATCGTAACATTGTAGTTTAACTTGTAGACTGAACAAATGGGCCATAAAGTGAATTTGATGTTGATTTGGAGGACCAGGTTATAGCAGTTAAATTTCTTAACAGGAGTGCAGAAATAAAATATAATCAAGAGAGCATCTCTCTTTTTACTGCATCATCCCACACAGATGCAAAGAAAGAACGGTTTGTGCTGGCACTCAAAAATGTAGCCAATAAGCAGAACTAAGAAATTCAAAATTAAGCCGATAAGCACTAGACCCCCTTCCACATACCATTATCAGTTTGCATCAAATCATCAAATGTGATAACTAGCACAAAATAAACTGTTAGCCAACGTAGCAAAATCACATCTGTCTTTGAAACTCCAAACTAGCCTTAGTTCAGCAGAAAGGTTACTTTGACCATTTCTTCAGATTGTGCGATCTCCCAGAACTTTCAAATGTGGTGACCCTGCCTAAAATGGCAGTCCCTGTAAAAATTAAGTTTGTGGAATGATTGGAGGCAATTGTGATTCAATTCCAAGAGTTTTCCCAATCTAGGGTAAACGCGGATTTTTTACTTTTAAAAAAAAATACAGAAATGATTTAGAAGTTTTCAGACTTGATGAAAAAGCACATAAATATATGTGAATTTTAGCATCAATAAAAATGTGGTGGTGCATTTTGAGGAAGCAGCAGGAAGGTGCATACACCTGGGTAAGTAAAATGGAGTTAGACGAGCAATGGGATGTTAGGGCCAAACTTCACAAGTCATCATTTGGTTAAATCAGAACTTGAGTATTGCTGACATAAAAAAAAAGACACTTTACTAAAGATTTTTGTCTTGCACTCATCAGGCCAATTCTCAATAACTACCCAAGTAAAGGGAACACTAATTAATCAGCAAGAGGACTCTGGTTGAGGTGCTGCCGCATAGTAGGCACTAACTAACGATGACTGGCAGTTAACTTCCAAGTTTTGTTAATCCTTTTAAACTTCAAGTCAGGCAAGCTGACATTCTGTCCTTAACAAAACAATAGAAGAACTAAATCAGATGGACGGATGTGGGTACAAGGTGGTAGCTCACCCCCATTACTTTCCCCTGGCAAAATTAGGGATGGGCAGCAAATACTGGTCCTACTAGTGATGCCCACATCCAAATTTAATTTTTACAGGGACTGCCATTTTAGACAGGGTCACCACATTTGAAAGTTCTGGGAGATCGCACAATCTGAAGAAATGGTCAAAGTAACCTTTCTGCTGAACTAAGGCTAGTTTGGAGTTTCAAAGACAGATGTGATTTTGCTACGTTGGCTAACAGTTTATTTTGTGCTAGTTATCACATTTGAAACTAAAGGTGACAGTGAGATTGCAAACCTAACAACTTGACAATATGCTAATCACTGCACAATCTATCAGCTCAACACTTGAATCTTTATTTTACTGTAAAAGAAAATGATGTGGATCTGTAAGGAAGGTGGCTGAAGTGGAACAAGGTTGGATGTTATGTGGAAATTTCTCCTGAGCCTTACAATTCTCCTGCCTAAAGATAAAGAAGAAATTCAGATCAGAAACATTCATCTGGAAAGACAAAGCATGAACCTGAATTTGTATCATAGCTCTCGCAACCGCAGTGTATCACTCTGAAGTGCTCAAATTTGGTCATTAATTAAAAAAAATATAATCACAGCAGCCAACTTGCATGTAGCAAAATGAGATAATGAGCAAATGTTGGTTGTGGTATAAATCTTGGCCAAGACACTAGGGAGAACTCCCTTTCTCTCAAAATGGTTCCAAGGGATCTTTAAAGTCCTTCAGCAACCCATCCAAAACGGTGGCCTCTACTGCCTGGAAGGAAAAGGGTCAGAGATAGATGGGAACATCATCCCTGCAAGTTCCCCTCCAAGCCACCCACCATCCCGACTTGGAAATACATTACCATTCCTTCACTGTTGCTGGGCCAAAATCCTGGAATTTTCTTCTGAGCAGCATTATGGGGTGTCCCTACATCGGAGGGATTGCAGTAGTTCAAGGAATGAAAGTACACCTTTTCGAGGGCATTATTGCTACCCTAGCCAGCTAAGCTAATGCCCATGAACAAAGTAGAAGCCTCTATCCAACAGGATAAACAGGACAGGATAAAAACCAAACGAACTGTGGATGCTGAAAATCAGAAACAAAAACAGAAGTTGCTGGTAAAGCACAGCAAGTCTGGCAGCATTAGTGAAGAGAAATCAATTAGCGTTTCGGGAACTGAGGAAGGGTCACCGGTCTCGAAACGTTAACTTTGATGTCTCTACACAAATGCCGCCAGACCTGCTGAGCTTTTCCAGAATAAACAGGACCTCAGTCTAACAACTCACCTAAAGGATGGCATCTCTGACAATGCAGGGCTCCCTCAATAGTATAGGGGAGTGTCAGGCTGGATTTGGTGTTCAACTCAGATGAGATTTGAACCAACAATTTTATGACTGATGTGGGTGTTACCCATAGTTAGCACATAAAGCTGAAAGTCTGGTTGACATGTCTGGACTTCAATAGTTTGGTCAAGCTGTCTTTGCCCTGGTAGGCTCAATGTTTCCGAAAGTTCTACTTTCATTTCAAATTTGCTTTTTTTTGTAACGCCTGCCCCTTTAAAGTAAGGTCAGAACTCTCACTGCCCATTTTAAACTGCAATCAGTGATTTCTGATGTGTCAGGCTGGAGGAGAAAGAGTTAAAAACAAAAAATAAAGTAAAGATTGTAAATAAAACAGTAGGTTATAGCAGCCAGAACCTTTTAATAATAACTTTGAAAAAAATCATGGTATTAATTGTTGCTTTGGTTCCATTTTGCAACAACAGCTTGCATTCCAGGAAGCATCAAGCAACTATTTTTATCTGCCATTTCCTTGTATGAATGAGTTATACCTTCTGATTTGAATATGGGAAGATGAACTCGCAAGATAAATATTTCCCATCTCAAAAAGTACAAACTCACCCACTGATCTTTCATGTCTACATTGTACAAATCACTTTTCCCTCATCCATCAATGGGTATTCAGATAAATACCCATCAACCCATTCACAGTCACAGTCTTGGCCAAGTTGCCCACAAGTCGGGAGGTCAAGGGCTCAAGACCTTTTGCAGAGTAGGAGCACACGATTTCTGCCTTGGCCCCTTCTTCAGGCACAGGTTATACTACATTATCACATTTTTTAGCGAGGCCCCCTTAGGTACCATATATTTAAAAAACCCATGGCATTACCTTTCTTTTTAAAAAAAGGGTCAGTCTAGTATTGCAGTTTTTATTCTTTAAAAGGCCACCACAATTTGTTTAATTGCTGTTTCTGGGATCTTGCTCTGCACAATCACCTGCCACAATTGCTCACATGATGCCAATGCAGCGAAGAACCTTCATTTGCTTTACATACTGTGGAATGCCTCAAAGAATTGAAAAACACTTAAAAATATACTCGTGGGATCTGGGCACCTCTGGGCCAGCATTTATTGCCCACCACTGTTGCCCTTGAGAAGGTGCAGGTGAGCTGCCTTCTTGTATCACTGATCTACAATGCCCTGAAGGAGGGAGTTCCAGATTGTGACCCAGTGACAGAACGATGAACAAAGAACAAAGAAAATTTACAGCCCAGGAACAGGCCCTTCAGCCCTCCAAGCCTGAGCTGATCCAAATCCACTGTCTAAACCTATTGCCCAATTCCCAAGCATCTGTATCCCTCTGCTCCCCACCTACTCATGCATCTGTCCAGATGCACCTTAAATGAACCTACAGTGCCTGCCTCTACACGCTCCAGGCACCCACCACCCTCTGTGTAAAGTGCTTTACGCATGTATCCCCCTTAAACTTTTCACCTCTCATTATTTAATCCCTCACCCTGGGTAAAAGCTGATCTCTATCTACCCTATCTATACCCTTCATGATTTTGTACACCTCAATCAGGTCCCCCTTTTTTACCTAATGAAAACAATCCTAACAACCTCTCTTCATAGCTAGCACCTTCCATACCAAGCAACATCCTCATAAACCTTCTCTGCACCCTCTCCAAAGCGATGACATATTTCCAAGTCAGGATGGTGAGTAGCTTTGAGGGGAAAATATAGATGATGGTGGTCCCAAGTATCTGCTGCCCTTGTCCTTTCAGCTAGTCAAGGTCACATGGTTTGTAATGCGCTGTCAAAGTAGTCTTGGTGGGTTGCTGCACTGCATCTTGTGGTTGGTGCACACTGATTCCCTTTATTGTGGATTGACAATAGCAGTCATGTTGAATTGTAGAATCCCTACAGTGTGGAGGCAGGCCATTTAGCCCATCGTGTCCATACCGACCCTCCAAAGAGCATCCCACCCAGACCCACCCCATTCCTGTAACCTGCATTTCCCACAGCTAATCCACCCAGCCTGCACATCCCTTGTAGCAATTCCGCAAGGCCAATCCAGGTTAACAAGGGCGAGGGAAAGGAATTGGGAAAGATGCCAGTACTAGAGTGGCCTCTGGACAGAACCTGCTTTTTCAGAAGAATGATTAGTTTGCCTGCACCCTCCAGGGCTGATGGAAAATGCTTTTAAGTCTGGCAACTCAATGATGTTAGAGGGAGGGAAGGAGCAAAGCTCAAGTTGATCACAAGTAAACATAAGGCAGGAAGTAAAGTTCATAACAAGTCAGAAAGCAATCAAGGAAGTCTCTCACATTTCCAGATGAATGAACTGGAAAAGGCTTTGGACTTGTGAAGTTAATATTTAACATTTCATTCCAAACTTGTATTAATCTGCAAATCTTTAAGCTGCACCATTAAGTAGAACAGGTAAGATCGGATGGCACAATGGGACAAATACCATTTGTCTTTGATGCATTTAAACAGCTTTTTATCTTTGGATTAATGGATACAGACCCTCCCTTGATCAATAGATTGACAATATTCATTAGTTTGATGTGAAGCAAGTTCAAACAAGCTCATTGTAGGTAAAACTAGATTCCTTCAAGCATTTTGGGATGTGAATCATTTGCTCATACTTTGAATTGAGGGGCTCGATGTTGAGTGCGTGAAGTTTCTTCAGTAAACGTTCCCAATGTTTGATCAGAGAATAAACATTATTGAAACAAGAAGCAATGGTAATTCAATCATGTGCAGCTCTCACAGGGTTTACAGTATCATAGAACTGCTAGTGCTGGAGGCCATTCAGCCCAACCTGCCTGCTGTTCTCCCACATTCGCCCCATAACCCTGCTTATTCATCCTTTCCAGATAGCTAACTCCAAATGGAATGCCTCAATTGAACCTGCTTCCACTGCACTCCAGATCCCACCTGTCGCTTTTGATTTTTTTTTGCCAATCATTTTAAATCCAAACCTATTTGGCTGCCACCCTTTCACAAGTGGAAAAGTTCCATCCTGTTCCATCAGTTCCCTCATGATTTTGGTAACCTTTATCAAAATATCCACTTTTGTCTTTCCTCTGAAGGAAACCATCCCAACTTCTGAAATCTATCCTCTTTACGGGAGTTCCTCATCCCTGGAACCATCCTTGTGAAATATTTGAACACTGTTTCCAATGCCTACATATCCTTCCTAAAGCACGACACACACAACTCTTCAGCTGAGATCAACTACTGCCTCTTATAAACTCAACATAACTGTCTTCCTCCTGTGCTCTATGTTTCTATCAGTCTCAATCCAGGTCATTGCTTCTTTTATTAACTACTCTCGCAAACTGTCCTACCACCTTCAGTGATTTACACACGCGCTCATCCAGGTTCTTCTATTCCTGTAATCATTTTAGGATTGTACACTTTTATATTGTTTTCTCGGATCCTTACCAGCAAAATGGCTGTTGGCTCTATGCCCAGTCTACAATATGCAATTGGGAGCCCTATTCTCAGAGAGATGCTAATGTATTGTTGGGACATAACAGATGAGACTTTTGCTTTGCACCTCTCCTGTACTGTGCCAGGTATGCTTGAAATGCAAAGACATCAACATTTTGCACCTTAAAGTGATAGAGTCATACAGCACAGAAACAGACCCATCACTACATCCAACCATAACCCAAAACTCAACTAGTCCCACTTGCCTGCACTTGGTCCATATCCCTCCAGAACATTTCTATTCACGTAAACCCAAATCTCTTTTCAACATTGTAACTGTACCTGTATCCCACCTGCCCCAGAAGCCCCTGCACCTCAGCCTGACTCTCATATCAGCAACAATGTGCCAGGCTGGGATTTGGAGCCGGAGTCACGTGGGGACAGTTACAGGCCTGGGTGGTAACAGTGGAGGGAGATGGAAGCCTCTGCATTCAGGTAAAAATGTAAACAGCTCTGCAATTTAAAAACAATAAGTTTCTCCAGGAAATTATGGAGTTGATTTTACAGAGTTTAGCCAGCTAAGTCTGCCTCGGGACAAATCAATATGGCAGCAAAGCAGGAGATGGACCACCTTGACTTACCTGGACATTGACACCCCCAATGGGCTCCCACTCATTTGTCTTAATCTAATATGGCAAATGCAGCCTTCCGAGGTTGCATGTGAGCAAAGTTCCCCTCATCTGAAATACTGGGCAAGACCCTAGACTTTTCTAACATCGAAAAACACTGGGCAAAATCCAGAGCTCAGGCTGCAACAAATACATACAGAGGCAGAATGATTTCACTCTGGGACTACTGTTCAGCCAACTTACACCCTCACTCCAAAAGGAAAAATCAACTAAACCTAACACTCTACCTTCGCCTACTCAGCACAGACAGTATGGAGCCTACAGAGATACTGCGTATTCAATCGCAATCAAAATCTGTTCACACAGGCTCTACCCAGCGGGAAACCAACTGACTTCAGAAAGGAACAATGAACATTGTTAAAAATCACATAACACCAGATTAAAGTCCAACAGGTTAATTTGGAAGCATTAGCTTTCAGAGCACTGCTCCTTCATCAGGAGGTTGTCTGCTTCCAATTAAACCTGTTGGACTATAACCTGGTGTTGTGATTTTTAACTTTGTCCACCCCAGTCCAACACTGTCACCTCCAAATCACAATGAACAAATCAGTTTTGAGGGGAGATAGCAGGTCACACAGTCTGTATATCTGCCTGCCCTGATCTGATCTGAGGGGAGAGCTTTATCAATAACAAGCTTCTGCAGGAACAGCTTCCCCACAGGCTCCAGCCCCAACAAACAGTTCCGGAACCAAGACCACAGAGGCCGGAGAGAGAAGCTGAATGGGGAAGACAAAGCAAGGGCACCATCACAACAACTGGGGGGGGGTGGTATGCCAACCAAGTACTATCCCAACAGCAGCTTCCGGACACAGGCCTGTTCCAAGCCAAAATGACTGACAGGAAGAACCTCAGCAGCCAGACACACTTTAAAACTGTGTCAGGAGTGTGGTGCTGGAAAAGCACAGCCGGGCAAAAGTGAGGACTGCAGATGCTGGAAACTAGAGTGGAGATCTGAGTGGTGCTGGAAAAGCACAACCGGTCAGACAGCATCAGAGGAGCAGGAGAATCAATGTTTCGGGCATATGCCCTTCATCAGGAATACTTAAAAACAGTGTTCTTCCCAGTCGTGAGCTTAAACTCCCGAGACCCCAAAAAAGTTTCCAGCTTAACTAGCAGGGAGGGGAAGGTGACAGTGCAGGGACCCCAAGGATAGGAAGCCCGATTAAAGTTTCTATAATTAAAACTGCTGTTTTAGCTTCTAAGTGTTTAATTTAATCGTGTATTTCATTACTGCCCTCTGTATGATTGAAGGGGTCAATTTTACCATTCAGTGCTTTTTAAACTGGTATTTCTTGTACACAAATACATTTAGAGATTCTTTTACCTGAAACACCTGCCTATGGACCTTCTTCATTTCACATTCCCTAAATTGGCCCAGTGTCAGAACCAGAGATCCGGAGGGGGGATTGGAACCACCTAAAATCAGCAAGTTACTGATTGCAAACCAAAACCCTACACCTTAAGTTTGCCTGTGCTTTCTAGTTTCCACTTTGGAAAAACTTGCAAGTCCAGAACTTCCAGACCAGCGTTCCCTGATCTATCAGAGGAAAAGCATTAATAGAACAAGACAAGCCAGAGAACTGGACTCTTTAAAGGAACCACACCTGAGCCATTTAGCTTTCATTTAATTAATTATTCCACTGACAAAACGCGATTAAAAGGAGACTGTGAGAGGGGCACTCTATCAGCAAGGAGGGGGATTAACAGCAAAAACTACTCCAATTGTGCAATCCCACATCAAGCACAAAAAAAACTAAAATAGCAGTTGTAAACACACACTTTCTTTCTATAGATTTTAAATTAAAATAAGTTGGATTGAAAATATTTCCAAAAAGCATCAGGACATTTTCATTGACCTGGAGTTGCTCCACTTTTTGCAAACTTTTCAGACACTTGTTCAAATACCCAAACGAGTAACAAGATTTAAGGTCTTGTAAATTTGCACCAAAGTTCTTGCTGCTGGGCTACCTTGTGGCTTAATGTATAGTTCAAGCATTCTATACTATTCAGATGAAGAGAGAGAGAGAGAGAGAGAGAGAGAGAGAGAGAGAGAGAGAGAGAGGGAGAGAGAGAGAGAATTATGTATTACCTGGGTCTGCAATCCACACAATTCTTGCTGGAAGAGTTTCGCACTCAGTGATTGAATGGTTGCTATGAAAAAAGGAACATTTGCAAATCATCACTTTCAAAACAAACACAGGCATCCACAATGCAGGATTACATCCGCACGTATTGACTGCCAATTTAGTTTAGTTTAACGGCACAATCAATTTAAGAGTCATTGCTTTTGGGTCAAAATACCCTTCAAAACAAAAGCAACCAAACACTTTGATGCCGACAAGCATCCAGGCTCCGCAAGCTAGCTCCTATTGGGAGCATTGCTCGAGGCTAATCACATTGTTCAGGATGCTTTTTAACTCTGTTTAATGCAAGTCAGCTTTATCCATTTGACTTTGTTCAGAAGTGTGCATTCACATTCCTCGAACACCACTATTCTACAGTTGGAATATCAATCCCATAGAAAAATAGGAGCAGGAGGTGGTTACATGTCCCTTTGAGCCTGCTTCCCCCATCAGTATGAGAGAGTCATAGGAGGTGTACAGCACAGAAACAGACCCTTCAATCCAACTCGTCCATGCCGACCAACATATCCCAACCCAATCTAGTCCCACCTGCCACCATCAACAGGCCCATATCCCTCCAAAACCTTCCTATTCATATACCCATCCAGATGCCTTTTAAATGTTGCAATTGTTCTAGCCTCTGCCACTTCCCCTGGCAGCTCATTCCATACAGGTAACACCCTTGGAGTGAAAAATCATTGCTAATCATCCAACTCTGCACCTTGTTCCCACTTTAGCCAGAGGAACTTTCTAACTCTTCCTTGAAAATATTTTAGTTTTTTTAAAAATTGCATTCAAATTTCACTAGCTGGTACGGTGGGATTTGAGCTCATATTCCTGAAACTTAGTCGGAGCCTCTGGGGATTACCAGTTCGGGACAAAAGATGCTGGAATGCAAAAGGTAGACAAGCAGGACACTGGAAGACGACAGCACGCCAGGCAACATCAGGAAGTGGAGAAGTTTATGTTTCAGGTGTAACCTTTCTTCAGGGCTGGAGAAGGGTTTTATGCAAAACGTTGACTTCACCTCCTGGCCTGCTGTGTTCTTCCTGCCTCCTGCTCGTCTACTCCAGATTACTAGTGACATTACCACTCTGCAACCAGCTCCTAAGATTTAATCATTTTTGTCTCAATTCTTTTGCCACCCCTTCTCTTCGATGCCACACACAAACTACCACATCCCAGGAATTTAAGAAGAGCAAGTCCATGGAGACTGAAGTCAATTTGATTTGCCTCAGGAAAAATAAAATAAGAACACTCACCCTGCCAAAACATGTTGTGAACACTTCTGATAGTTACGGCTTGCTCAGAGTTCATGTCCTCTGAATAAGCTTCTATGAAGCACCTTAGGATATCTGTCTAAGTGCCTACATAAATGCATGTTGTTTCAATCTCATCATTAATGCCCTTCCAATGTGTTCTACATCGCAAAACAACAAGGATAGTGAACACCTCAGGAAAGGCAATACTATTGTCACTAGAATTAATAATCCCAAGAGCCAAGTAATGTTCTGGGGTTTGCAGTTCAAATCCCACTATGGCAGCTGTTGGAATGTGAATTCAATAAAAATTGTGAACATGTTGATTACCTATAACCCTGGAGGTAAGAAAACTGCATTATGTGACTTCAGACCCACAGCAATATGGTTGACCGTTAGCTGTCATCTGAAATGGCCCAGTAAGTCACTAAGTTGTAGTAAATGGTTGAAAAGGGGGAAAAAAAAAGAAAAGACAGATACATTGATACCACCAACTGCAAGTTCCCCTCCAATCCACACACCAGCCTCAGGCCCCTGAAACTGCCTCCCAAACAGCAGTGCGGGTTTAGCTACAGCACATAGACCTTAGGAGGTTCAAGGCAGCACTTCAAAGCTACCTTCAAGGGCAACTAGGCACGGACAATAAATGATGGGTCAGGCAGTGACACCCACTCCCCATGAGTAAATAAAAGAAACTTCATGTTCATTCCACGGCAGTCTCTGACAGCACACAGTAGGTAGGCCTACTCCACTCAGCAAAATCATGATTCCTGACGAAGGGCTCCTGCCCGAAACGTTGACCCTCCTGCTTCTCAGATGCTGCCTGGCCTGCTGTGCTTTTCCAGCACCACACTCTCGACTCAGCAAGATCATGGCTGATCCTTTATCTCAATGCCATACTCCCATACCCCTCAACACCTTTAACATTTAGCAATCTAGCTTGTTCTTGAATATATTCAGTGACTTGGCTTGCATTGCCCATGGTAGAGAATTTCAAAGGTCACCAGTCTCAGAGTGAATAAGTCCTCATCTTGGTCTCAAATAGTCTAGCCCATATGCCGAGGCCATTGCTTCTTGCTCGGAATCCTCCAGCTAGGGCAGTCTCTTCAGACCTGACAGCATTTGATAGGCTTCTAAACTCCAGGGAATTTAGGCTTAATTGACCCAGTCTCTCCAACTTAACTAAACAGTTTTCCCAGGAATCAGACTTCTCTGTGCTACCTCTGTGACCAAAGTATGTCCTCTTATGGAAGATGGCCTTATATCCTGGAAAATGAGGGACTTTAGGAACATCACTGTTGGACCTTTGCTCTCTAGCTCCACAAACTGGCATGGACGGCAGGGTGGCTCAGTGGTTAGCACTGCTGTCTCTCAGCGCCAGGGACCCAAGTTCAATTCCACCCTTGGCGACTGTCTGTGTGAAGTTTCAACATTCTCTTTGTGGGTTTCCTCCAAAGGTTAGGTGGACTGGCCATGCTAAATTGCACCACAATATTCAGGGATGTGCAGATTTAGTGGATTGGGCATGAGAAATGCAGGGTCCCAGGAATGGGGTGGGTCTGGGTGAAATACTGTTCCTAGGGTCAGCGTGGACTTGAAGGGCCGAATGGCCTGCCTTCACACTGTAGGGGTTCTAGGACTGTCTGAAACAACAGTGGACCAAACCAACATCATTAAAATAAAAAATGCAGTAGCACTGATGGAAATAACTGCGAGAGATTCTACCTGGGCACTCAAGAGCCCTTTGATTCAACAAAATGCCTGGCAGCTATTGCTCACTCGGTGTCACCCTCATCGCTGAGTCAGGACAGTAGATTTCCAGAGCTACATTCAGACTGGAACACAAGCTCGAGACGAACACTCCCACGCAGTACAGGGACAATGTTGCACTACTAGAGATGCTCTGTTTCAGGAGGAAACATTAAGCTGAGGCCATGTTTGCCCCTCAGGTACTTGCAGAAGATCTCCATGTTATGAAGATGACAATGGGAAGTTGTTCCTGGCGTCTGGGCTAAGAATGCCCCCTCAATCAACAGCACTAGAAGTGAATTATCTGCTCTTTATCACCTTGTGGGAACCGTGCGCACAAATTGGCCGTGCTTTCCACATTCTGACAATGAAGACATTTCAAAATAAAAATCACTCATTGAAAGGCGCCATGCAAATGCACATTTCTTTAAATTTTTCCGATAGCACGTTAAGTAACGCACGGATTTTGCATTTCCCACTCCATAGGAAGGACGATTCTTTATAGCCGCCAACATGAACTCGGAAGCAGAGATTTTCTGAGCAGTGTGTTAGGAAAGAAAGGGAAAACAAATGGCATTCCAAAATCAGAACCTGTGAGAATGCTTGAAAACCAAAGTTTTGGGCGATTTTATGACTTCCTTTGTTCAATGACAGCATTCTTCTATTACACAGGAGGTACAAAACATTGGCACTGCAGTGAGATTCTTGCTGTATTAAAAAAACATGGATTATAAAATAAGAGATTGTACAACTCAGTGGTTTCCAAGCAAATTTTTATGGACTGAAAATAGAAGCATTGGCTTTCGTGCAAAGAACATAAAATCCTCAAACAGGAGCTGCAGGGCATTTGTTTTTCAAGGTAGATTTAGTGTTCTGCTTTTTACACTCAGTTTTCAAACTGCTCGGGAAACTGCATGGTGAATTGTTAACTGTGGATGTACCTGCTCGCAGGTTTAACCAATCTACTCGGATTAAATCATGTGAAGTAGGTTAAACGACATTCTAAGATGTGGCACCGAAAGAGGATTTAAACTGAAAATTTCAGAGCAAAAACAAATGACTCATTTTCAGATTGCCGAGCGTGACGACTCAAGGTCGCACATCCATTTTCTTTCCATTTTGTAGTCGCAAATGCTTATCAGCAACAGGCACTGTGACACAAGCCACATTATTACACAAGGCAAGAGGCTCAAAATGTAGTGACGGTTTCGAAATAAAGTGACAACACAGACAGGAAGTACCCAATGCACACATTCTATACCACAATAAAACAATTTAAATAAATTCTTGACAGATTTGTAAGCCAGTCCATGCAACCCCCCAGCCTCTACCAAGTGACACGCTATGCTGGGTCTGCCGATATAAACTTTAAAAAGCACTGCCAAAAATGGAAACTTGCAATACTTTCTAGGTATTGTAGTATCATAGAATTCTTACATTCTGGGAAGAGGTCATTTGGACCATGGAATCCATGCTGTCCCTCCGAACAGCATCCCAAACAGACCCATCCCCCTGCCCTATCCCTGTAACCCCACATTTCCCATGGTTAACCCAACTAGCCTGCACATGCCTGGCCACTACAGGGAATTTCTTATGGCCAATCCACCTAATCTATACATCTTTGGACTATGGGAGGAAACCGGAGCACTCGGAGGAAACCCACACAGACATGGGGAGACTGTGCAAACTCCACACAGACAGCCGCCTGAGGCAGGAATTGAACCCGGGTCTCTGGCGCTGTGAGGCAGCAGTGCTAACCACTGTGCCACCGTGCCGCCCAGCTTTAAAATTATTAACATTGCATTAAGAGACAACCATAAAGCATTGCATGTCAGACACGGGAACAGAAGGGGACCCCTTAAGGCTGTTGGGTGTTTTGAGATCGCAGCTGATTTCTACCTTTATTCCATGACAACTGCAGAAAAATGCTCAGATAGCGCCTTCTGAACCTGCGACCTCGACAAACTGGATGGAGAAGGACAGCAGATCCATAGAAGCATCACCATTTAAACATGCACCAGAACTTGGTCACCATTCCTTCAGTGTTGCTGGGCCAAAAGCCTGAAATTCCATTCCTAATTGCACTACGGATGCCCCTGGACTACATGGACTAACAACGGCTCACATCCGATTAAAGAATTTAAAAAAAAAAAGTCCACCTTGGATCCGCAAACCTTAAATATCAAGTACGCAAAAGTGTATCAAATTCAATTGTGAAGTTTGCAACTTGGCCAGGAAGATTTCTAGTAGTTTACAAATTATGAACCAGGAGCAGGAGTTGGCCATCTGGCCCATTGAGCCTGCTCTGCCATTCAATAAGATCATGGCTGGTCTTTTCATGGCCTCACCTCCATTTACTTGCCTGGTCACCATAACCCTTAATACCTTTACTGTTCAAAAATCTATCTTTACTTTAAAAGAATTTAAGAAGGTAGCCTTAACTAATTCACTGGGCAGGGAATTCCACAGATTCACAACCCTTGTGTGAAGGTGGTCCTCAATTCAGTCCTAAATCTGCTGCCCTTATTTTGAGGCTGTGCCCCCTAATTCTAGTTTAACCTGCAAGTGGAAATAACCTCCCTGCTTCTATCTTATGTACTCCCTTCATAATTTTATGTTTCCATAAGATCCTCCCTCATGTTTCTAAATTCCAATGAGTATAGGCCCAATCTACTTAGTATCTCCTCATCAGCCCCTCAACTCCAGAATCAACCTGGGGAACCCCCTCTGCACCCCCTCCAGTGCCAGTATATCCTTTCTCAAGTAAGGATACCAAAACTGCAGACAGTACTCCAGGTGTGGCCTCACCAACACCCTATACAGCTGCAGCATAACCTCCTTACTTTTAAACTCCAACCCTCTCACAATGAAGGACAATATTTAATTTGCCTTGATTACCTGCTGCACCTGCAAACTAACTGAGATTCATGCACAAGGACACTCAGCTCCCTCTGCACAGCAGCATGATGCAATTTTTCACCATTTAAATAATTGTGCATTTTGCTGCTATTTCTATCAAAATGGATGATTTATGAAAGGAAATGCACTATATCATGCAGCTGTGGAAGAGACTGACATTTGCGTCAAGTATATCAGTGTTTTCTTCAATTTGCATGGTGACGCACAGTTAAACCTTTGATTCAGCATTTGTGGCTGGTAAATGGTGTGATGGTGTCTTACTAGCGGAATCTTCTCCAGAGAACACTGTGGCTTTTTCTGTGTAACTGAGTGGAAATATACGATTCAGCTGATCAATAATTTTAGCTGAAATAGAACTTCTTTTCAACAAGTTGACAATTGAACCTGAGCTCAGAATAAATTTCTTGATTATTTTGTTTTAAGAATGACCTTGACAGTGTTTTAAAGTGTGTGTGGGAGGAGTGTGTCCCTCACATCCACACATTCTGTACAACTGCAATTTATCCAGCCCCACTGCCTTGCCCTTTTCCCTATAGCCCTCCAAACTTTTGCTCTTTAAATCATTATCCAATTTTCCTTCAAAAAGTTGGCTATTCAAAAAGGCAAAGGAAGAATCAGAAGTCACATGACACCAGGTTGTAGTCCAACAGGTTTATGATTGTGATTTCAGGTTTAAAGTTTATGGTGTCGTGTGAATTCTGACCAAGGAAGAGAAAAGAGGGGGGCATGATTCACACTAGAGAGCAAGCTAGCTTCACAGAGAAGAGAATATTAACTATCACACAGACAGACAGACACACACACAGCTGCCTAAACGTATTGCTGTTACCTGCATTTATCCAAGCCACCTCCATTTCCATTTATGGTTATGAAAAGATGCTTAGTTCTGAATTCAACAGCTCAGAAATATGCAATAAACTCATCTCACGAAAAAGAGAAAAGACGAGAGATTGTTTTGTGCAGAGATTTATAATGTTAGTGGCCTTCAAGTAATAAATGGCCATTTCATATTAATTTTTACATTCTTCCTGTCTGGCAAATGCCATTCTTCAAATGTGTCAACGGATCTTTCTTTCCTTAATGGACAGCATACATTAACCTTTTCATGAAAGGTTTTGAACATTGTCTTATAAAATTCAAGTCCATGAGGATCAGGAGGTCTAATCATCTCCACCAACCTTCCCTCCTCAAAGTCAGGTTTGGAGATGCTGACTGATTATTGTAGAGTTCACTTCCATTCACAACTCCTCACATACTGAAGCAGTTTGCGCCTTCAGCTAGCAAGATTAGATTAGATTCCCTACAGTGTGGAAACAGGCCCTTCGGCCCAAACAGTCCACACTGACCCTCCAAAGAGTAACCCACCCAGACCCATTTCCCTCTGACTAATGCACATAACACCATGGGCAACTTAGCATGGCCAATTCACTGACCTGCACATCTTTGGATTGTGGGAGGAAACCAGAGCACCTGGGAGGAAACCCACGCAGACACAGAGAGAATGTGTAAACTCCACACAGACAGTTGCCCAAGGCTGGAATTGAACCTGGGACCCTGGTGTTGTGAGGCAGCAGTGCTAACCATTGCGCGACGACGACAACATTCAAGCTTGGTTGACTCAAGTAACAGTTCTGCCTCATCAATTCAAGGCAATGACCACCTTCAAGAAATAATCTAACCATATTGCCTATATAGAGATTTCTATGATTGACCCCTTATCCATCAACATATTGGGAAACTGCATTGATGAGGACCTTAAAAATACCAGCAACATAAATACTATAAGTTTACACTGAAGAGTGCTCTGTATCAGAGGAACTGACTGTCCTCCATGACAGAACTCACTACAAATCGTTCAGAACGTGCTTTCTCCCTCAATCTCTCAACTCAAACATGGCCATTCAACCTTACAGGTATCTAAAACACCAACATGCTGCTCCCTGGCTGGGAAGAATGACCACTTTTAGGGAAATCTTGATGTTGATATGAGCAGAATCTGCAGGTCAGACCATCTCTTCAGACTAGGAGCATTCAATGCATGACTGAGGATGGGCCACGAGACCAGGACAAGGACATCATACTCTGTGAAAGGTAAATGCGAACAGGCAGAGATTATTTGAGTTACCTGGTGTAACTGACATCTTTGCAGGAGAAACAAGGTGTCCTAGAGACTTCCAAGATCAGAGAATTGGCACTGGCTTGACCTGACCATCACCTGACTTTACCCTGTGAACACATTAAACTACCACAGCGCTGAGTGTGATACAAATCATTCAGTTGAAAATGTTCATTCAAAGCAGAAATGTTGGATCATACTAACTTCAGCCATACCAACAATCCAGACAAAAGTCCTCATTATGATTGAACTAATGCCTTCCAGTAATACCCTCAGAAGGAAAAGGGAACATGCTTGAATTTTTTAGATCCCTACAGTATGGAAACAGGCCCTTCGGCCCAACAGGTCCACACTGACTCTCTAAAGAGTATCCCACCCAGACCCATTACCCGAACCTTTTTCTCTACATTTCGCCTGACTAATGCACTTAACCTACAAATCCCTAAACACTGTGGTCAATTTAGCATGGCCAATTCATCTAACCTGCACATCTTTGGATTGTGGGAGGAAACAGGAGCACTCGGAGGAAATCCCTTGCAGACACAGGGAGAATATCTGTGTGGAGTTTGCACAGTCACCTGAGGGTGGAATCGAACCGGGTCCCTGGTGCTGTGAGGCAGCAGTGCTAACCACTGAGCCACTGTGCTGCCCTGACACCACCTGCAACACTCAGGTGTTACAATATCAGGAGATGTGAAGAAAATGCAGATTCTCTTGAAAACTGGGAGAGCCAGAATTTGATTTCATTAGTCAGAGCATTGAGTATAGGAGTTGGGGCATCATGTTGCGGCTGTATAGGACATTGGTGTGGCCACGTTTAGCGTACAATTCTGAACACCTTTCTATAGGAAGGATGTTGCTAAACTCGAGAGGGTGCAGGAAAGATTTACAAGGATGTTGCCAGGACTGGAGGGTTTGAGCTATAGGGAGGGGCTGAATAGGCTGGGGCTTATTTCCTCCTGGAGAGTTGATGACTGAGGGTTGACTTTATAGAGGTTTATAAAACCATGAGGGACATGGACAGGGTGAATAGCCAAGGTCTTTTTCTGAGGATGAGGGAGTCCAAAACTGGATGGAATGAGCTGCCAGATGAAGTGGTGGAGGCTGGTACAACTACAGCATATAAAAGGCATCTGGATGGGTATATGAATAAGGAGGGTTTGGGGAGAGAGCAGAGCGATGGTGGTGAGAACCAAGTTACAGACCAACATAAGGTTTTTGCCAGGAGATCAAATATGGATTCAGGAGTAACACTTTTATTCAGGGAGTGGCTTCAACCATGAAGAATGCTTGAAGTGAATAATACAGGTGTGTGTAAGAGAAGGCTGGATTAATATTGGAGGGAGAAGGAAGGAGGCAGATGTGCAAACTAGTGAACAAAGCAGGTTCAACAGGACCATGGACATTCCTGATGAAGAGCTTATGCTCAAAACATCGACTCTCCTGCTCCTCGGATACTGCCTAACCGGCTGTGCTTTTCCAGCACCACACTTTTTTTTTAAACCATGAACAGGTTGGGTGGAATGGCTTATTTTGGTGATATACAGATTGTATAGACTATATGACTAGAGTAGCATTGAAAGCTTGGGCAGTTGGTGGACCAATTACACGAAGCCCTGCAATCAAGTCTGCTTCAAGCCAACTTTCTACGGAAATTTCCCTAGTTCCATTTAAAATTCGTTAGGCCATAAGACTTAGGACCAGAGGTAAGCCATTCAGCCCATTGAGTCTGCTCCAGCACTGAATGAAATAGCTAATCTGGTAATTCTCATTTTTAATGTCATTGCCTACTTTTTTTTAAAAAAAAGTCTGAAACATAGAATACCTTGTTCTAGGATTACTTGACTGAGGTATCCGTTGCTCCCGATGCGGTCTCCTCTACACTGGGGAGACTGAGGGCCTCCTAGCAGAGCGCTTTAGGGAACATCTCCGGGACACCCGCACCAATCAACCACACCGCCCCGTGGCCCAACATTTCAACTCCCCCTCCCATTCTGCCGAGGACATGGAGGTCCTGGGCCTCCTTCACCGCCGCTCCCTCACCATCAGACGCCTGGAGGAAGAACGCCTCATCTTCCGCCTTGGAACACTTCAACCCCAGGGCATCAATGTGGAAGGGGGAACCCTCCCCCACTCACCCATTGTACTCTATGCTACTTTCTCCCCACCCCCATCCTCCTCTAGCTTATCTTTCCACGCTTCAGGCTCACTGCCTTTATTCCTGATGAAGGGCTTTTGCCCGAAATGTCGATTTCGAAGCTCCTCGGCTGCTGCCTGAACTGCTGTGCTCTTCCAGCACCACTAATCCAGAATCTGGTTTCCAGCATCTGCAGTCATTGTTTTTACCTCCTTACTTGACTGAGGGTCTACTGGTCTTTTTTTGTGGAAACATAGATCAATCTAGAGGGCAAAACTTGCACCCTTTTTCTCAAGACTAATGACCGAAAGCCAAGTCTCAAAAGATGTCCCCGTCAGGAGCTGCATAACTCCCTGCAGTGGTTAGGATTCTATCTGGGAATGAAATGGGAAGAACACCCTGTGGTCTAAGTGGGATTTTCTGTGAAGAATGTAGGAGTTGAGTTCAAGCACAGCATTGATTATCTGGCTCTTATCCCCCAACCAGTAATCCAGTCCACCAGTCTGCTGCAAACTCCACCTTGCCTTGCTAAATGCAACAACTTGACCAACAGCTGAGCAATTGTTTAGATCACCCTCCCTCAAATGGCGAAAGCAATCTAAAGAGCCAGTCACTGAGCACAAAGGTGAAATTGGTTACTGCACAAGGCTGAACTTCCCAAACACAAAATAGAGAGAGATATACAGGTATAAAGGTACATGAACAAGGGGACAGACATGTATTTCTTTGAACAAGGATACAGGCTTCATCCTACAGCATTCCCTTACTATAACTACTAATCATAACTAACATGCTGAAAGGTTTGAAATATCATCAAACGTTCAGCAAAGCAAGCAGTCTGATCAGACATATTGTATGCTCAGAGTAATGCAGAGTTCACGGACTATATGCAAACATACACAACATAGAACATAGAAGAATACAGTGCAGTACAGGCCCTTCAGCCCTCGATGTTGTGCCGATCCAAGCCCACCTAACCTACACTAGCCCACTATCCTCCATATGCCTATCCAATGCCCGCTTAAATGCCCATAATGAGGGAGAGTCCACCACGGCTACTGGCAGGGCATTCCATGAACTCACGACACGCTGAGTAAAGAACCTACCCCTAACATCTGCCCTATACCTACCCCCCCTTAATTTAAAGCTATGCCCCCTTGTAAGAACTCAATAAGGCTTGTGAGGCATGAACTACCCCTCGCAAAGCCATGCTTACTATCTTTAATAAAACTATCTTTTTCCCAATAGTCATAAATTCCATCCCTCAGGACCCTTTCCTTTACATTGCTTATCGCAGAAGTGCGACTGACTGGTCTGTAATTACCGGGGACTTTCGTATTCGCTTTCTTGGACAGAAAAATAACATCCGCCTTCCCTCGGTCATCTAGTACTACGCCCGTGGAGAGTGAGGATACAAAGATCATCGCCAGAAGTGCAACATTCTCATTATTTGCTTTCCTTAGTACCTTTGGTCCTGTCCTGGGGACTTATCTGCCTTGTTGCTTCCAAAAAAATCCAACATATCGAGTTAATTAACATTAACCTGTTCAAGCCTATTAAACTGGTCCATGGTGGTCTCACTCTGTCGAGTGAATACTGAAGCAAAACAAAAACCTCATTTAACACCTGCCCTAACTTTTCAATCTCCAGGCGCAAGTTCTCTCCACTATCCTTGTTCAACCCTACCCTCTGTCTGGTCATTCTGTTATTCCCCATGTATGCTTAGAACGCCTTTGGGTTTTCCATAACCCTTCCCCCCAAGTTTTTTTCGTTTCCCCTCCCAAATCTCCTCAGTCCATTTCTGAGGGGAACCTTATCAAACGCCTTACTAAAATCCATATACACCACATCTACCGCTTTCCCCTCGTCCACCTCCTTAGTCACCTTCTCAAAGAATTCAATAAGGTTTGTGAGGCACGACCTGCCCTTCACAAAACCATGCTGACTATCCTTGATCACATTATTCCTATCCAGATGTTCATAAATCCTATCCCTTACAATTCTCTCTAAGACTTTGCCCACAACAGAAGTGAGACTCACCGGCCTATAGTTACTAGGGTTATCCCTACTCCCCTTCTTGAACACAAGACTGATCTCAATTTTATATGATAGTGTTATAATGGGTGATAGCAAGAAAAATAAACTAGAGCACACACTGCTATTCCCTTCATCATTCTAATGAAACAAGCCCACTCTGTGTCCTCTATAATAATATCAATACTGCAAGACCAGTGATGCTTATTATTATTTACTTTTCATTCAATGGAATTTCAATTTGCATTAATCAGTTTAAAAAATGTTCCTCAGCCCACACGAAGTCAATGGCTGACATATTGAACAGCATTAATGCCTGGAGCAAATTGATCAATTTTTCTTCATTATCCCACAGAAAAACACTGATGTCTACTCGGCATTCCTTACCCATCACACAACAGCCACTCAATAACTCAAAACTGTGACCACTGCACATAACATCAGATCAGGAAAAGACTAAACAAGCTCGGCACTTTTGCTTTGAAAACAGAAAATCAAGGCAATGACTGCAGAGAAGTCTTGGCGATTGTAAAGTTGTTCAGCAAAGGGAGATGTAGCTAGAATTTCCCCCCCCCCCAGTTTTATTGACGACTTAATATTTGATGCTCCCACAACAGTCAGCAGAAAATGCCATTGGTCATTCAGAATTCCCATGACCTCACCCATCTGGAAGGACCTGACAAGGGCAGCAGATACCTGGGAACGCCTGTAATTCTCCTCAGAGTCACTCACACCCTGACTTGGAAATATATCACTGTCCCTTCACTGTTGCAAGTTAAATTCATGGAATTCTCTCCCTATGTCATTCTGGGTGAACTATAGCTTATGGATAGTAATGGCTCAAGGCCGCAGGGCACTACCATCTTCTCAGGGAAAGAGACACTGTCAGTAAAGGCCAGCCTAATCTTTCAGCGAAATACTGCCTTGTTGTCAAGGGCAACCTCTCTCACCTAACCCAGTTCAGCCCTTTTGTCCACATTTGGACCAAGGCTGTAATGAGGTCAGGAGCTGAGTGGCCCTGGCAGAATGCATACTGGGCAGTAGGGAGTCAGTAACGCTGAGCAAGTGTTGCCTGATATCATTGGCAATGACCCCTTCAATCAGTTCACTAATGACGGAGGGTCGTCAAGGCAGTATTTTCCAGGGTTTGATTTGTCCCATCCATGTACACAGGACGTTCTAGGCCAATTTTTCTCACTGTTGGGTAGATGTCAGTATTATAGTTGGAACAGCTTGGCTGAGCGCATGGATACTTTTGGAATACAAATATTCAGTTTTATTGCTAGAATTATGTCAGTCCCCATTGCCTTCAGCGGTTTCTCATATCACTTGCAATGGAGTGAATTGACTGAAGACTGGCATGTGCGATGCTGGGGACCACAGAAGGAGCCAAAAATGTTTGAGTCACTTGGTATTTCTGGCTGAATGTGAAAGGATCAGGCTTGCAGTGATGTGCTGGGGTCCCCCATTATCGGGGCATGTAGACAAGGAGATTATTGATATTAGGCCAGGACTGAAGAGAAGCTGAATAAGTGATTATGAAAAATTGGGAGGAGGAGAGAGAATGGGTAAGCTGTATTAAAATTGACCAATATTATGTCATAACTTCACTGCACTTCCCACGCCAATATTTCCATTGCAGGCCTGCTGTTCCAGTAAGCCTCAGCGCATCATCAAAAAACATCTCATTTTCTACTTGGAAACCCTGCAGCCTTTAGGACTCAACACAGAGTCCAATAACTTTCCAGCCTGGTTCCATCTTTTCACTTTTTTTTTTTAAAAACCACCCACACATCCATTTCCTGTGATGACATGAGTTACTTTCTGCACAGCCTATTCAATCTCATCCCATCTTCTAGGTTTCTGTGTTAGGCTTTTTAGAACTTGACCCAACTGAATAGCTTGGTATGCCATCACCGAGGGCACTTAAGAGTCAACCACTTTGCTGAGGGCTTGGAATCACATGTAGGCCAGACCAGATGAGAATGGCAAATTAACTACAGATAAACAAGGCATCTGGTTGAAAAACCGGAATCCTCCAGGTGCTCCGATGTCCTCCCACAGTCCAAAGATGTTCAGGCTAGGTGGATTAGCTATGGGAAATGCAGGGTTAAAAGAATAAGGTAGCAGGGTCAGATGGCTGGCATGGACTCGATGGGCTGAATGGCCTGCTTCCACACTTTAGCGATTCTATAACATGTATCTGATGACAATGCAACACAAACAAGCTTGAAGTTAGGTGAGACTTAAGTTTACCTTGCAAGGTCAGAGGGATGCAAACAAAAGCCAAAGTTAGAAAATATAATCCTATTGTCACCCTGCGGCAAATAATAATTCGGGGCTATGGATTTGAGGGAAAGTGCAGCAGGAAGAGGTGTCTAGTTTCAAGCTTGAGGGAGAAAGTTATAGTGTCCTCAAGAGTCCTGTAGCAGAAGGTGGGCAGCAGAATTACCTTGGAGGCTGTGGAAAGGTGGTTGGGTGTTTACCAGCAACCTGCACAGGGACAGAGCCATCCCTAATTCATGAGCTCTAACAAAAGCTTGAGGGTCGTTTCATCCAAAAAACTTAATAAACAGACTCCCATAAGATTTTGCATCTCGGGGAATAGATGGATCACAGAGAATGAAAGTGAATTCCTGGGGTTTATGGCAACGTGATGGGCCAAGTGGCCTCCGTCATGGGATAATATGGTTCCATGATACTCCTGGAAGAACCAACCCGAGGGTGAGTGAACCTTCAAAATTGACAATGTCCAAGAGAATTTTTGGGAAAGTAAACTGTAAATGGGGTTCACAGCACAAGTGACGATGAACTACGGTGTTAAACTTACTTTGTTTAATTTTTTTTTTATATATACAAAAGTTTTTGTTTAAAAATGCGAAACCATGTTGGCTAATGACAGGATTCCCAAAAGCATTGTAACAATTCCTCGATTATAATTGACTGGATGGATGACTGAACCACACAGTGCTGTACCAGAATGGCATGTTGTGTGGCTTGTCAACCGGGCAAGAATTGAAAAGATTCTTCTGTGAGTTGACACCCAGGAGAAAAATCTCAGGCATTAATATAAAGGGTTTTATTTGCATTATTAGCAGATGAGGAGGACAGGCTGTTTGACTGATAGCTAAAATAATTCCAATGAAGTAACAAAGAGTGCCCTTGCTTTTCAAGGAGGCAACAGACCTGGGGGTAGAGCAATGACAGGAGTGGGAGGGCAGTATCCTAGTGGTTACAAGGTCATATGAAGCAGCCTCTGGAAACTGACCCAGCCAGGGTTGGCAATCAGACCAATTGACCCGGTTTGGTCCAATAACAGGTCTCCTATAACTAATACAAAGGACTGAAGTTAAACCATTGGATTTTAAATCCTGCTCCCTTCATTGTCACTTCTTCTAATCTTAAAATGATTTGGAGATGCCGGTGTTGGACTGGGGTGTACAAAGTTAAAAATCACACAACACCAGGTTTAATTAGAAGCACTAGCTTTCAGAGCGCTACTCTTTCAGCAGGTGGTTGTGTGATCAGATTTATTCTGTAAGAACACAAGACACAGGGGGAGATCATTCTGTCCTTCAAATCTGCTCCCTACTCAATACTATTGTGGCCATGGTGACAATTGAACTCATGAACCCTAGTTTTCTAAACCACCACCATAACCACACCACCACACCCAGTTCCAAAATGACTGGAAGGTACACACGATTAAGCAGGTGACAAAGGAATGAGGAAATCACGCTGCATTCCCTCAGCAGTCCTCCAGTAGGTGGTTTAGATGCAGAGGGCTGGTGCAGTTTATTTAATAGCAGCATGAGTTACGGAGAAGTAATCACCCTGTGGGTTTGTGCAACCTTTCCAGTCTGCCATAACCTTTCATATCGCTAGGTCAAACAGGTTTGCCCTCGACACGTCAGTTTCATCATGCAGTTTCAACTTGAGAAGGGTAGAGCTTTTATTAAACTTGGGGTCACACATTTGTTGATTTGATTTCTCAGCTAATTGATGGAGTCCGTTGCAGTTCATGGTTTGGCTGAGGAAGTCTCAGCACAACATGCTGCACCAGCAGATCCCATTCACCACTGTGCACATTTACTCCTTTCACACCACGTGGTAGTGCAGTTTGCCATCTGTAACATGTGCTGTATCAACTTGCCAAGGGCTCTACAGCAGCCACCACCACCTGGTAAAAAAGTCATAGGAAGCAAGCAAGCATGTAGGAGCAGCACCAAGTTCCTCTTCAAGTCATATGCTATCCTGACACCTTGCAAATATCATGGTTCCCTCTTCAGCCAAAATCCTGCAATTTACTGACCAGCAGCATTAGGAATGCACCCACACCGTGTAACTGCAGCAGTTCCAGAATGCATGTCACTGTCACTTTAACATTGGTGATCAGGGAAGGCTAACAAATACTGCATCTGTCAGCAACACCACCACCTCCCAATCAGCAAGTGCATTAAAAGGACAGAGCAAGTCATAGACACACAAAGCTGTAGTGTTATAGTTATAGAGAAAATGACATTCTGCAATGTAGGACAGTAAACCCAGGAGGCAGGGTTCAACACTTTGCAGCAACCATCCACCTTCAGAACAAGTCCAACCCCTTCAGAAGACCACACACATCAATGGGTAGAGTAGTAGACAGGGCAATTCCAAACAAAGTTAGAGCCAGCCCACGTGAAGCACACTGACTGAAGATTAATTTACACTAACAGAGAAAATGGCTTAGTCCTGGGTTGGAGCTAAGATCACATCTTACATAAAAGGTAGATGCAATATCAAACTATACAAGTCTGGTCAACATGGTCTCCTGGACTCGTTTCAAATACTCAAGGTCAGAGAGGGATTTTCCAAATTGGACTTGGGGGTTAATCTTGCGTGGAGTGCAGGCCAAGTAGTTTCAGATTGTAGTTGCTGCCCCTCAACACCTCATGAGCTGTTCAATATCATTTGAATTGAGAATTGTGGTAGTGCCACACAACACCATGGAGGACATTCTCACTGTGAAGATGTCACTTCATTGCCTTTGACAAAGTAGTCAGTAGTGTCATAAGCTGATGCAACAAGTAAGTTGGTGGGGACAGGTTTAAGCAGATTTTTCACTCGTGCTGGTTCCCTCAGTACCTGCTGCAAACCCAATCTTGCAGTTATATCCTCCAGGGCTTAGCCAGCCCGGTCAGTGGAGCGCTACTGAGCCACACTTGGAGATGGACATTGAAACCTCCCACCTAGAAAACATTCTGCGTCCTCTCCAACCTCTTTCTTCCAAATGGCACTCAATACCAATTAGCAATTTTCCATCAGCCAAGGGTGGGAGAGTCGAGGAGGACAAGAGCTGGCAGTCAGCAAGTGGTTGACTTGTGGGCAAGGGGCTTTATGGGGTCCAGGTCAATGTTGAGGACAACTCCTTCCCGAATGTATGCCATTATGCTATCACCTCTGGTGTAACAGGACATGCCCAGTTATTTGGAAGGTGCATTCTGGGACATTGTGGATCCACTATCATACCCATCAGCCAATGCCAGGCTGTTGCTCAGTTTGTCTGTGGGTTCACTTCTTTTTGACCTTTTGTGTAGTGGTTTGGTAAAAAGGAATGGCTTGCTAGATCATTCCAAGGGGCGCTTAAGAGTTAACCACATTGCTGTGGGTCTGGAGTCAAATGTACATTAGCATGGCAGATTTCCTGCCCTCAAAGTAGATTAGCGAATCAGATGGGATTTTAATAACAATTGATTCAGATTCAATTAGTGACCTTATAGTCAAGTTTCTGCAATGATCATCATATCATAACCATTTATTTCAATTTACACCATTAATTCAATCATATAATTATCAGTGCTGCATGCATTTCAACAAAGAGCCTTTAATTGTCTTTTTACCCTTTCTACCAACATTAACCCTACTTTTGAGTATGTACAGCACACACTATCCCTCACTATCACACTCTGGTTATCCTTACCATATTGCTACCCTGTACTATTATTGCCTTGTCCTTTCCCATTAACATTTGAGATTGCATTTCAAATATGCCTTTTGCGTAATTAGTCAGTTTAGTTTAATATCCCCTTTCCACCCTACTGAAACAATTCACCAGGACACTGATCCTAGCAGAGTTTAAGTGAAGTCTGCCTGAAAAAGATAGAACTCTCTCTGCCCTGAACCGATGCTGGTGCCCCACAAGTCAAAACCCATTTCTCCCACACCAATCCACGAGACACACGTTAAACTCTCTGATCTTATTTACCTCATGCCACATTTGCTGATGGCTTAAGTGATGATACAGAGTTAACATTCAAAAGGTTTTTACACTCATTCACTTTCTCAGGGGAAGTTAAACAGATCAACTTTACAAAATAATCACCTGACCAAACTCAAAGTGAATTTCGAGTTATATGAAGTAAAACTTGCATCCACACTCTGTACCCATATATAATTGATCCACACAACTGTTTTGATTCCCAATAATTGGAATAAATTTACATGTTGAAAAATTTCAACTTCTGCTCACATTCAAATCTACGCCTTTGAGTGCAATTTGAAATACCGTCCAAACTCTAAAACTATTTCCCAAGAGATGAGTTACAAAAGAAAAAAAAAATCACAATTGTCACCAACTGTAAACACACTGCAAAAGAATCCTGTTTTCCCATTTCAGGAACCGCAAGCTTGCTGCATATTCCAAAACACACAAAAATATCAGGATCACTTTCTGTTCAAAGGTACAGCCTGTGGAAATTCATTGTGAAGTTTACTTACTTTGCTGCTGGTTGAGTTTTTGTTCGAGGGTGTTGATAGCGTCTGATAGAGCTTGATTTATTGACTGGATTCGCTGCCTCCCCGTCACTGCTTCCTCCAGTTCATGCTGTAACACTTCTGTGCCGTTTCTGACTGAGGCTAATGCAGCATTCTTGTCAAAGACCTGAAAACAGCATGAAAAACTGGTTTGCTGCAAGTTAATTACACAAACAAATTGCACTTGCTACTTTGCTCGTATACACACCTCGAATACAATATGGTAGCTGCATATGGGTGTAACTAGGTTCTGATACAATTCCAATTGGAATCGATTTTATGACAAGAACTGTAGCTGTATTTTAAGACCAGTTTACTAAAATAAACCTATGGTTAAAGTGATTAAAATACACAAAACGTCTTAAATATACAAGTAACCACCCACACAAGTTCCTTCACTTCCTTCAGTACTGACTAGTACTCAAGTGTCAAAACAGTTCAACAATGAAAGAATCCTCAAGCAATCCAGTTATGAAACACAGTCAACCCCACAGACAAAACAAGACACACACAGCTGCTACAGGCACTTTGGAGAGGATCAAACTTGCCTCGTTTTGCAGATCTTCGAGCTGTTGAGAAACTTGGTTCAGCTGAAGTTTGAGGGCAGTTGCCGCTGTCTCCGTTAGCTGCTTCTGGGCTTCAAGTTCCTGCAGCCTGTTAAACCAGCAGAAAGCCACAAGTTGACAGTGACATTTAAGCAGCAAACACCTGCGTAATGAGTGGCAAACCCCTTGCCTTGGAATCCTCCTGAAACACTGGTGTCAGTGCACACTGAAGCTCAGACTTGGTGGCTCCCCTGCCTTCCAAATATAAAACCCGAAAGTTAAAAAGCACCCACACCCGTGTGAATATTTCCAAATTCCAACTTCCCTGAATAACTTGGGCAAGCCAGTAAAGCTGAACTGCAGTTAACTCGCACAATGGTCATTATCTTTTGAATATATCTGCTTTGTTAGTGGTGTTAATGCTGAAGCTGCCAGAAGTTTAGAAGAACCCCTTCTGGCATTTTATTTTAAAATTTCAGTTTCGTAGCAGAATGAAGCATTCCCCATTCGATTTTTACTGTGATTTATTGTCACTGGTGAATGAATATTCTGATTTTGATAAAACATTGTGCTTCACAAGAGATTTTTTTTAAAATAAGTACTGAAAGGGCAAGGACAGTTTTTGTGGAAAGTGGAAGTGTGGTGCAGACATCGAATGTAGGGTTATAAGAAATCAGGCACAGGAATAGGCCATTTGGCCCCTCAAGACTGTTGGGATTGTGACCTCAATTCTGCAATCCTATTAGCCTTGATGCTGGTACGAAACAAAAATCTGCATTGCTGGGGGAATTTTAGTGGACCACCTGGTGCTCACTTTGACAGTGTCTCAGGCCAACACCAAAAGGAAACGCAGCGCCTGGGATAGGTCAGTCAGTCTCTCTGACCTGTTCAAATCGCTTGGTTAATTTGCATTGCCGTGATTCCACATCCCTCAACCCAGACCTTAAAAAGGGTCAGAGAAAGGCGATTGTTCCCTTAGTATACAGGCTGGCTCGCCATTGTCAATGTGACCTCTATTGTTGTGTGGAACCTATGGGAGCCACAAAGCACACAGACCTATACCCACCCACCCACCCACCATTTGAAGCCTGATGTGAGTGGGGTAGCTGGAGAACACCAGCAACTGATAAAAACAGCAAGGAAGTGATATGTCTGCGGCATTGAAACTGGGGGAAGTGTGCTAAAATGTCTAAGCATCCTCCACTCTCTGCTGTTGTGGAATGAAAGAGAGACAGGAGACAGAATTGGATCTTATTCTATTTTGTGGTAGAATTACTGACTGAATTGATCTTAAAAATCTGAGCACATAAAAAGTTGCACCCCACACTCGGGAGTTAGGGAGAGAGTGATTACATGGAGTTGTATTTTTTTTAGAACTGATGAGTAATAGAAATGCCATGTAGGAGCAAATTGCTGCCGATGCTGGTATCTGTACTGAAAACAACAAATGCTGGAGCTCCCAGGTCAGGCTACATCCAAGGAGAGAGAGCAAGCTAACGTTTACAGTCCAGACTGGAGCCTGAAGGTGATGTGCAGACAGCAAATGGACTTTCCCTGGCCAAGATAAGGAGGTGCATTTGAAAAGCAGAACAATCACTTGTCGCGCATGTGAACTATTCAGTAAAACTCTGGCCTAACTTGTCCTCAGAGTAAGATCCTCTCCGTAATCTCATCGTTAAGTGCGTATAGAGGTACTGGGTTACAAAATAAGCAGCAGCTTCCATTTGAAACAAACAACTAGTGAGAGCGGGACTAGAGGTGTGACGAAGTAACCTCGTCGTGTGGCGCCTGCAAGACTTGGAGTAACCCTTATGCAGCAAGGACAACCCATTGCACTTGCAACATGAGAGTTCACACAAACTGAATGATTCCATCAAATAGGAAAAGGAAGTACCGAGTATTGTCTTTGTTAGTGATCATTTTAATATCTGCTTGGGGCAAACAAAGTCTAACTACAAGCCACTTTAAAATATCTACCTCAAACTGCATCTATTTGCTCAAACATGTTTGCAAAAAACATTACTTAGTTTGCAGAGGAACCATCTGGATATTAATATGGGAGGCGATTGTTGTATAGGGCATTGGTTAGGCCACTATTAGACTGTTGTGTTCAATTCTGGTTTCCCTGCTATAAGATGGATGTTGTGAAACTTGAAAAGGTTCAGAAAAGATTTACAAGGATGTTGCCAGGGTTGGAGGATTTGAGCTATAGGAGAAGCTTAATAGGCTGGTGCTGTTTTCCCTGGAGTGTCGGAGGCTGAGAGGTGTCCTCAAAGTTTCTAAAATTATGAGGGGCATGGTTAGGGTGAATAGTCAAGGTCTTTTCCCCAGGGCAGGGGAGTCCAAACTAGAGGGCATAGGTTTAAGGTGAGAGGGGAAAGATTTAAAAAGGGACCTAAGGGGCAACTTTATCAGCAGACGATGGTGCGTGGATGGAATGAGCTCCCAGAGGTGGTGGAGGCTGGTACAATTACAACATTTAAAAGGCATCTGGATGGGTACCTGATCAGGAAAGGTTTAGAGGGATATGGGCCAAGTGCTGGCAACTGGGACTAGATTATTTTAGGATATCTGGTCTGCATGGACAAGTTGGACCGAAGGGACTGTTTCTGGCCTGTATGACTCTAGAACTTTACAAGCAAGGAAAGCTAATGTACATTGCTTGTGGACTGTCAAGAGCAGCAATCTAAGAAGAGAGTACAAATGCTAAAACAGAGGTCATCCAGATTCATGTAGAACCAATAGCTTTACATGCGCTGGAAATCATCCCAGCAAAAACACAATTTGAAAGACAAGGACCTAGTCAAATCAAGCAACAACACAACTCTCTAAATATTGGAGGAAGTGGTGGTGAAAGGATGGCTTGAAATCAGGGTCGCACTGATTGCTAGAGTGAGTCTACAGGGCACCAGATATGAAGCAGCAACCTAAGGTGAGAACGTGTAGGAAGGAAATAGCGTCATTATCTCTATGGAAACAAGTGTTGAAGAGTATCCATGCAAGCTCAGCCTAGGCTGACCAGCCAAATTTGACCCTTGAGATTAAGGAGCACATTCACATTAGAACTGGGTTGTTCAAAGTTGTGTCCCTTCTCTGAACATCCTCGCTAGCAGAAATCTCTTGATGGAGAGGAATAATCAATTATCTCATTTCTCACTATGAGGTGTGTGTGTGTCCGTGAAATTGGAACACCCAAGTGCCTGACCCTTTATTATCAGTAATTGCCACTCGCCCAGAAACCAGCGGATTGTTCCTACTTCACTCTTCGCACCTAGCGGCGTCTCTCTTCCTCAGGTGCAGTTGCTCTGTTCTGCTCCTTCGAAAGTTGCTCGCCAGCCTGACATACTCCCGATCCACAGCCAGCTTCTGCTCCTCCAAGTCACAGATGTTCCGCAGCCACAGACGCCTTCTCTCCTGCAGATTATTTCTCAGGTGCTGAAACAGGGCGAGAGGAAAGCGAAATTAAAAGCAGAATTAGGAAGTCTAGGTTGAGAACTGCACTTAACCCGTGCAGACATCTCTGGGCTCCAATCCGTCCCAGGCCACAACAGTGCAAAATAAAATTTCCGTTCAACTATATGCAACCTCCAACCCCGTCCAATTCATCCTCGGGAAGAGATGGCAACAATTCCCATCTGTCCAGTACCTAAACCATGTAGAAAAATGCCCCAAAATTAAATCTGGTGTTGAAACACAAAAGGAGACAGGGCAGATGACCAAAATGCTGGCCGGATGAGTGACAAAAAAGGAAGACAGAACTAGAGGGATCTGGAGAATAAATCCCAGAGCTTCTGGACAAAACAGTTGATGTACAGCCATCAAAAACGTCAAATGCATGGAAACTGGCGATGCTCAAAAGGCCAGAGTTGGAGCAGAGCAGGTACCTGGAAGGATATTTGAGTCATCTCAACTACAGTCAACCAATTGCTTTAAAATTATTGGCAGGCAACAGGAATAAACTTAGCAGAGGTCAACTTTGATCTCCACTGGGGAGAAAACCGACATGGAACAGAACACCTCAATAAAGGCCCTTTGGCCCTCAATGTTGTGCTGACCTTTTATCCTACTCAAAGATCAAACTGACCTACACCCCCTCCACTTACTATCATCTATGTGCCTATCCAAGAATCGCTTCAATGTCCCTAATGTCTCTGACTCTACCACCACCTCTGGCAGTGCATTCCACACACCTACCACTCTATGTAAAGAACCTACCTCTCTCATCTCCCCGAAACATTCTTCCAATCACCTTAAAATTATGCCCCTTTGCGAGGCACATTTCCACCATAGGAAGAAGTCTCTGGCGATCCACTCTATCTAGGTCTCTCATCATCTTGTAGACCTCTATCAAGTCAGCTCTCATCCTTCTTCACTTCAATGAGAAAAGCCCAAGCTCCTTCAAACTTTCTTCATTAGACATGCCCTCCAGTCCAGGCAACATCCTGGTAAATCTCCTCTGCACCCTCTCTAAAGCTTCCACATCCTTCCTATATTGAGGTGACCAGAACTGAACACCATATGCCAAGTGTGGTCTAACCAGGGTTTCGTAGAGCTGCAGCAAAACCTTGTGGCTCTTAAACTCAATCCCCCGGCTAATAAAAGCCAGTACACCATATGCCTTCTTAACAATGCTGTGAACTTGAGTGGCAACTTTGAGGGATCTATGGATGGGGACCCAAAGAACCTTCCATTCCTCCACACTGCCAAGAATCCGGTCTTTAACCCCAAAATCGGCCTTCCAAAATGAATTACTTCACATTTTTCCAGGTTGAACTCCATCTACTACTCAGTCCAGCTCTGCATCCTGTCAATGTCCCGTTGCAACATATAACAGCCCTCCACACTATCCACAACTCCACCAACCTTCACGTCATCGACAAACTTACTAACTCACCCTTCCACTTCCTCATCCAAGCCATTGATAAAAATCAAATAGCTGACATCCCATGACAGATCCCTGTGAAACACCACTGGTCACTGAGCTCCAAGCTGAATACTTTCCATCAGTTAACATCCTCTGTCATCTATGGGACAGCCAATTCTATATCCAGACAGCCAAATTTTCTAGTATCCCATGCCTCCTTACTTTCTGAATGAGCCTATTATGGGGAACCTTATCAAATGCCTTGCTAAAATCCATGTACACAACATCCACCGCTCTACCTTCATCAATAGGTTTGGTCACATCCTCAAAGAATTCAGTAAGGTTTGTGAGACATGAGCTGTCCCTCACAAAGCCATACTGACAATCTCTAATCAAGCTATGCTTTTCCAAATAAATCATAAATCCTGTCTCTCAGAATCTTGTCCAATAATTATCATCAAAGGTGCAGCAATCTCTTCCCTCGCTTCCCCTAGTAACCTTGGGTACATCCCATCTGGCCCAGGGACTTCTGCTTTTCAAGATTTTCAGCACGTTTTCGTTCTTAACATCAACCTGTTTGAGCATATCAGCCCATTTCACGCTGTCCTCACAAATGACAAGGTCCCCTTCAATAGTGAATACTGAAACAAAGTATTCATTATGGATACTCCGACTCCAGACACAAGTTCCCTGCACTATCCCTGATCGGCCCTACCCTCACTCTGGCCATCCTCTTGTTCCTCTCAGAAGTGAGGAACTCCTTGGGGTTTTCCTTAATTCTGCTCGCTAAAGATTTTTCATGCCTCCTTCCAGCTCTCCTAAGTCCATTCTTCAGTTCCTCCCTGGCTGCCTTGTAATCTTCTAGAGCCCTGTCTAATGAGCCTACTATGGGGAACCTTATCAAATGCCTTGCTAAAATCCATGTACACCACATCCACCACTCTACCTTCATCAATAGGTTTTGTCACATCCTCAAAGAATTCAGTAAGGTTTGTGAGACATGAGCTGTCCCTCACAAAGCCATACTGACAATCTCTAATCAAGCCATGCTTTTCCAAATAAATCATAAATCCGGTCTCTCAGAATCTTGTCCAATAATTATCATCAAAGGTGCAGCAATCTCTTCCCTCGCTTCCCCTAGTAACCTCGGGTACATCCCATCTGGCCCAGGGACTTCTGCTTTTCAAGATTTTCAGCACGTTCTCCTTCTTAACATCAACCTGTTTGAGCATATCAGCCCATTTCACGCTGTCCTCACAAATGACAAGGTCCCCTTCAATAGTGAATACTGAAACAAAGTATTCATTATGGATACTCCGACTCCAGACACAAGTTCCCTGCACTATCCCTGATCGGCCCTACCCTCACTCTGGCCATCCTCTTGTTCCTCTCAGAAGTGAGGAACTCCTTGGGGTTTTCCTTAATTCTGCTCGCTAAAGATTTTTCATGCCTCCTTCCAGCTCTCCTAAGTCCATTCTTCAGTTCCTCCCTGGCTGCCTTGTAATCTTCTAGAGCCCTGTCTAATCCTTACTTCCTCAACATTAAGTAAGTTTTTCTTCACCCTACCATCCCTTCCTTGCTTCAGTGAGAAACATATTCAGCACTTGTAGCAAGTGCTCCCTAAACAACCTCCACATTTTTATTGTGCATTTCCTTGAGAATATCTTTTCCCAATTTATGCTCCAGAGTTCCTGCCTAATAGCAATGACAATAAACATGTGGTGAATCTCTTGCGGATACCCACCATCTCCCTTAGGTCAGAAAGATATTAATAAATCATATGTCGTATTTTTGAATCCAGTGCAAAGCCAAAATTGATCTCTAGATTTTTAAAAAATGGCTCCATTTTCCCTTCTCTAATTGCTCTCTTCTATCCACATCACCTGAAGCAATTGAAACAAGCCAGGAGAAAGGTTTGAAAAGAAACGTGTAAATAACTAAAAGACGCAGAAAAATATTCCAGATAACAGCACCTTTTTGTTCATCTTTTATCTCTTGCTGGACTTAATCTTTGAGTTCCAAGTTAAAAACCAGGAAATCCAAACAAATAATTAAGATGAAAGACAAAGACTTCAGATGTTGGTGATCAAAGATAAAATTAACAAGGACTGGAGAAACTCAGCATCTGTGGCGAGAGAGAGAGACAGAATTCAGAACAGCAGTTCATTGGTCTCGAAACATTAACGCTGTTCCTCCTGCCACAAATCTGCCTGAGTTTCTCCAGCACTGTTTTTAATCAGAGGTTGGTGAGAACAGGAAGTGGATGAGGTTATAAAATGGCTGGATTGAATCTGACCTGCCTCCCCCTGCAGGGGAGAGCAATTGTTATGATCTTTTAGTTGCTAATTTACACAGGAGGGACATCTAGCTACACCCTTGTAGATTCAATTGCCAGGTGGGTGCTGGTCAGCCTGTACCTCCAATAGGACTAGGTAAAGAATTCCTGACAGACTGGGCTCCAAACACATCCTCACGCCACAACCCAACCCAGCCCAGCTCAGCTCATCTTGAAAACACAAACATCAAGCAAAAAGCATGAGTAAGCCAGTTTGATAGTTACATTCATCAGGGAGAAAAAGTGAGGACTGCAGACACATTCCTAATGAAGAGCTCATGCAGAAACATCGACTCTCCTGCTCCTTGGATGCTGCCTGACCGGCTGTGCTTTTCCAGTGCCACACATTCCGCAATCAAACCAGAAGTACAAAACTCATGCAATCATTGCACGAATCTTTGGTGAGTTTTACATACAGCCTCAAGCATAGGCCTAAAGATACTCGCTCTGCTATTTAGCCCAAGGCCACAAAACATAGAAAATAGGAAGAGTGGGCCATTCAGTCTTTCAAACCTGCTCAAATCATTCAATATGATCATGGCTGATCATCTAACTCAGCCCCCGTTCCCAATTTCTCCCCATACCCTTTGATCCCTTTAGCATTAAATGACCGTATCTAACTCCTTAAAGCCTTGAGTTGAATGCTGATTTCCCAGCCCCTTAATGGCATCAACTGCTTTCTTTGGCACAGAATTCCACGGCCACAAAGGAAAACACCCAAAAAAAAGGAGATTGAGAAACGGAGGTCTGAAAAAGTTAATGATAAATAATTAGTTTCACTTTTACTCAGGGTTTCTAACTGCTGACTAATAAAAGGGGATTAAGCAGGAAAGCGAGAGAAACTGTAGCTACTGCAAAACTACATGCGCTTGACATACTTATTAGGAATAAAAAGTGATGCATTAAATAGGGCAACTAAAATGTGTTAAGAAATGCATTTCATTTCTGTCAGATGCTGATAATAAGAATCCACGCTGGTTACTTCCCCTAAAACAAACATTAACTTCCTTATTAGACTGTTAATGAAAGCAGCACAACGGTCATTGTAGCAAAAAGCAATAATTAAAAATGGCTTCACACGAAGGAAGCTCTGATAGCTAAAATAAAATACTGTGGTTGCTGGAAATCCGAAATAAAAGCAGAAAGATGATTACAAGATGATTAGGGGTTTAGATAGGGTTGACCGTTTTTCCACGTATGGAGTCAGCTATTACGAGGGGGCATAGCTTTAAATTAAGGGGTGGTAGGTATAGGACAGATGTTAGGGGTAGGTTCTTTACTCAGCGAGTCGTGAGTTCATGGAATGCCCTGCCAGTAGCAGTGGTGGACTCTCCCTCATTATGGGCATTTAAGCGGGCATTGGATAGGCATATGGAGGATAGTGGGCTAGTGTAGGTTAGGTGGGCTTGGATCGGCGCAACATCGAGGGCCGAAGGGCCTGTACTGCACTGTATTCTTCTATGTTCTATGTTTTAAAGCACTGGAGAAACTCAGTAGGTCTGGTCACATATGCAGAGAGAGAGAGAAACAGTTAACATTTTGAGTCTGACATGATGCTTCAAGTTTTGGCAGTTGACTGCTAGAATTGACTTGGAGGAGCCGATGTTGGACTGGGGTGGACAAAATTAAAAATCTCTCAAAACCAGGTTATAGTCCAACAGGGTTATGTGGAGGCACTAGCTTTCTGAGCGCTGCTCCTTCATCAGATGGTTGTCATCACTTTCTCATCAGGTGATCAGGATTGACCAGTAAGAAAAAGTAGACATCATTTAGTGTCTGCAACTATGGGAAAAGTTAGATAAACATTCCCCATTCTTCTCACCACCCATGGTTAGAGCACAGTCCAACTCTATTACTGATCGTCAAGCAGGACATATTATTTCTTCAGTTTGTAGATTTGCAGAAAAATTGCTTGGGTGAAGAGAACTCGGTTCACACAAAAACAAAATGAAACAGTTAAAGTAAAGAGAAGCACAGCTCCTTGCTTGGAACCTGGCACCAAACTGTCATATCTTTTATTCTTCGCTGAGTGAGGCATTGGCAAGAAGTCAAACGATTAAATTGTGTTCAGATTTCCCAGCCCCTTCCTTTTCAGAGAATAATAGAGAATTTCAATCCCTTGAGTGTGCGCATTCCTCAAGATAACCAATTACCTCATACTCCCTGATCTTTCCCCATTTGCTGTGACAAAAAATGACAGTGTAATGTTCTTAATACTACTCAGACTTTTTAAATTGGTTCATGGGATGTGGGCTTTACTGACTAGGCCAACATTTATTGCCTACCCCTAATTTTACCCAGAGGCAAGTTACGAGTCAACTATTTGGGTACATCTGGAGTTACATGTAGGCTAGACCACAAGGATGGCAGATTTCCTTCCTTAGAAGGATTGATTTTTTCTTACAACAATTGACAGTTCCCATTAGGCCAGCTTTTCATTGTTTCAAACTTTATCACCACCTGCCGTGCTGAGATTCGAACCAGTGAGCCCGACAACATGAATCTGGGGTTCTGGATTAACAGCTCATTGACATTGCCACTTAACCACTGTCTCCTCCTGTAGCTTTGGCCGACTCCTCTGCTCAGCATCTGGGATGTCCTTCTGTGGAAAGGTGACTAAAGTTTTCGATGGAATCATTTTAGGCCAAGTCTCATGTTAAGAACGTGGGGCAGACTTTTCTCGCCAGTGAAAAGGATTGGCCAGTAACTAAAAGGAAAAGTATAGGTTATCGGGGATGGCTACAGCTGGCAGGAAGAATTTAAGTGGTAGGGGTCAGGAAAAGGATCAATGTCAACAAGACCAAAAAGGAGGCCTAAGGTTGCAGAATTGTTATGGTTCAGAAGTCTATTCAGCCCATTGAGTGCACAAGCTTGGAGTATTTTGACTTGGTGCCATTCTCATGTCCTTCCGCCCACCCCACCCCCTCCCCCCTTGCTAAACATTCCTATTTAAATAATTACCCATTGTTCTCTTGAATGTCTCAGTTGAACCTGACTTCACCACATTTCTAGCAGCAAAGGAGCAAGGAATCGACATTTCGGGCATAAGTCCTTCTGAAGAAGGGCTTATGCCCGAAACGTTGATTCTCCTGCACCTTTGATGCTGCCTGACCTGCTGCGCTTTTCCAGCAACACATTTTTCAGCTCAGATCTCCAGTCCTCACTTTCTCCAGCACATTTCTAGGCAGTGCACTCCAGACCTTGACTATTCACTGGGTGGGAAAATCATCTTTTTTTTCCCCCTCACCTCATAGTTGCTCCTTATGCACAAACCCTACACCCACCCCCAGTCCCCCAATTCCCAATCCTGCTGGAAGGTTGAGCGATTTCTGCTCAAACCAGAGCTCTCAACAGTAAAAGGCAAGACTGACACTGGAAGAATCCATGCGCACCCTCGCAGTTAGGAATGAATTCAGCCCAAAATTGACAGGGGACAAAGCGTTTGTCATGTGAACAATGGTCACACACACACACACACTACACAGCAGCATGTTGACAACGCTCAGGCCCCAGAGTCATGGTTCGAGACCAATTATCAGGCCATGAGTACAACAAAGTTGCCATTTTAGGTGGCATTCTAACTCATGGGCACTACTGAGTTAGCCCATTCCCGTTGGAAGGGCAGGGGTGTTCCAGCTCCTTATCCTGGGCTGACATTTACCTTGCTGTCGATATCATTTCAAAATAAAAACCCAAAATCAATGATCTGCTCATAATCTTTTAACAAGGGGCATGAACCAAGTGGACAGGAAGCAGCTGTTCCTCTTATTCAATGGCTCAATAATGAGGCAGGTAGTGGTCGGAATCTGGTCGGAATGTCATAACGTTCAAGCCTAAGTGCTAGACAGTGGGAATAATGCAGATAGGTTGGCACATACTTGATGGGCTGAAGGGCCTCTTCTGTACTGCACAGCTACGACATCAACATGGATAGTGGAATCGTGGCACATGTCAACAGTAATGTAGGGAAACATGACTGAACAGTGGCTACAATTCAAAAGGTACTACCATAGATGTGCTTTACAGCCAGAGGATGTGAAAGCTGCTATATAAATGCGAGCTTTTTTACTGCCTGTTCCCAGTTCACCTATACTGTAAAGGTTAGCAACTGCATGAGGCAGTTTGGCACCCCATCCAAAGCTGGGGGGGTGGGAAACATGAGACTCAGGTGAATGAAGCCTGAAGCAGAGCACCCAACTGTGCTGTTCTTCCCTCTGGCTTCACTGGATCCAGATCCAATAGAACAGACTTCATACCAACGCTCTGCAGAAAGACATTTGTACTGCTAACTAGGGGTGGAGGGGTTGCAATTTAACAGAACCGTTTCTCAGAGATTAAGCTTTACCCCATAGTGTGCCTGCACCTTTACTAAAACAGAAACTATGACAGCACAAGTTATATTCCAGTCAGAAAAAAAATCTGAAAAGTGAATATTTAACTGAAAGTAGAAACACAGCAATAGAATAACAGATCACCTCGGGATTAACAAGGACAAAGAGAGTTTGTGCAGTGTATTGTTTGATTATTCTATTAACTGAACAATCAGAGGAAGACGACTTCAAATTCACGTCTGTTGGAAAGCTCAGAAAAGGAACAGAAAATATTTTCAAAATGCTTTCTCTACAAAATCTTAAAACCAAAAGTAGAATATAGCAGAATGGATCAGCAGGGGCTCTCTTTCAGATGATAAGTGCCTTCCAAACTCAGTTGGGATTTGGAAGCCCATTTGTTCATGTAACTGGACAATTCAAAAATATAGGTAAAGTCAGGCAGGGTCAATGTGGATTTGATAAGGAGGAACCGGAGGATGTGATGTATTTTGATTTTCGGAAAGTTTTTAATAAAAAAGGTCCTGCACAGGTTAGTAAGCCAAATTTGCATTCATGGGATAGGGGGCAATGTAGTGACAACAATTGTTTAACAGGCAAATAACAGTACAAAATAAATTCTTTAGATGACAGGATGTGACTGGAGGGGTAGTACAAGGATTACTGGTTAGGCCCAGCTATTCACAGTCTTAATGATTTGAATACAAAAGCCAAATAAAATATCAAATTGGTCAGTAACAGAAACTTAACGAGAGGTTAGGAATTGTTCGTGTCCAAAAGGACCCAAGGTATTCTTGTTAATGTCGGACTGTGTTGAGCAATTAGGGAGGCAGATGGTATGTCAGCTTTTATCATGATTTATGATTTAGTGCACGAGTTAAGTCATCTTTCTGTAATTATACCAAGCATTGGTGTGCGCACATCTGGAGCACTGTAGATGTCCAGACTGATTCTTGGAATGATGGGCTAATCTTTGGGGAAAGATTGAGGAAGCTGCATGGATCTATATCCTCTAAAGCTAGAAAAACCAGGAGATGTTGAAACTTACAAGTTTCTTACCAGGAATCAATTGGGTTGATGCGGGGAAATCATACCCCATGGCTTTGTTGAGGAGGTGCAGTCCAAGACCGTAAGTCATGGGCGTTGTAGGCCATTCAGCTCATTGGATCTGTTCTGCCATTCAAGGAGATTGTTGTCGATCCGATCATGGTAAGACGGGCTCAATAAACTGAATGAGCTGCTCCCATGTTCCTTAAAATGATGGACCAACATAAAACGATTGAAGAACTTGCAGCCGGTTTAATTTTGGACACTTGGAAACCGTGCAAACTAATTTACCGCAGAAGGGAAGTGAATGGACTCCATCAACTTTCTACTGTATTGCGAATGGTTTCTCCACTCCAAACTAGGAGAACACGTTCAACAAGAACTGAGCTAACTGGAATTGACATACACACCATCAGGAAAAAAAAGTGCTAAACATGTTGCAGGCAGCTCCACCAAAAGGCACAAATGTAACAGCTCAGTCTGAATCCAATTTGGAAACGAGCTACATTATATCAGGTAGCCAGAACAATAACCAACTCCATTTAAAATCTTATCTGAAAACCAACCCCCTTCAAATTACAAGGTACATCACAGTCCAATGACAACCTACCAACTTACAAGAGCCTTCACTAAACTTTAAGATGGCATCTTCAATCAACAAATCAGACCTGGCTTGCAGGACACGAGAGATCATAAACCGAAGACTGCTGATAATTTATAATCTTTACCTGCAACAGATCAAAGTGTGTGGACATGCGAGAATGAGCGAGAGAAGTCACATTTAATTCTGGTAAGGGTGTGAGAATAAATAACTATTTCAAATCTAAAAAGCTTTCTGCTGGAAACATTTAATTGTGGTAGAGGACAAGAAAACAGAGTCATAGAAATGTAGGTATACAGCATCAAAAAAAAGGACATTCTGCCTATTGAGTCTATGCCAAAAAAAACACTTCCCACTATTCTAATCCTATTTTCCAGCACTTGGCCCTTAGCCTCAAAGTTAAAAATCACACAACACCAGGTTATAGTCCAATAGGTTTAATTGGAAGCACTAGCTTTCGGAGCGCCACTCCTTCATCAGGTGGTTGTGGAGGACACAATTGTAAGAGAATTTATAGCAAACGTTTACAGTGTGATATACATTGAAAAATACCTGGATTGTTTGTTAAGTCTCTCATCTGTTAGAATGACCGTGATATTTACATATGAAAGAAGTGAAACTCACAAAACATTTTTAAAAAAAAGTTACATTCTCAGGTTAACGTTAACAATTGGTGTCAGCCCAGATAATGTGCCCTTAGCCCCGTAAGCCATGGCATCACAAGTGCACATCCAAATATTAAGGGCATTGAATGCCCTACCTTGCCTAAACATACATGAGAAGTCTTTGGCGGGTAGTATCAAGGAAAGCCCTATGGGCAGCATAGTGGTTAGCACTGCTGCGTCACAGCGCCAGATACCCGGGTTCAATTCCCGCCTCAGGCAACTGTCTGTGTGGAGTCCCCTGGGCCTGATGGGATTTATCCTAGGATTCTCTGGGAAGCCAGGGAGGAGATTGATCTTTAGGTCGTCATTGTCTACAGGAATAGTGCCAGAACACTGGAAGATAGCAAATGTTGTCTCCTTGGTCAAGGTAAGTAGAGACAATCGTCATAATTATAGACCAGTGAGCCTTACTTCTGTTGTGCGTAGAGTGTTGGAAAGGATTATAAGAGATAGGATTTATAATCATCTAGAAAGGAATAAGTTGAGTAGGGACAGTCAACACGGTTTTGTGAAGGGTAGGTCGTGCCTCTCACAACTTATTGAGTTCTTTGAGAAGGTGACCAAATAGGTGGATAAGGGTAAAGCGGTTGATGTGATGTATATGGATTTCAGCACAGCGTTTGATAAGGTTCCCCATGGTAGGCTATTGCAGAAAATATCATGGGATTGAGGGGGAGTTAGTGGTTTGGATCAGAAATTGGCGAGATGACAGAAGACAGAGTGCTGGTTGTTGGGAAATGTTCAACCTGGAGTTCAGTTACTGGTGGTGTACCGCAAGGACCTGTTTTAAGCTCACTGCTGTCTGTCTATTTTATAAATGACCGGGATGAGGGTGTCAAAGGATGGGTTAGTATATTTGTGGATCTCACGAAGGTCGGTGGAGTTATGGATGGTGCAGAAGGATGTTGCAGGTTACAGAAGAACATAGATAAGCTGCAGAACTGGGCTGAGAGGTGGTAAATGGAGTTTAATGCGGAAAAGTGTGAAGTATTTCATGTTGTAAGGAGTAACAGGAATACAGAGTAGTGTGCTAATGGTAAGATTCTTGGTAGTGTGGATGAGAAGAGAGAGATCTGTGTCCCTGTCCATAGATCCCTGAAAGTTGCCACCTAGTTTGATAGTGTTGTTAAGGTGGTGTATGGTGTGTTAGCTTTTATTGGTAGAGGGATTGAGTTTCAGAGCCATGAGGTCATTTTGCAGCTGTACAAAACTCTGGTGTGGCTGCACTTGGAGTATTGTGTACAATTCTGGTTGCCACATTATTGGAAGGATGCGGAAGCTTTGGAAAAAGTGCAGAGGAGATTTACCAGGATGTTGCCTGGTATGGAGCGATGGTGTTTTGAGGAAAGGCTGACGGACTTGAGACTGTTTTCGTTAGAGAGAAGAAGAAGGTTCTGAATAGAGACATACGAGATGATGAGGATTAGCTAGGGTGGACAATGAGAGCCTTTTTCCTCAGATGGTGATGGCTAGCATGAGAGGACATAGGTTTAAATTGAGGGGTGATAGATATAGGACAGATGTCAAAAGTAGGTTCTTTACTCAGTAAAGTAAGGACATTTAAATGGTCATTGTATAAACATATGGATGATAATGGAATAGAGTAGGTTAGATGGGCTTCAGATTGTTGCACTGATCTGTGAAACCATCGAGGGCCGAAGGGCCTGCATTGCGCTGTAATGTTCTGTATTCTATGTTAAATGTGACAAGGGTTTCTGTCGCTACCATCCTTACAGTGAGTGAGTTCTAGTTACCCACCACTTTCTCAGCGCAGAAGAATTTTTTAATGTCCCTTCTAAACCTCCTGGCCCTTACCTTCAATCTATGCCTTTGGTCATCGCTCCCTCCATTAACGGGAAAAGTCCTTTCCTCTCCGAGCCTGTCAGAATTTTATCTATCTCAATCATGTCTCCTCTCAGACTCCACTGCTCCAAGGAAAAACAAACCCAGTCTGTCCAATCTCTCTTCTTTACGAAACATAACTGCTTCCACAACAGAACATACTGATAATAGGCAGGAAACATACATTCTATTTATAATACATTACAGAAGCAGGAATAGGCCATTTAGTCCTCTCCTCCCTGAAGCTTATTGCAATATACATTCGCACAGATCATGCCATATTTGTATTTCAACTATGTTTCCTGGTCTTTGATCCATATCACTTGGCATCATTACTGAACAAAAACCTATTTTGAAAATTTAATTTGGCCTCAGCATGTATTACCTTTTTGGGAGAGAATTGCTATACCCTCATAAATGAAACCACACTTCCTAAATTCACTCTTGAATGATCTTGCTCTAATTTTACAGTTCTGCCCTGTTGTGCTGGTTCAAGAGGAAGTAACTTTGCTGCATCTACTTCTCATCTTTTATCAGTTTAAAGACCCCATTCGTTCATCGAACCTGCCCACAAGTTTCTAATGGCAAGAGAATCAAAGGCATACTTGAGGGGGAGGGGAGATTCCAAACCCACCTCCGCCTGCCTATACCATACACTCAATTACAATCCAACTTCAAACGCAATGTGCGAGTGGGAGGAACACTTCTGCAATCAGGTTATATTTATAGTTACTTCAAAACATCGGCTAACCACAGGCTGCAAATGATGGACATTTGACAATGTAAAACTTACCCAAATGTACTTGTAAATGAGACACCTGCGTTGACACTGTCTCACGGACAACCATGGAGGACAAGAGGCAACAGATTTCAGCCGGGCAAAGACACTAGCAGAGAACGCCCTGTGTGTGCATGTGTAGGGTAATAAGTTGGATCAGGAAGTCTGCTTACACATATGGGATGATCTTCCTAGAAAGATTTTTGCCCCACAGTGTGGAGACAGTCAAATATGATCTGAAGTGACTGCGGATCCTTCATTCAACATAACTTATCATACTCCAAACTACTACTGTTGGTGAACAGCTAAGGTCTTTTCCCTAGAGTGAGGGAGCCCAAACTAGAGGGCATAGGTTTAGGGTGAGAGGGGAAAGATATACAAGGGATGGAAGGGGCAATGTTTTCACACAGAGAGTGGTGCATATATGGAATGAGCTGCTAGGGGAAGAGGTGGAGGCTGGTACAATTCCAACATTTAAAAGGCATTTGGATACTTAGATGAATAGGAAGGTCTTGGAGGGATATGGGCCAAATACTGGTGAATAAGACTGGATTAATTTAGGATATCTGACCGGCATGGATTAGTTGGACCAAAGGGTCTGTTTCCGTGCTGTATAACTCTATGATGATGGTAATATTGAGGAGCAGTACAGCAAACCGGTGTGTAGATGATATTGCGTTAACTATTAAAGTCTTTTAAATTTTTAGCCACTCATCTCCATCCCCTTACAAACATCACCTCCTGCTTAGGTGAGATTCTTTGGAAGATGCTAAGCTTTTAATGTTTATTGGAAAAGCCTTCAGTTTCTGTCATTTGGTGCAACTGTTGCCAACACTCAAAGGTAACAAATATTTGTCTTGCAAAACAAAAAAAATCAGAACTGCAGTGTTTCAGAATCTCTGAGCAAAGTGTCAATAAGTTAACCAGTGCAAATCTGAATTGAGAGCACATTTCATGTTAACTTAGTCCAGGATTGTTACAAAAGTCATATGAGAACTCCAAAAATCAAGATTTGTCAGCCCCATTGGAACATTGGGACGATGTGGAGGTACAGTGGTTAGCACTGCTACCTCACAGCACCAGGGTCCCAGGTTCGATTCCAGCCTCAGGCGACTATCTGTCTGGACTTTGCACGTTCTCCCGGAGTCTGAGAGAGTTTCCTCCGGCTGCTCCGGTTTCCTCCCACAATCCAAAGATGTGCGGGCTAGGTGGATTGGCCATGCCAAATTGCCCATAATGTCTGGGGATGTCAGGCTAGGTGGGTTGGCCTTGGGAAATGCAGGGTTGGGACTGGTTCTGGATGGGATAGTCTTCAGAGGGTCAGTGTGGACTCGACGGACCGAATAGTCTGCTTTCAAACTTTAGTGAAGCTATGAAAAAAAAATGTTCAAATCACAAATCAAGTTCAAAAGGTTGTTGATTAAAAGACTCTGTCCAATGATTAGAATACAGCAATTTTCCATATGATCAGAGGCAGAGTTGGTTCAACCCAATTTGTTTTGAAATTATAAACAGACCACAAGTACGTAACGGTACCCACCACTTCAAGGGCTGAAAACATTTGCAAGAGGAGACCTGAATAGATAGCGAGACTTACCTCAAGCTTAGCTTCATTCAGATCTTCAGAGTTTATTTTCAGTTCACCTATTTGTTTCAACCACGTGACCAGCATCTCAATTTCTCCAGAGAGCTCCTTTGTCTGCAAGTAATTGACATTCAAATATTTAAAGAAACAGTTGATGAAAAGGGAAGGATTTCACTTGCCTTTGGTGGTCAAAAAAAAATATATCTTGCATTACGTTCACTTTTACTTTATCTGATTAAAGCACAAATAATTAGTCGCAGATGATTTACGAGAAGAACATTTACATGAAGCTACAAATGATTAGAACAAAAAAAAAGTTCAATTTATTTTGATCATTTAATGAGATTATGGACACATGCATTAATTTCTGTGTTCACTGTGGAATGTGGGTGTCACCGACTGAGCCAGCATTTATTACCCATCCCCAATTTCCCCAGACATGTTTTCTTGAACTGCTGCAGTCCACGTGATGTCAGTCAGCTACTCGGAAAAAGAGTTCCATTTGGCCCAGCAAATGCGAAGTGACAACGATGTCATTTCAGGGCAGGATGCTGTGTGGGGCTTGGCTGCCCTTATCCAGGGTGAGGTTCTAGATTTGGATGGTACTGTCGAGGGAGCACTTGTGAATTACTGGAGTGGTACCTTGTAAACGGTACATGCTGTTGCCACTGCATGTCACTGGAGAGAGCGAATGTTGGAAGGTAGTGGATGGACGGCTCCTTTGAATGGAATTGCACTCATCCAAGTACAGAGTATTCAGCCATGCTCCTGACTTACGCTTTGTAGATAGTGGACTGCTTTGGAGTGCCAAGTGGCGAGTGTGATGGTGAAATGTGGATGCAGGTAGGAGGTGGCTGTAATTGGTCAGTGGGAGTGGGGGTGGGGAAGAGGCTGGGCTGGGCCTGGGATGAGGCAGGAAGAAGGGGGGCGATGGTGAGGAGATTTGAAAACGGGTGAATTCTATATTTAGGCCGTACGGTTGTAAACGCAAAAGGATGAAGATGAGGTGTTCTTCCTCATAGGCTCTCTGATTGCCACTTTCTTCTAGTTGTACTGGAATTGAGAAGTGCAATGCATCTGACCCTACGTATGGGGTTATGTCATTACTAGTCTGATTAAAGATCTTGACTTCCATTATCCCACTATCAACATCAGAGGAGTTACCATTAACCAGAAAGTAAACTGGGTCAGCCATATAAATACACTGGCTACAAGAGCAGATCAGAGGCTGGGAATTCTATGGTGAGTAGTTCACCACTTGACACTCCAAAACAGTCCTCTGGTTGAATACTTTGTACTCGGATGAGTGCAGTTCCATTCAAAGGAGCCCTCCATCCACTACCTTCCAACATTCACTCTCTCCAGTGACATACAGTAGCAACAGCGTGTACCATTTACACAACACCACTCCAGTAATTCACAAGTGCTCCCTCAATAGTACATCCAAATCCAGAACCCCTCACCCTAGACAAGGGCAGCAGATGCCACTTTTCTCCCAGCCCCACTATTTTCTCCTCTTTATTTCTCAGCCTCCTTCCCCTCCCCCAATCTTAATGAAAAGGTTCGGACCTAAAACGTCAACTCTCCTTTTCTTACGCTGTGCTTTTTCCAGCTCCACTCTTTATCCACTCCCTACATTTCGTGCAAACAGCCACTAAAACATAGTGCATGAACAATATATGAAAGTGATATCAGAATAACATGGGGTCAGGCAAAAAGACTAGATTCTTCTCTATCATTCCAATCAATCAATCAATCAATCAATCAGATACCATGGTTATCTGGCCTCCTCAACTTTTCCTGTAATTCAACTACGTTCACGATATCATCTGACAAACACCTATTGTGTCAACAAAGCAAAGATGTGGATGTGTGTGTTTGAGAAATCATTATCAGTTCATTTACCCAAGGCAGCATCTTTGCCTTACACTCACAGATGCATTACATTCCAAGCACAGCACAAAGTTGTTTAACTCCTTGTGTGTTGATCCCACAAACACCTTACAACAGAAGGTATATAAAAATGTTCATCCATAAACTTACCTTGCCAACAACTTGCTGTTAATCGTACCTTTAACATAGCAAATTAACAGCATAGAAAAATAGCCCTTTGGACCATGCTGGTCAAAAACACCCTCACCATTCTCATCCCATTTTCCAGCAATTGACCCACAGCATCACATGCCCTGGCATCACAAGTGTCCATCTAAATACTTCTTAAAAGTATTGAGGGTTTCTGTCTTGACCAGTCTTACAGGCATTCCTTACAGGTGTTCCTCTACTCCTCTAAACCTTCTGTTCCTTTCCTTAAATCTATGCCCCCGCTCCCACCCACCCCAGCCATTGAGCCCTCTATCAAGCAGGAAAGTTTCTTCCTGGTAAATCTACTGCGCACCCTTTCCAGTCCTATCACACTCCTCCTATAAAATGGATTCCAGCTGTCACCTAACCAACATCTTGTACATTTCCAACGTAACCTCCCTGCTCTTAAATTCTATGCCTGGCTAATAAAAAGCTAAGTAGGAGAAAGTGAGGACTGCAGATCAGAGTCGAGAGTGTGGTGCTGGAAAAGCACAGCAGGTCAGGCAGCATCCGAGCAGGAGAATCGACATTTCAGGCATAAGCCCTTCATCAGGCTCATGCCCGAAACGTCGTTTCTCCTGCTCCTCGGATGCTGCCTGACCGGCTGTGCTTTTCCAGCACCACACTCTCGACTCTAAGAAAGGTTAGTGCTTCTTAACTACTTTATCCACCTGTGCTGATGGCTTCAGGGACCTGTATACATTCACACTGAGGTGCTTTTGATCCTCTGTGCTTCTCAAGATCCTACCAGTCATCATGTATTCCCTTGCCTTATTTGCTTTGCTAACATGCATAAACTCATTTATCTGAATTGAATTCCATTTGCTATTGACCAGCCCATCGGATTCCTATTCTGGTTCAAGGCTATATCATTTTTTGCGAAAATACTTCTCAACCATCCTGCATTCACAACTAAGTCATTCATGTAAACCACAAACATCTACTGCCCCAGGAAATATAACGATGTAAGTTTATAAACAGGTTGATGTGATGGTTTTAGCATTAGGGTGAAGAGAGTTAGCGTACCGTGTGTGCTAGCCTGCTTCTCGTGTTCAGCCAATACCAGAAATGCAAACAGAAAGCCAAACGTGCAAATGTTTCCTCTTTAATGCATAGCAGCCCTGTCAAACACCATCAGCTTCACCTCCTCTTGGTAACACAAGAGGTCCCTTGTTGCTCCAGATTAAAACGTTTCCCAGGTCTGCAGACTTGCTGTTTGCTGGTACACTTACACAAATTTACCAGACTCCCACTGATGGGCAAATAGCTCAACTCTCTCAGCTCTCCAATAACACAGGCCTCATTTCGCTTTCCTGGAAGAATGCCCTGATTTCAGGGGAGTATGGACAGTGATCTTGACAGGTTGACTCCCTTTGTCCTACTAAGGTTAGGACATTCCCTAAGATGGAAGGTTTCAAGACTCGGGGGTACATTTTTAAGGTAAGAGGAGAGAGATTTTTAAAAAGACATTAGGGGCAAAGTTTTTTTTAAAAACACAAGGGTTCAGGTGTGGAATGAATTTCCTAAGGAAGGGGTGGATATGCACAGTTACAATATTTAATAGACGTTTATTTATCTAAGTAAATAGGAAAGATTGGAGGGATACGGGCCAGGACAGGGTAGGCGGGACTAGTTTAGTTTGGGATTATGGTTCGGTATGGACTGGTTGGACCAAAGGGTCTGGTTCTGTGCTATATGAATAGGACAGCAGCATTATCGGACTCAAATTAAATCGCTCTAAATTGTTCTCAACGCTCTGGGTGGAAGTTTTCCAGTTTGTGATAAATAGGTCACAAAGACAGTCTAAAAGCTCCTTCAAGGTGGCATTGTGAAACATCCACAAGATGCTATGTGGAGGCAGAAGCAAGTTGCAGTTGGATCGCCACTCTATACTGAGTCATAAGCATAACCACCACCATTTCCAAGCTGCCTTCCGTTCTGAAGAAAGGGTCACCAGACCTGAAGTGGTAACTCTCCTTTCTGTCCACAGATGCGGTCAGATCTTCAGCAATATTGAGTTACTACAGCAATTTCTATTTCTGTTCCGGATCTCCAGCATCCGCAGTTCTTTGTTTCACATTGAAGTCAATGTCTCACTTACATACATACAATGAGAGAATTCAAAGCCAGTTTCCTGCTCAGAATTGGTACTCATTGGTCAGTCTCTCGACATAATGTTCATAGTAGCCTGGGATTTGTTTTCTACGAAAAGACAACAACCTTGAGCTCACAGTGAAGTCTTTCATGCTACCCAATCAAATCTGTTTGTAACAATAGTGGAAACGTTTCCACTTAAGACAATATACTTGTTAAACAGAAATTGGAACACCAGATCAAAGGGTGGGAAATTAAAGCACATTTTGCTTCCTCACTTGCTTGGAAATTGTTAAATCCTGAATATTTTCCAATTTGGATGAAAAGATTCAATGTGAGCACACTTTCACTGCTCACAACTGTTGCATGACCTACAGAACACTTCCAGATTTAAAAAAAAATGTTTACAATTTTGACAACTGCAGTATTTGCCTTTGGTGTTGTAGTAAAGTCTGGCCAAGCCAGTCTGTGTCTATACCCCAGATAGAGTCATCTACTTCAAGACAGGAGGGGCGAAGGGGGGATTCTCCAGTGTTTGGTGTATGCAATGAATAACTCAAACAATGGGAAAGACCACCTTGTTTTCAAATTTCAAGTGGGTTTGCGTTTGACAACTTGTCAAATTTATTGGCTTAATTATTAAATCTTACTCTGGACTGCCAGCTGTAGATTTGTTTACATGTGCATTGGAATACAGATAGGACTTTTCAATTCCTCATTCACATGCCTTCAAAACAAAAATAATTCAAGATGTCTTCATTATCAGACAGCCCGACCAGGAACCATTTGACTTGTCACTCATGTCTTTTGGAGAAGAACGGGAATAGTAGTGTTGTGGGGTGTATCACTTCAAAGTTACACACCAACCTGGCTCCCATAAATACCATGATACCAGGCCAGTATCTCAAATCTTTCGATTGGTCACTACTGTGGGAGCACCCTTACCACATGAACCATGTGAGGAGAAAGCAATGGTAACTTTCATACAATCCCTGCTGTTCAGCCCATCGAGTCCACACTGACCCTCTGAAGAGCATTCCACCCAGACCTACAACCCCCTACCGTATCCCTGTAACTCTGCATTGCCCATGGCCAATCCACCTAACTTGCACGTCTTTGGACTGTGGGAGAAAGCCAGGGCACCTGGAGGAAACCCATATAGATTAAATCTCGAAACGACACTATAAGAAAGAAGAATTCCTGGTTATTTGAATTACAGGGAGAGATTGAACAGGCTGGGGCTGTTTTCCCTGGAGTGCCGGAAGCTGAGGGGTGACCTTATAGAGGTTGAGTTGGACTGAAGGGTCTGTTTCTGTGCTGTACATCTCTATGACTGTATTTGACCTAGCCGTGATTTTGGGATGTGTAAGTTGGTCACCAAACCTGACTTTCAAGCAACATTTTGATGAGTGATTGGCTGGCTCTAAAGGGTGCGAGATACCCTGAAATAGAGAAATGTTCTTGGTTTATAATCGTATCACATGATGATATTAAAATTTGCGGACTAGCACTCGGGTCTTTAAGAGTATACATTGAGCCCCTCATCCCCCGATTGCAAGGAAAGAATGTTATCACTGACACTATCACAACCTCTTTCTTCCTTTTTCACAACATCAAATTATACTGCACCAAACAAGGAAAGCTTCAAATTAAATAAAAACAGCAAAAACTGACAGTGTTCAGTAGGTCGGACAGCTTCTGTGAACAGAACTGAGTTAACATTTCAGGGCAATGAACTACTGTTCTGGGCGGGGTGGTATCATTATCCTAAAACATTAGCTCTCGGGCAGAATCTTATCAGGCTCTAAGCGTTGCAAATTGTGGAGTTTTATAAATATCGCACTTGTGCCAGGGACAATGTCTGGATCTCAGGGAAACAGTGAGCAGCTCTAGAAAGACCATGAGTGGTAAGTTGACGTGGAAATTGGACGTGTTTCTCATCACGAAGACTCAAATGCCAATTAACATGGAGTGTTTAGCTCACGCTGAGATTCACTCCACTGAACTCGACATGACTCGTACTTTGAGGGAAAAAAAATCCATTTCTAAATCCAAAAGAAGTCAGAACCATTGGGTTCGGTACTGCTCCTGGCTCCCACCCCTGGACCCTGAACTGCACACAGGGTCCCACAGAGCCCAAGGCCCCAGTTACTGGAATCAACGTATCCCACACCCTCATCTACTCCCATTCTCCCTGAGCCCGGGTATCTACAAATGCTGCCAGACGTGCTCAGTGTTTTGAGCACTTTTCATCTTTACTTCAGGTTTCCAGCATCTGCAGGACTTTGGAACTCTATGGGGGAAAATCTTACCATCTGTGTGGTGATCATTTTGAATTGAACTGCGGCTGCCTCTGTCCCAAGACTTTGTATGAGCATCACGACCTCCTTGTCCAGGGCCTCGTCAAAGGGGTGTTCAGAAACTCTTGACCATTCGGAACTGTCCACCTTAAAAAAGAAAGTCGCACAAAACACTGAAAATATTTAGACTTTTATTTCGTAAGTGAAATTCCTGGTACAATTCAATGTTAGTTTTTACATCAGTATGCTGACCTAATTTCCTGTACTGAAACCAAAACGGTGAAAAAGAGACAAAATTGAAGCTTGCTTGACTCAAGATGACTGGGTCTCCTTTAACAATGTTTAAGACCAATGCATCCAAACAACTAGTCAGCAACGCCCCAACTCAAAAGCTGTTATAGGCATGCTGACAAAGTCTGATCTTCACATGTTAAAGCAAGTCTGCATATTATACAATTTTAAAATAAAATCAACAGAAAATGATCCATGTTTACAGATGGTAGGAGGCAGGAAACAAGCTTTCTTGCTGCACCATAACTATATGGAGACGACCGCTGGCTCTTGTCATAAGGACCATTGGAGGAATTCCCTAACTACATTTAGCACAATCCATGGCTTATTAGGTTTGGCCACTTGGACCAGCTGCTTGCCCCTATTCCTGCTGACTCAGCCCCAAAGCTCTGTAAAACGATTCCTTTTCAAATATTTACTCAATTTCCTTTAGAAAGTCATATTTGAATCTGTTGCCAATACAGTATTCCAAATCAAAACAAAATTAGAGGCAGCAGCGGCATTGGCACAGCAGATCTCAAGAACATACAAACGTGAGAATTAGGAGCATGAAGTAGGCCATTCAGCCCCTCAAGTGTCCTCTGCCATTCATTAAGATAATGGCTGACCTGCTTGTAACCTCAAATCCGCATTCCCACCTATCCCTGAGGCAGTTTCACCCCTTCTTAACAAGAATCTACTTAGCTCCACCTTAAAATGTACAAGGATTTTGCTTTCTCTGAATTCTCAGGGAGAGGATTCCAAAGACTCTAAACACTCAGAAATATTTCACCACATCCATTTGAAATGGGTGACTGCTGATCTTAAACAGTGACACACATTTCCATATCTCCTATACACGGAGACACCATCTCTAAATCTATCCTGCCATGATGTTACAGGATCTTACATGTTTCATTCAAATCAGTGCCTACTCTTTGAAACTTCAGTGAATACAAACCTAGCCTGACCAACCTTTCCTCAATACAATCCCCATCCCAGGTACTGTTCTAGCAAACCTTGCTTGAATCGCATAAGGATACCACCTTCAAGTTCCCCTCCAAGGCACTCACCATCCTGACTTGAATGTTTATCACCATTCCTTCATTGTTGCTGGAACGCCCTCCCTAAGGGCATTGTGGGTCAAGCCACAGCAGGCAGACTAGAGCAACTCAAGAAAACAGCTCCACCACCATCTTCTCAAGGTCAACTAGGGCCAGGCAATAAATGCTGACCCAGCCAGTGACACCCACATCCACAAGTAAATTTTAAAAACGTTCTGTGAAAACACTTATGTCATTCCAAAATAAGTTGAACAATATTGTGCTCTGTTTTCGCAATGTGCCCTTACCAAAGCCTTTAATCTAATCAGGGGGTGGGCATTGCTAGCTGGCGCAGAATTTATTGCCTGTTCCTCCTTGTCCTCGAGAAGGTGGTGGAGAGTTGTTGCTTTGAAATGCTGCAGTCAGTGTGCTGTAGGCAGACCTACAACCCTGTTAGGGAGGGAGCTCCAGGATTTTCACCGAGTGACACTGAAGGAACGGCAACTTATTTCTGACTCAGGATGGTGAGACGCTTGGAGCAGAACTTGCAGGTGGTGGCATTCCCTTGGGTGTGCTACCCTTGTCCTCCTAGATGGATGTGGTGGTGGGTTATGGAAGGTACTATCTAATGATCTTGATGAATTTCTGCAGTGCATCTTTTGGACAGTACACACTGCTGCTGAGCATAAGTGGTGGAGGGAGTGAATGTTTGTGGATGTGGTGCCAATCAAGTGGGCTGCTTTGTCCTGGATGGTATCAAGCTTCTTCAGTGTTGTTGGAGCTGCACTCATCCAGGCAAGTGGGGAGTATTCCATCACACTCCTGACTTGTTCCTTGTCAATGGTGGACAGGCTTTGCGGAATCAGGAGGGGAGTTACTCACTGCAACATTCCTATCTTCTGACTTGACACTGTTTATGTGGCAAGTCCAGTTGTTTTTGATCAATGGTAAACCCAAGGATGTTGATAGTGAAGATTCACTGATGGCAATACTTAAATGTCAAGGCAAAGGTGGTCAGATTGTCTCTTATTGGAGATGGCCATTGCTTGGCATTTGTGTGGCAGAAGGTTATTTGTCACTTGTCAGCCCAAATCTGGACATTGTGCAGATCTTGTTGCATTTGAGCATGGAGTGCTCCAGTATCAGAGGAGTCTCGAATGATGTTGAACATTGCACAATCAGCGAACATTCCCACTTCTGAGCTTATGGTGGAGAAAGGGTCATTGATGAAGCAGCTGAAGATGGTTGGGCCTAGGACAATATACGGAGGAACTCCTGCAGAGATGCCCTGGAGCGGAGGTGACTGACCTTCAACAGCCACACCCATCTTCCTATGTGGCAGGTATGACTCCAACCAGCAGAACGTCCTCCCTCTAATTCTCATCGATTCCAGTTTTGCTAGGGCTCCTTGCTAACACAGTCTGTCAAATGTGGCCTTTATGTAAAGGGTCATCACCCTCCCCTCATCTCTGGAATTCAGCTCTTTTGACAATATATGACAAGGCTATCATGAATAACTGAAGTGTTACCCTCTCTACATTTGTATTCCAATCCACTTGTGATAAACAATAACAATTACTTATCTAATTACTCATTGTAACTAAGTCCCTGGGATAGTAAGCCAGAACTCCAGGCTAACATACTGAGACATTTGACTTGAATTTAAAATGGAATTTGGAATTAAAGGTAATCTAATCGCAACCATGTTGATTGTTGGAAATCAACATCTGGTTCACAACATTCAGGAAGGAAATCTGCCATCCTTCCCTGGCCTGGCCTTCATATATCTCCAGCATCACTGCAATGTGGTCAACTCTTCACTGCCCTCTGAAATCATAGAATCGCTACAATGAGGCAGCAAGCCATTTGGCCCATTGAGTCCATGCTAACCGTCCACACAGCATCTCACCCAGAACCACACCTTATCTCTGTAACCCTGCAATCTCCATGGCTCACCCTCCTAACCTACGCATCCCTGAACACTCTGGGCAATTAAGCATGGTCAATCCACCTAACCTGCACATCTTTGGACTGTGGGAGGAAACTGGAGCACCCAGAGGAAATCCACACAAACACACAGGGGATGTGCAATCTCCATGTAGACAGTTGCCCGAGGCTGGAATCAAACAGGCCCCTGGCGCTGTGAGGGTGCAGTGCTGACCACTGAGCCATTGTGCCACCCCTGGCCAGGTATCTTTCTCAGTTCGAGTGCAAACGCGAATGGCAACAAATGCCGGCCTTGCTAGTGATGCCCAGACCTTGAAAAATTGATAAAATTAGAGGAGTTCTTCAATGACCTTACCTCAAGAGCACATTGAGCGTTTAAAAGCTCTGACTGCAAGGAGCTTGGTCCCTTGGCTAGGTCGTGTCCATCTTGGGGCATTCCCGTCAACTTAATGCACTCACTACAAACAGTTAGAGATGCAATATAAACCAGTTGCAGGTATTTCAATGTAATTAAGTGGTTGCTCCGGATCATTACTCACGAAGATAGCTCCTGTTGCATTAGCAGCTGATTTTCTAATTTTGTCTTCTCCGTTCGCAAGGCCTAGAATGGTATTCAAGGCAGGCATTTAGGCAAGGGGTTGAGGGATTCCGCTTTTGTTTTGTTATTAGAAATAAGATCTTACCTCTACCACCAAGGAATATTCAACAATGGAATCCTTAAGTTCCTCAATGTGATTATCCCTCTGTAATGAAAGAGGGCACTGTTAAATTACAACAAATAAACATTTCCATTCCCTATCCAGAAAAATACACAATTGTTACGAATTAATATTGTCTCTTGCATTGCACAGATCCCAGCTTTCATTCGGTTTAAGATGTTAACATATAGTCTTAGATTAGATTAGATTACTTTTTTAGATGAGATTACTTTTAGATTAGATTACTTACAGTGTGGAAACAGGCCCTTCGGCCCAACAAGTCCACACCGACTCGC
>NC_057732.1:5945314-5958524 GCF_004010195.1 Chiloscyllium plagiosum
TCCCCCACTCACCTATTGTACTCTATGCTACTTTCTCCCCACCCCCCCCCTCCTCTAGCTTATCTCTCCACGCTTCAGGCTCTCTGCCTTTATTCCTGATGAAGGGCTTTTGCCCGAAACATCGATTTTGCTGCTCCTCGGTGCTGCCTGAAGTGCTGTGCTCTTCCAGCACCACTGATCCATAATGAGTAATGTGGTCTAGGAATTCAAACGTCAGTGCGCTGCAAGGTACACAAGACCACGATCCAATCACTGGCAGACCGTATCAAATAACATGGTGCAGCCATTCACAAAGGGAAACATCGATTTTGCTGCTCCTCGGTGCTGCCTGAAGTGCTGTGCTCTTCCAGCACCACTGATCCATAATGAGTAATGTGGTCTAGGAATTCAAACGTCAGTGCGCTGCAAGGTACACAAGACCACGATCCAATCACTGGCAGACCGTATCAAATAACATGGTGCAGCCATTCACAAAGGCAGAGGAATCTAACATCTATAACTCAGCAGTGTTAAATGTTTGTTTTGATTCTGTGATTGGACAGTAGAGTCAAAGAAATGTACAGCATGGAAACAGACCCTTCAGTCCATCTCTTCCATGCTGTCCAGATATCCTAACCTAATCTAGTCCCATTTGCCTGCACTTGGCCCATATCCCTCCAAACCCTTCCAATTCATATACCCAAAGAGATATCTTTGAAATGCTGCAGTTGTACCAGCCTCCACCACTTCCTCCGGCAGCTCATTTCATATGCACACCATCCTCTGCATGAAAAAGTTGCCCCTTCGGTCCTTTTTAATTTTTTCCCTTCTCATCCTAAACCTATGCCCTCTAGTTTGGGCCTTGCCCCACCCCCAGGGAAAAGACTACGTTCATTTACCCTATCCATGCCCCTTATGAATTTATAAACCTCTATAAAGGGCACCTCTCAGCTTCCGACACTCCAGGAAAAACAGCCCCAGCCTATTCAACCTCTCCAGTAAGTAAATTTACAGATGTTGCCAAAATTGGGAGGTGTAGTGGACAGCGAAGGAGGTTACCTCAGATTACAATGGGATCTCGATCAGATGGGCCAACGGGTTGCGGAGTGGCAGATGGAGTTTAAAATTTAGATAAATGTGAACTGCTGCACTTTGGAAAGGCAGAGCAGAGCAGGACTTACACACTTAATGGTAACATTCTGGGGAATGTTGCTGAACAAAGAGACCTTAGGGTGCAGGCTCATAGTTCCTGGAAAGTGGAATTGCAGGTAAATAGGGTAGCGAAGGCAGAGTTTGGTATGCTCTCCTTTATTAGTCAGATCATGGAGTATAGGGGCTGGGAGGTCATGTTGCAGCCGTACAGGACATTGGTTAGACCACTTTTGGAATACTGTGTGCAATTAGACAATAGACAATAGGTCCAGGAGTTTGGGCATTCTGGTTTCCCTGCTATAGGAAGGATGTTGTGAAATTTGAAAGAGTTCAAAAAAAGATTTACAAGGCTGTTGCCAGGGTTGGAGGGTTTGACATATAGGGGAGAGGCTGAATAGGCTGGGGCTATTTTCTCTGGAGCATTGGAGGCAGAGAGGTGACTTTTTAAAAGAGGTTTATAAAATCATGAGGGGATTGGATAGGGTGAATAGACAAAGTCTTTTCCCTGGGGTGGGGGGAATCCAAAACTGGGGAGCATAGGTTTAGGGTGAGAGGGGAAAGATGTAAAAGGAACCTATAGGGCAACTTTTTCCACACAGAGGGTGTTGTGTGTATGGAATGAGTTGCCAGAGGAAGTGGTGGAGGCTGGTACAATTACAACATTTAAAGGCTGGTTCACGAATAAGAAGGGTTTAAGAGGGATATGGTCCAAATGCTGGCAAATGGGACTGGATTTAACTTGGATATCTGGTTGGTGTGGATGAGTTGGCCCGAAGGGTCTGTTTCCGTGCTGTACAACTTTACTATATAACATTTTGACCAGAATAGATTTGACAGCCAATCCGCTCCCTTGTTGTCATAAAGATTAAGCATTGCTCCATTTCAAATTCTTTCATCACTCCCGATGACTATGATAAAAAAAAAACCATTGCATGTCTCTTTGCAGCAATACCTGAACTTCATACTAGCAAGTGGCTGTTCTTTTGAAGACACTGGCTGAACAAAGTAGTAGTAGATCAAGGACATACACAACTCAGTTCTCTTGACATTCCTTTTGCAGGCACTTGTGCATCAAAAGGACAATTTCCCACTTTGGGACCTCCTGTCCGATTTTAATTGACGGCGTCACTGTTTTATCCAAAAGGAAAATAAAATGTAGGACTGCAAATTTTAACAACCTGAGAGAACCTGCCAGAATAAGATGAATCAATATTTTGCTATTCCCATACCTACCGTCTGGTTCGGTATACTATATTGTGTTTCCTTCTGTCTTGTCTAATTATATCTGGAAGTGTATGCCAAGGCTTCAGAATGTGCTCTAAGCATTCCATAGAGGGCCATATTCCATTAGTGTCCTTGACTGAATTAGTACCACACACACGCCAGCCCATCAGGTCCCTTAGCTAATCCAACAACTGGCTTTAATAACTGATGTAAATGAATCACCCTTATTGGGTTTGGAAGTCTACAGAAAACATTTGCGCAGGGTGACAGGGTGGGAAGCGTGATTGGGGAGGGTTGGTGATTCAAGACAAACACATTTGCTGAGTACACCAGGAATTAAACAGGCAAATTTATTCCTGACAAGGTCGGTTTACGAAAACCATGATGAAAATGACCATCTGCATTCCAAGTAAGTCTGGAAAGTGCCAGATGCAAGATCGTTTCAAAAAGCCAGAAGAGCCACCCTGATCTACATGTGACACCTGTGAGATCCAAGAGAGATTGCAGTTCAAGTTTGAAACTAGTTTAACAAACACTGATAGTGCAAAAAGACATACAGACCTCAAGCAAAGCTGCATCCTTATCATGCACAAGATTGTCAAGATCAGTTAACTGCATCTGAGGGAGGAAAAATAATAGATTAAAAAGGTTTCTCAATGGAAATTGAAAAATGTTTCAGCTCTGGCGCTTTTCTCCACCTGGAGTGTTGGAGGTTGAAGGGTGACCTTATAGAGGCTTTTAAAATCATGAGGGGTGTGGATAGGGTGAATAGATGAGGTCTTTTTCCTAGGGTAGGGGAGCCCAAAATTAGAGCGCATAGATTTAAGGCAAGGAGGGAAAAGTTTAAAAGGGACCTGAGGGGCAATGTTTTCTTGCAGAGGATGGTGCGTGTACAGAATGAGCTGCCAGAGGAAGTGGTGGAGGCTGTACAATACAACATTTGAAAGGCATCTGGATAGGTACATGAATAGGAAGGGTGCAGCAAGTGCTGACAAATGGGACTAGATCCGTTTAGGATATCTCGTTGGCATGGAACGAGTTGGACTGAAGGGATTGTTCGGATGCTGTACAACTTACATTACTTACAGTGTGGAAACAGGCCCTTCGGCCCCCAACAAGTCCACATCAACCCTCCGAAGAGCAACCCACCCATTGCCCTACATTTACCCCTTCGCCTAACATTACAGGCAATTTAGCATGGCCAATTCACCTAACCTGCACATCTTTAGACTGTGGAAGGAAACCGGAGAAAACCCACGCAGACACGGGGAGAATGTGCAAACTCCACACAGATAGTCACCTGAGGCGGGAATTGAACCTGGGTCTCTGGCACAGTAAGGCAGCAGTGCTGACCACTGTTTCACCCACTCTGAGTCAATGACTCTTTGACAGGCACAATATTAATTCAATTGCCATGTTTAGCTTGAAACCCGCATAAATTACTCTTACTTGTAGTACACTTTTCTGAAATGTACATCTGATGACCAACCACAGAGAAGTGAAAGTGCCTTTTTTAAGCTTCAAATATCACATTGATTTTATACAAAATTGAACTTGACTAAAACAATGGGATATGTTTTCCCAGCCAAATAAAAATTGGCAAATTGTCAGAAATGGCTCGGCCAAACTTCCACTAAAGTAATTTACATAATCCCAAAATGGTACTTCACAAACCCATGCAGCTGAGCAGCAAGGGCAACCTGATAGAATTTTGTTATTTCAACTGAAAATGAGTCATCACCAAAAAGTAGTATTTTTTCATCGATTTTTCCGGACCTCCTCACTGCAAATAATCTGATTTAAAGTCTCTTTTTTAACATAGTGACACTCATCTATTTTATAATTCTGTGTACATTAGTTAGGTCAAATTTAAACAAAACACTTAACAGGTCCCCATCTAAGAAAAAAAAAGCAGAATTTTGACAAGCCTTCCCTAACTAGTTCAATTGGCAAAGTTCAATTGTAGTAACTAAGGATTTAAATTAGAGTGGTGCTGGAAAAGCACAGCAGGTCAGGCAGCATCCGAGGACCAGGAAAATCGACGTCTCGGCCAAAAGCCCCTCATCAGGAATGGAAGCAGGGAACCTCCGGGGTGGAGAGATAAGTGGGGTTTTTTTGATGAGGTGTTGGGGGTCAGGGAAACGGAAGTCTTGGAGGAGGTGGAGGGTGTGGGTGGTGTCTCGAACTTATGTGGGGAGTTCCTGGACTAGGTGGGGGTAGACAGTAATTGCCTGATTTGGAGGAATTGAATCTCGAACAGTGTTAAAGATCACACACAGGAAAAAAAAAAGACCTAAGTAAGATTTTCTGTGAACCCATGCTTAAAACTGAGGAAATTGGTTTTGAGGAAGATGATTGACTGTGATCTTGTTGAATGGTGGAACAGCCTTGACAGCTTGAATAGCCTTATCCTGTTCATGCAAGTGGGTAACGTCATGATACAGCTCAGTCACATCCCAATCCTGAATTGACTTGAGGAACAGAATAACTGTAACCTGCTCCTATATGGTGGTCAGACTGTATCGAAACGTGAAAAGAGAAAGTTGATAACATGGATGTGCGTTCAGGCACTGCAGGAGTTCTATCACCTCTTACCAAAAGCTCAGGCTCATCAGTTAAAGGGTCCATGAATGAACATACCTGAAGCTCTGTCTTATCACTGGACAGCACAGCAATCCTGTCGTGAAGTGCCTCTATATCTATGGTAATTCTTAGATTCTGCAGTAAAAGCAAGAACATCATTGAGGATTTGCAACCGACTGAAACAGGATTTTAAAATTATTAATCTGATCATAATTACACTATATCCAATGGCACATGCAACTTTCTCATGGTCTTCACATTGTGATAATGATGGAACACATCCATGTGACAATAAATGCTGAATCCCTGAGCAGAGTACAGTCAAACAGATTACAGTCTAGATCTACTCCTTTGGTCCCTCAAACCTGCTCTGTTATTCGATAAGATTACAGCTGATGTTTGCTTCAAAACGTCACAAAGCCATCTACTCCTGTTGACCTTCAATACCCTGATCTAGTTAAAGTCTAGCTCAGTCTCAAATATTCCATAACCCCACGTCCACTGCCTTCTGCAGCAGCGATTTCCCTATCACCCAAAGTTCAAAATATTTCTCTCTTCTCTGCCCCAGTTATAAAACAATGTCGAGTTTGGACTCACCCACATGAAGAACCACCCTTTCTAAACCACCTTGTATAAAATCATGAATGATCTTGACATCTCAAACAACTCACCACCTACTCTTCTAAACTCCAGTGGAAAGCAGCCTAGCTTTTGAAACCTTCAGTTATTTAATAGGATTTAATTTTAAAGGGTAGAGAGTTAAATCTTATTTTTAGGGATGAGAAGTGTAAACACAGTCTCTTCAAGTAATTGGGGCTGCTATAGCTTGTGCATTTCATTTGGAGTTAATAGTTAATCTAGTTTAAGACAGTTCCTGAGGCAGAGAGTGAAAAAACAGGTCTCTGTGCAACCAGATCTCGGTGTCCTACCACTCCCCCACCAAATGTCTTGGTTGGGTTTGCCTGCTCTCCAGGTTAGCTCTGCTGCTTCCCACTGTTAATACCTACCCATTTCGTCACTCATATCTTTTCTGCACTACTATCACTTCCTTTGCCTTTTACCCTAGAAACGCTCTTCATTTGTTCTAAATCCTCCTCCTCCCCTACTCCAGTCAACAGCTTAAAAACCATTGTTCTCCAATTCTTCCCAAGGGACATTAATATCAAACTCTAATGTTTCTCTCTTCACCAGATGCTACCAGACCTACTGCGTTTCTCCAGTGCTTTGTTTTCATTTCAGATTTCCAGCCTCTGAAGTACTTTACTTTTAAAGCAGGAAAATTTATGCTGGGGTTGGGGTGTGATGCTAGAACCACTTGTGAACATATTAGCATGCCTTGTGTTAGCTGTATACTTTCAAGCAATTGTGCACATTCATCTTTGAGTTCTCTGACCATTTTAAAGGCTGATAATTTGTACTGAGCTAATTTTAATTGTTTATATGTGAAACCAATTTGCAGGTTTTATATCTGCATTTGAAGTATGTGCTTCTCTTTTTGTTTTGCAACTAAGCTTCTAGATCTACTTGATAAACCAGTGATTACTCCAGAGATAGTGGGTACCAGCTTCCATCTGAAGTGCACTTTTATGAAATCTGCTTTAAACAGTATTGTAACATACATGGTGATATGGTCACAGGTTTCTCCTCTTAACATGAAGGAAGAGATAAAGAGAAACACAACCAGTCAACTGTTCTCATTTGTGGAGATGGATGGGATGACTTTAAAACTGGGAGATATGGTAATAATTTACAGGTCTCTTAAAATGAAGGTCCAGCATTCAGTTTAGAGGGGTATATGAATGGAAAGGGTTTAGAGGGATATGGGTCAGGTGCTGGCAGCTGGGACTAGATTGGGTTGGGATATCTGGTCAGCATGGACAATTGGATGGAAAGGTCTTTTTCCGTGCTGTACATCTTTATGAGTCTATCTTCAGAACTCAACCTGCTCAATTCAGGCTCAATCTAGTAAACCATCTCCAAATAGATCCACATATTTCCATAAGTAAGACGGCCAAACCTAAAACACATTATTCGAGATATGGTCTCATCAACATTATATGAAACACATAGGATAGATAATTCCCTTTATACTTGCATATTAACCTTTTGAGACTTGAGAACTGGAGCACCAGATCCTTCTGCACTTTGGTATTCTGCCTTTCTCCTTCATTCAGAAAACACATTACATTACTCTACATGCCAAAGTGAACAATTTCATTCGCTCCTCCATTATACTCCATCTGTCAGATTTTTGCCTACTCTTAATCTACCTACATTGGTCTGCAACCTCTCTCTTTGCTTCATTTGCAAATTTAGTGACTGTATCTTCAGTGCCCTCATTGATATAAATTGTAAAACGTTGAGGTTCCACTACAAACCCTTGCAGAACCACACCCATCACTTACCAATTAGAAAGAGAGCTATTGTCTTTGCTGACTAGTCAATCTTCCATCCATGCTCATTCATTATTCCCTTGCTCCATGTGCTGCTATTTTACACAATAATGGTGAGAATCTAGTCATAAGCATTATGGAAATCAAAGTAGATTCGTTAATGGGTTCCCCATTATGCATAGCACATGTTACTCCATGAAAGAACTCTAATAAACTGGGGAAGCATGATTTCCCTTACAAATCCAGCTGGCTTTGCCCAACTAGGGTTTTGCTAAATGCCTAGCTAATTGAGCCTTAATAACTGATACTAATACTTTCCCAATGACTGATGTCAAGCTCACCGACAGATATTTTACAGCCTCTTCTTGAACAGAGAAAAAAAAAAGTTATTTTCACTACTTTCCACGCTGATGAAACCTTTTCCAAATCTAGGGAAAATGTAAAAATTAGCACCACTGCATCTACGACCTCATTCTCCAGACCCAGGCATGAAGTTCCTCTGGACCCGGAGTCAAGTCCAGTCCATAGCTCCGTCCGATTTCTTGTGTCACTTCTTTAGTCATTGTAAATTCATCAGGTTCCTCTCTCACTTCCATCTCCTAATTTACAGCTAGCACTAGAATGTGGTTGCATTCCTTACAGTAAGGCAAAAGCAAAATATCTGTCCATTTTATCCATTTCTTTGTTATCTGCTATTAACTCAGTTTTCTCACTCTGACCAAAATCCACTTTACTCACCTTTTTCCTTTCGAAAAATCCTGTAGAAACACATGCAATTCAAGTAAGCCTTTTCTAGCCAAATCCCTCTCATACTCTAATTTCGCAATTCTAATTAACATTTTTAGCATTATCTGCTGCTTTTTATATCCTGACCTGCCAATTGCCTTTTTATAATTATGCAACTTTTCCTCAACCTTGAAACTTCCCTTAAATGTTTTTAAAGCAAGGTGAACCACATATGGTGGAACCTACTCCATAGTAACATACATTTTCTGAACAGTTAGAATTATCCGTGTAAACATGCACCACTGCTTTTCTATTGATCTGTTTATTAATAGAATATCCAATTCCTTCACCCAGTTCAGCTTTCATGCCAACTTAGTTGTTCCCTTATGCAAGTTTAAGATACTAGTCTTAGAGCACTCAGGATAGGATCCGAGACATTGCACTTGAAGATGGACAATACTGAGGGTAAGGGCAGTGAGCAAGGATTGGGTTAGGACATGGCCTGCACACCATATTCAACACTTAGAAGCACCCGGTGACAGAATATGGAATCACTAATGATCCCACATGTCTCTGCAGGGAACGGTTCAGTTGATGTAATCAGCTTTTGGAGGAAGGTCATTTAAGACTGGGAGATGCCCAATGGGTAATTCAAATCCACTCTCTCTCAATAGACAGTGATCTGTTGAGAGAAGCCGCACAATGCTGTCTGGTCACAACTTCCTCAGTGGTAGCGCAGCTGCCTGACAGTGCCAGGGACCTGGGTTCGATTCCAGCCTCGGGTGACTGTCTGTGTGGAGTTTGCACGCTCCCCCCGTGTGGGTTTCCTCCCACAAATCAAAGATGTGCGGCTATGGTGGATTGACCATGCTACATTGGCCATGCTACATTGTTCTGTATTGACCAGAGACATGCAAGGATCTCCAAATTCATCTAGCATGGCAAGGGCAGCAAATAACTATGAACACAACCACCTGCAAAATCCCCAGATTTCAACATCTCATTTTGCATTTGAAATGAAGCCAAATTTTACATTTGCAAAAGCTGACCTTCCAGTTAAACCACCACTTCATTACCTTCCAAATAAAACAGACCGTCCTTTCAAAATACCACAAGACGTTGTGATGAATGAGCAGTTTAGTAAGTTAGTCACTATCCAACCATCTCTGGCAACTGATTTCAAATTCACCCAAAAATATTTTTTATTTTTCTTATCAGTTTCTGGAATGCAGGCGTTGCTAGCAAGTCTGGTATTTAGTGTACGTCGGTGTTCCCAAGGGAACACCAATACACATCCAAGTCACAATGGCTTTTTATTAATTCCTTCATGGGATCTGGACAGACTAACATTTAGTGCCTATTCCTAATTGCCCAGAGGGCAGTCAACAACATTGCTGTGGGTCAGGGGTATCGTGTAGGCCAGACCTGCTAAGGATGGTAGATTTCCTTCCATGAAGGACATTAGTGAACCAGATGGATTTTTCTGGACAATCAGCAATGGCTTAATGGTCATTAGACTCTTAATTCCTTTTTTTTATAAATATTGAAGTCAAATTCCATGGTGTGATTTGAACCCAGAACATTGTCAGGGTCACCAGATTAACAGTCTAGTGATAATACCACTTCCCCTTAGTACAAGTTTGGGGATGAAAATTGAGCTGATGGCTTTCTCCTGCATTTGTTAACCTTACCATTCTAGCCACTGAGTGCTGAGAGTTTTGAGGCTGTTGCTTATTTTCATGGTTGCAATGAAAATATTTCCTCCTCCTAGCCACTGGTCTTCAATCTAATTCTGCCAAACTTGAAATCAGCAGAAATGAAGTCAAACGCTAAACTTATTTCAGATTACGGAGAAATTTGAGCCATCGAATATTTGAAGATGACTGCAAGTGCATGTTGTTTGAGACAATGGCTTTGAAAAAGTTAATGTTAGACAGACTCATAAGGCTCTGCCAAATTTGATGTCATACCATTCTGGGTGGAGAATCGAGGAGCTCAGCTTGAGATCTCAACGGGTTCGGCCATATTGTCCCAAGCTCCTAAGTCTCTTAGCAAATATATCTAACTTGCCAATGTCACTTGTGCCTGTTACCATCATGCAATAATTTATATAGTCTTATAGACAAGGCTTTTCTTTTGTAAAGATTCACTCTTGATATATCCTTTATCACTTAACAAAATATGCCATTAGACTCATTATAGAAAAGGTGGGTTATTTTTTAAAAAGACATATTTATTCATGGGGTTTGGGCATTACTGTCTAGGCCAGGATTTAATGCTCAGCCCTAGCTGCCCAAAGGGCAAATTAAGAGTCAAACAGAGATGCTGCAATCTGCTGAGTTTTCCCCAACATTCTTGTTGTTTAAGAGTTAACCACATTGCTGTAGGTCTGCAAACACAGATAAGGGTGAAAGATTTCCTTCCCTAAATTAAATGAACTATATTAGCTTTTATGACATTTGAATATCAGTAGGCTAGTTGTTTTTCTTTTAAATTCTAGATTTTATCTTCGTAAATTGAAGGCAGATTCCACTATCTGACATGGTGGGATTTGAACTGATGACCCAACATTAACGTAGGTTCTGGATTACTAGCCCAGTGACATTACAACTATGCCACCCTTGTGTAGGAATAGCATTCAACCCCAAACTCTAGCTGGTAGTGTAATAAAAATAAAGACATGGTTTTTGGAGATTTGAAATAAAACTATTAAGTATCACTTTCTGAACCAACCTGTAGGCAGTCAATCCATATGTTTCACTTTGGAAACAGAACCAGTCTGACTCAAGATTGGGATATAGACAGACTTTAACCTCACACCTTTAATACATTGTCTGAGTTGAGATGTCACTTTTTTTTAAATAAAACTTTAAAGTTATTTCGGGAATGTGATTTAAAAGTAGTTCTGGGATTTACATATTAATGAATTGAAACCTGCAACCCATTCTAAAAAATGAAAGACAATCTAGACTTGATAAATAGATCATTTTACTTGCATGACACTGTAATCATTTGCTATAAATTCTGTGTCTTATGGTCTTATACTTCACAACCATCTGAAGGAGCAGTGCTCTGAAAGCTAGTGCTTCCAAATAAACCTGTTGGACTATAGCCTGGTGTTGTGAGATTTTTAAACTTTGTCCACTCGAGTCCAATACCAGCACCTCCACATTCTGAAATCACGGCTGGCTTGAAATGTTAACTCTGTATTTCTCTTAAGGATGGTGACAGACCTATTGGGTCTTCCCAGCATTTCATTTTTGTATTAGCTGGTTCCATCAACAAAATCTCAATTTGTGTGCCCCGACTTGGAAGTATAGAATCATACAGCACAGAAACAGATTCTTCGGTCCATCCAGTTCATGCCAACCATAATCCAAACTAAACTAGTATCACCTGCCTACGCTTGGCCCATATCCTTCCAAACACTACTTATTTGTGCACTTATCCAAATGTCTTTGAAACATGGCAACTGTACCTGCATCTCCCACTTTCTCTGGAAGTTCATTCCACACACTAACCACACTCTTAAAAGAAATTCCCCTCATGTCTTTAAATCTTTCTCCTCTTACCTTAAAAATATGCCCCCTTATCTTGATAACCCCCATCCCAAAGATACCTGCCAGTCACCTTATCTATACCCCTCATGATTTTATACTCAATAACCTCATCCCTCAACCACCAATGCGCCAATGAGAAAAGTCCCAGCCTATCGAGTCTCTCCCTCTAACTCAAAACTTCAATTCCCAGCAACATCCTGCAAATCTCTTCTGAACCCTCTTCAGCTTAACAATATCTTTCTTAAAACAGGGCAATCAAAATTGGACACAGTCCTCCAGGAGAAACCTCAATGTCTTGTACAACCTCAATATGACACCTCCACTCCTATACTCAAAAGGAGTGAGTATTGAAGGAAAAACGTGTACTAAATGCCTTCTTAACCACCCTGCTTTCTGCCAACTGGAGTGTTCAGCATGTACTTGAAGTGATCCTTTTGACTGCCTAAAATCTCTGTTGATACTGAGTCAACTAAACTGGTTTCTGAATGGTTAAACTAGAAGGAGATGTTAATTATAGTGCTACACCTTTGCGGTTTTTATTGTCACATACGGATGTGTTTGAAAATGGCCATATTATACCATTGTCTACTTACAATAAAAAAGTATATACCTTAAGTAAAACTTCTTCTGACTTGTTATCCAGACAATTAAGTTTAAATGGCACACACTGCTTAAAACTCCAGCAACAAGTATCGATTTGAAAATTTATCCCCGAGCAAAATATTTAGAAAGATTGCCAAAGAGCTTACCCATTTTTGCACCTTGTGCTTCTTAGGCAGCCCACAGCATGAGGTGGACTTGAAATCAGAGCAAGTCCATGGATGGCTAAATAGGTCTTCAGTGATTTACAAAACCCTGCTGCATGCAGGGTGGGGGTCAGTGCTCAGAGGTTGGGTAGATCATTTGTTTGGAGGTTGGGTGCACTCTCCCCCAATGCCTCTACATTCCTGAAGAAGTTTCATTTTGGGTTTAGTGCCTTCCAAAATTAACCACCTCTAGTTTGGTTGGTCACAAGCCCAGAACAACCCACGCTGACCCCAAGTCGGCTAAGATGCTTGACCCGTATCTGCTCCCAGGAGGGCCAGTTCCACCACAGAACACACCAGATGGCCTCCTTTAGAGACCGCAATTTCCTTTCCCACGTGGTTAAAGATGCCCTTCAACGCATCTCATCCACATCCCGCACCTCCGCCCTCAGACCCCACCCCTCCAACCGTAACAAGGACAGAACCCCCCTGGTGCTCATCTTTCACCCTACCAACCTTTGCATAAACCAAATCATCCGCCGACATTTCCGCCACCTCCAAACGGAGCCCACCACCAGGGATATATTTTCCTCCCTATCCCTTTCTGCCTGTCGCAAAGACCGTTCCCTCTATGACTACCTGGTTAGGTCCATGCCCCCCAACAACCCACCCTCCCGTCCTGGCACCTTCCCCTGCCACCGCAGGAATTTCAAAACCTGCACCCACACCTCCTCCCTCATCTCCATCCAAGGCCCTAAAAGAGCCTTCCACATCCAAAGTTTTACCTGCACATCCATCAATATCATTTATTGTATCCATTGCTCCCGATGCGGTCTCCTCTACATTG
>NC_057732.1:5958672-5965854 GCF_004010195.1 Chiloscyllium plagiosum
ATCCCCACCCCCACTCACCTATTGTATTCTATGGTACTTTCTCCCCACCCCCACCCTCCTCTCATTTATCTCTCCACCCTTCAGGCACTCTGCCTGTATTCCTGATGAAGGGCTTTTGCCCGTAACGTCGGTTTTCCTGCTCTTCGGATGCTGCCTGAACTGCTGTGCTCTTCCAGCACCACTCTAATCCAGAATCTGGTTTCCAGCATCTGCAGTCATTCTTTTTACCCAAGATGCTTGACCTCCTTATGGGAGGTTGTGAGAACATCCAAAGAGTTTCCTGCAGAACCAGGTTCCGAGTGTGGAGCAATTGCTTCAGGATTCCTGTATGAGGGGAGTGGAATGCCATTGTCCAGCCAGTAGAGCTGGTTTTAAATGATCAGAATCTCAACGTGGAGCAGGTTGGCCTGGGAGAGGACCTTGCTGTTGAGCTGCCTATGAAACAGGACTTAGACAATCACCTGGAGGTATTCTGAGGTGTCTGTTGTAGGTTCTTCAAAGCATACCTGGAGAACCATAACCAGAGTCTCAGGTCAGGGGTCCTGATACCCTTTCAGCTGGTACTTTGGAATTGATGAAGAACATCACTGCCTTCGTCGAGGGGAAGTGGTGGATGACATTTCCACCCAGTAGCATGAAGGGTCTGTGAAGTGGATAAATACTTTTGACAAATGAATGTCTGTTAGATTAGCTTTAATCAAAGCGGAGAACGATACACTGTAGAGCTTGAAGATCAGTTTGGGTAGGTCTTCTAAACAGTTGCCAATCAAATCAACTGATGGTTCCATTTCAGGAGGCGCTTGTTCTCAATATCAACCCAATATTTGGCCTCAGGGCAGACTCCGCGATTAGCACTGCTACCTCAGTGCCAGCCTCGGGCGACTGTGTGTGGTGTTGACACATTCACTCAGTGTCCGCATGGATTGGTGCCAGGTGGCCCAGTTTCCTCCCACAGACCAAAGATGTGCAGGTTGGGTGGATTGGCCATGCTAAATTGCCACGTAGCGCCCAGGGATTTGCAGGATAAATGGACTAGCCATGGAAAAGTTGGGTTACAGAGATAGGGTGGGGGTCGTGAATCTGGGTGAGATTTGAATGGCTCTTTCTGTACTGTCGGGATTCTATGATTCAATCTGGTGCGCAGAAAATTTTCCCTCTGGACATGGGACAAGTTCACTGAGCTCAACTCTATCACTGGTAATAGTGATTGCTCCTTCACAAAAGAGAGAGAGTGTGTGCTATACCATGCCCCCGAAAACAATCGGAGTACCAATTATTATTGGTGACTGGAATGGAACTGAGGAGCAGGTAAACAGAGAAGATCTAGTCCATCAGTCTGAAGAGAAGTTGAAAAACATGATCACAGAGGACAATCAACATCACATTCCACTTAAATCCAAATGCTTGTTGCTACCATAGTCAGTACTCCGTTTCAAACCCACAAGTCAGTGAGGATATCCATAACATGAACATTCATTTGAAAATATTTAACATTCTTCTGACAAAAAATATTTGCTAAAAATAAATGAACAAAATGACTTGGCACAATTGCTGGCTTGGTTTTAAAAAGATGTCCATTAGTACCAAATAAATTTGCAATTTACTGACAAAAAGGGATTTGGGTCTGTCATTTATCAGACATTACTTTGCATACTTAATAGGGGCTGAATGGCCTTTTTTAGTAAAAACCGGGCACTCGCTAAAAGAATCAGGGTCAAGTTTATTTGCTGTTTTGGGAGAATGGAAGCATTCTCCAAACGTCTAAAATATGCTGCGTTTTAACAGGGCAGGCTGCACTCAGTCTAATGCAACTTTTATCGTCGTGCTTTCCAATGTCAAACCAACCAGCATCATACCCACTAGCTTAAATACAGGGACAAGGGTTCTCAGCACCAACACTTGGCCATCAAACTCATAAGGTTTCAGTCTATTGACTGAATTTTGTTATGGACCAGACCCCCTCAAAATATTTTAAAGGGGTAGCGTAAATCCTAACTTTACTTATTTTAAGAGCAAATGTAAATGTCTGTTCCCAATGCAATGCGACTGGGAAAACGACTTGATGTTTAGCAAAACACAATTTATTCAAACACTATAGTTAAAACACAAACACAAGGAAGTGGAATTTAGAATAACTTCCCTATTGAAAACTTAAAATAATAGTAACAGTAACTATTATTGGTTAACAGTTCCAGTATAGAAAAATTCCATAAACACATTCCTTGGCAAAAAAGAAAATTCAGACAGATTCTCACACGCAGTTTTCTAATCCAGGAGGAAAGTCCTTCAAGAGAAAGTTCAGACAGGATAGCAACTAGGAGACATTCTCTGAAGCTTCCAATTCTTGAGACCCCAAATAGCTTCTGCTGAGAACTAAAGCTAAAACTAAAACTATTCAGAGAGATCTGGCCACACCCAGGCTCCTTCCATCGTTCTGACATTTAAATTAAAAAAAAACCCAAGGCCTTACAAGCTGTTTAGTCAGTGGATGGTTCACTACCTCTGCTTTACAACCACTTTTCAAAAAAAAAGGACAAAACAACCTCTTTAAAGTCACAATGTATAAACATAGAGGAATGGTCTTTGGCTTGACTTGCATTCATCATCAGAATAAAAACAGAAGGAACAACCACTTCATACAACCCTGCTGTAAAGAACTCATGGTAAACACTGGAGGTGCTTTAAAGCATTTGAAAAAAGGCAGAGAGATAATAGTCTAAGTACCTCTTCCTGAAGTGAGGCAATCTTCTGAATTAGGTATTGATTGTCCTTCACCTGAACAGAAAATTAATATTGTATGTCAATTCTCAAATTCTGCTCCATATCCAAAGTTCACAGCTATCCAGTGAGACATGCTCAACTCAAGAGTTACCTCTTGCTTATTCTGAAGAATAAGCCTTTCATTGCTCTCTTGTAAAGTAGATATCTGTGTCCTCAATTCTTCCAGATCTTCTTTCAAAGACTTTTCTATTAAAACGGTCTGCTGAGCACTGTGTGGATTAAAACTAGGTTTAGAAGCTGTAGACTGTGGACTTGAGAATAATGCCAATTTCACTTGGTATTCCAGAGACATGAAGTGTAGGCCTTCATGCAAAACATCAAAGATAGATTGAAATGGGCTTTCATTCTCAATTTACAGCAGCAAAGTGCGCTTTAGCAGGAATTTGGCCTATAGGTACATCTGATGATTGGGAAAGGCCAACCCAATATTCACTTCACATCTCCCACTGGTTGTACCATCGCATAGAGCATTACAGTGACCCAAAACACACACCCAATCGCCCTCCTTGTCAGTGACAGGAGCAACAAGAGGGTCACTCGTGGCTCAGTGGGATAGCATTTTTTGCCTCAATCACACGGTCAAAGCCTGGAGGTGCCACTTCAGCTCAATATAGGTTGCGCCACTGTATTGCTGTGCTCAGGGAGTGCTGCACAGACAGAAACGTTGTCCATCAGGTGAGATTTAAACCCATTACTCCACATTTTTTTGCCATTGGAAACTTGATATCTTGGAACTGCGGTCAGGCCTCAAAACTTGGTTGGCCAGGCCACAACTAGCATTCACACAAAAAGGTCCTCCCGGCTTGCTTATGACAGCCATTGCGGTTTGGAGCTTTGATGCCAAATACTTTGACTTGGTTGCAATGCCTACTTGAAGGTGGGCTAGAAAGAACACATGTTACTGCTTTAAAGAGCAGGGCAGTTCTCCCAAGTGCCCTGGTCAATATTGCACCCTTAAATCAACACCTAAAAAAAAAGTTATTATTTATGGAGTTAAGCTTAACTATTGCATTACCACATTTTTGTAACTCATTCATGGAAATTGTGGATCACTCGGTAGGCTGGCATTTATTGCCCATCCCTAATTGCCCAGAGGGCAGTTAAGAGTCAACCACATTGCTGAGATTCTGGAGTCACATGTAGGCCAGACTGGGTAAGGATAGTAGATTTTCTTCCCTAGTGAACCAGAGGGGTTTTTAAAACGACAATTGACAGTGGTTACATAGTCGCCATTAGGCTGGCATTTCAAATTCAGATTTTTGTTGAACTCAAATTTCATCAAATGCTACAGGAAGATTTGAATTGAATCCCTCAGAACATTAACCTGGCTTTCTGGATTACCCGTTCTGTGATATTACCGTCAACTTTTCAAAAGCGACCATACAAGATGCCATGAGCTCATGAAGACCATCACATTATTTCTAGCACCATTGTTTAAAACCTTACAATGGAACAGACCTTTTCTACTCAGTAAATGGGACAGGTGTGGACATCTCCATGGACAAACGGACATCAGGAAATGCATTTCCTATTATCTTGTTGCAGATTGAAACCAATTTCCAATGATATAGTATGTATAACAGAGAAACATTCAAACATGACACAATAATGCAATATCAATCAGACTTTGTTAAGGAGCAATAAAGTGGGACACAAGGACAAGCAAGGAGTGAATTTTATGACTTTATAAGAACAAAGAAGGTTAGTGAGAGAATTGCAGAGCTTAGGAATTCAGTAGCTGAAGCCAGGGCTGACAATGTTGCAGCGACTAAGACTGAAGAAGCATGCGAGGCTCTAATCAGAGAAAAGCAGAGATCTCAAAGCAATTTAGGGGGTTAGAGGTGGAGGTGGTCTTGGATAGATTTGTAAGATGGAATGAAAATTTAACAATTGCTCATTGTACATCAACCGCACAGGGCTGATATAGGATGTGGGACTTGGTGCGAATGGCAACACAGCAAGGGCGTTTGAGGCTTGCAGAGTCTGCAATAGTGCAGCAACAAACTATTGAGTGGACTAGATACCTTGGAAACAGTGGATTGTTTTAATGATACTCTTTTTCAGAAAATAGATTTAAATGGAAAACATCTTCAATCACATTTCCTCCTTACCTTTTCACCTGGGTGAGCAGCTCCTCGTTTTCCTCCATTAATCGATTGTTGCTTTCTTCTGTGGCCTCAACCACCAATCGTAACTTCAGATTCTGATCCTGAAGTTTTTGATGGTTGTATTGGAGATCAGCAATACAAGAAATTAAATCTGATGTCTCCCTGCATTGTGAAGGCCAGACAGTTTGATTTTATACAATTCGTCATATTCACTGAGCTCAAATGTACAGGAATCTGACAGTTTAAGCAAGATAGCAATGAAAACCTGCCCCCATAACAAATGGCACAATGATTGAAGGAATGTAGATTTAAGGTTCAGCCCACGAGGTACGCAGGATTGCAAGAAAGAACCTTTTCATGTAATGAGTGATAACGATCTGGAACACAAAATCACTATGAATCCTGAATTAAAAAGAAAGTGCTGGAAAAACTCAGCAAGGCCAGCAGCATCTGTGAAGAGAGAAACAGTTATTATTTCATGTATGGCATGATGCATAACCTGAAACCTGTTGCCCATGATGGAGGAGGAAGGGGAAGCAATCGATGATTTCAAAAAGGCACTCAAAAGAAGGAAAAATGGCAAATCTACAGAGATAGAGGAAGGGAATGGGACTGGGTTGCACCATAGAGAATTGGCGTGGCCTCAATAGCCCACTTCTGTGCCATAATAACTAACGTCCAAATTTAATCTGCTCTACAGCGTTCTTTCCTGAAGTAAACAGAGTATACATATAAGTCTCAATCCCAGATGACCCAAGAGGATGACAGTGAAACACCTTGAACCATCTGACAGAGTGGCTTGCTAGGCCATGTCGAAAAGTTATTAGAGCTAATCACAAGCGTATGGAATAAGAGTCACACTTTGGCTTAACTAAAGAAAGAATTTTCCAATGAAGAAGCAATAAAAGAATATTTCAGCTTTTAACATATTTTCACACCACCATCAAATCATTGTCAGTTTTACTAACAGCTACTTCCAGATTCTGAGTGTGTTTTTAAATCAATGACAGGAAGCCTGGTGACCAGGGTTCATCTACCTTCTTGTCAGCATTAGCTCACAAGCATTTGATTTGGGAACCTTGCATTAATAGGAGGGCCAGATGATTATTGCTGGTTTCTTGTGTTAACACACAGTGAATGTCTTACAGTTAGCAGAGAAAATATCCTCAAACAACATCCACTGACTAACTGCTAATGGAACACTCCCACACAGACACAATAGCACAAGAAAATCACATGCAGTTGTCAAAATCCCATAGCTCCTACTGCAACATACTCTTTGCCTTAGAAACCAACGATAGCCTCACTTCCTGATTGCTCCACCTCCAGGTGGACAAACTGATCGGAATGGTCAACTCCCAGTTTTCCACCTTCCATGGAAAATCCAGACAACCCTCAAGCACTTGAGGATAGGCCTGGGAAGACACTGAATAAGGAACATGATTTCTCAGGAGTAAAACGATACTCCCTGTCTAAAGTTCTGAGGAGAACTAGCCTCTCCATATCTACCCTATGAAACCCTCTCAGAATCATATGTCATTTAATAAGATCACCACTCGTTCTTCAAAACTCCAATGAGTACAGGATCAACCTGCTCAATCTCTCCTCAAAGTCCCTCAATGCCAGGAATCAGCCAAGCAAACCTTCTCTGAACTGTTTCCAATGCATACATATCCCTCCTTAAGTAAGGACAGCAAAACTCTAATACTCAAGATGCTCAACATTACTCAACCAAGAGACCTTGGAGTGCAGGTTCAAAGCTCCTTGAAAGTAAAGTTGCAGGTAGATAGGATAGCGAAGGCAGCATTTGGTATGCTTTCCTACATTAATCTTGTACTCGGTAGTCTGACCAGAGTGGTGCTGGAAAAGCATAGGCGGTCAGGCAGCATCAGAGGAGCAGGAAAATCGACGTTTCGGGCATGGTGAGGGGTGGGGAGATGGACTTCACCAGTTTCCTTATTTACCCTCGCCCCCCCCCCCCCCCCCATCTTACCTCAGTTCCAACCTTCCAGCTCAGCACCATCCTGACAACCTGCCCCACCTGACAATCTTCCTTCCCACCTATCCGCTCCACCCTCCTCTCTGACCTATCACCTTCATCCCCGCCCCCATCCACCCATTGTACTCTTTGCTACCTTCTCCCCAGCCCCATCCCCCTCTCACTTACCTCTCCACCCTGGAGGCTCCCTGCCTTCAGTCCTGATGAAAGGCTTTTGCCCAAAACGTAGATTTTCCTCTCCTTGGATGCTGCCTGACTGGCTGTGCTTTTCCAGCACCAATCTAATCTAGACTC
>NC_057732.1:5965883-6003104 GCF_004010195.1 Chiloscyllium plagiosum
ACAAAAAAATGATGGGCATGGATAGGATAAATAGACAAAGTCTTTTCCCTGGGGTGGGGGAGTCCAGAACTAGAGGGCATAGGTGGAGGGTGAGAGGGCAAAGATATAAAAAGAGACCTAAGGGGAAACCTTTTCACACAGAGGGTGGCACGTGTATGGAATGAGCTGCCAGAGGAAGTGGTGGAGGCTGGTACAATTGCAACATTTAAAAGGCATCTGGATGGGTATATGAATAGGAAGAGTTTGGAGGGATAGGGGCCGGGTGTTGGCAGGTAGGACTAGATTGGGTTGGGATACCTGGTCGGCATGGACGATTTGGACGGGACAGTGTTTCCATGCTGTACATCTCTATGTCTCTATGTGGTCTTCTAATGCCTTGTATAATTCCTTGCAGGACACCCCTACTTTGATACTCTCTTGCCCTTGCAGTAAAGGGATACACCCCATTTGCCTTCCTAGTTAATTACTGTAGCTGTATGTAAGTTTTGTGATTAACTTATGGAGACGACCCAAATCCCTTTCTACTAAATCATTCAGTAGTCCATCTTCATTCAATTAACCCCCTCTATTCTTTCTTCCAAAGTGGATACCACTCATTTCCACCCATGTGCAAAACTTTTCCTACTCACTTAATCTTTTTATAGTTGCTTGGCAACCTCCTCACAACTTGCTTTCCTACCCATCTCTGTACCATCAGCAGATTTGGCTACACTATAATTGGCCCCTTCATGTCAGTGTTACGATATTGGTTAAAACATCGATCGTCAATTTTCAAACCGCCAGCATCTGATTGTTGTACCCATATCTTTCATGGACTAAAATGGCTTTGAAAAGGAAGAAACAGGAAGCTAAAATAGTTCGAGTGGTCACCTGACCACAGATTGAGACAAGCTTCGTGAAACTAATGAGACACAGACAAAACTGGCTGGGCTGAAATCAACATTTGAGGGCAGGAAAGCTCCGATCTCTGCATCTCGTTTTAACTCACTTGTTTGATAACTTCACACATTGAACAATGAAAGGTCAGTTAGCCAGCCTGCAAAGCCAGTGAAATCTTGTGAATGCACAAGCGAACTATATTTTAGTAGTTGTTTGACAGCAGAGCCTAGAGAAAGGGAAATGAATTTGTAACAACAACTGGAAGTCGCTGTCTCTCTCCTTGATTCTCTCAGCCTCTCTGAAGACACAGCCAGTGGGGAAAATATAATTGCAAACCAACCACTGAACTGTGATATTTATCACTGCTGAGGATTTGAATTAACAAATCCTCAGCAGTGTTTGTGTGCACTTTCAGCTTAAAAATCTAAACACTTCAAGGACTTGTAAACTGTTACCCTTATTCTCCCTCCTGGTATCAGACACGCCTCTTTTAAAAAAAAAACATCTTGTGTTTGCACATTTGATGCTCCATTTCATTGTTTTTCCTCAGGGCCTTAGTTGGCTCCTCCATTTTCATCTAGTCCTAGAGTCAGAGCTGTACAGCTGTACAGCACAGAAACAGACTCTTCGGTCCAACTTGCTATGCATACACATACACCGCCATACGTGGATCACACTGGTGTCCACTAGTTCACACATACAACAGCCACAACATATCACCTGCCCTTCCACTTTTAGTTTCATATTTACACAGGGTTTAAGTTCAGAAATATCAAAGATTATCCGAGTTATAATGATGCTTCAACTTTTATATATTTCCTGTACCTCCCAGTAACACATAATACTCACTGACATGTTTCCCATTAAATAATATCACTGGACTTCAGTTCTTTGGAGTTGTGATCTTCTGCTCCCCCACTTAGACTGATTTTTTTTTTAAAAAAGTAAGCAGCCAGGTAGCACTTGTCCCCTGACTGTACCAAATTCCTTCACTTTGTCAAACTTGCAGATTAAAGCCTCAGTTCGCTGTTGTGCCACATGAGTCAATTGTTGATAAGTACCTGACTGCTCATCCAATATCCAGCATTGGACAAGGAGATATTTTCCCAGCTGGAACATTGGGAAGATTAGAGTCATTATTTTTGGTCCCATTTCGAACACTGTTTCACTACCAATTTGGTCACCCTCCACTGTTTAAGAGAATTAGTGTTTTTTTCACACCTCCTGATATTGTAACACTGAAGGGGCAACACGGTGACTCAGTGGTTAGCACTCCCGCCTCACAGCACCAGGGACCTGGGTTCAATTCCCACTTTGGGCCACTGTGTGGAGTTTGCACATTCTCCCCGTATCTGCGTGGGTTTCCTCTGACGATCCAAATATGTTCAGGTCAGGTGAACTGGCCATGCTAAATTGCCCGTAATATTAGGTGTATTGGTCAGGGGTAAATATAGGGTAGGGGAATAGGTCTGGGTGGGTTATTCTTTGGAGATTCGGTGTGGACACGATGGGCCCACTGTAGGGAATCTAACCTAATCTAAAACAAGCCCTCTCTCTCTGGCAAGAACTGGGATTAAACCAATCAGGTTGCACATTGGCCCAGAGATAAAATTTTAACCCCATGTTTGTGATTGCCTTAGCTCAGTGCTGTTGTTTTAGTCATCTTCAAAAACCTGACTATTCAAACAGATTCTGGGAAGGTCTCTCCATTCTAGCCTTGGTATACTTGTGGCCATCCGAAACTATTGCACTCCCTGACGGAGACGTTGTTTGAACAGGAGCCCAAATTCTCAGCCTGGTTTTCAAATCCCAGCATAACCTCAATCCTTCCTTATTTCCACAATCCCCTTCAATCCACATTCTACATTTCCTGCACAAGTCTGAATGTTTGAACATTCTAGATTCCAATTGCTTCCACCTTTTGGCCTGTGGCTTCAATCACTTTGACCAAGGTCCAGCTTATCTTCCCCTACACCTCTCTGCCTCACTTTCCCCTTCTGCAAGGGGCTCTTTCAAACAACTCCTGTTCAGCATGCTGGCTCAGTGGTTAGCACTGTTGCCTCGCAGTCCCAGGGATCCAGGTTCGATTCCACCTTCGGACTTGTGCGTGGAGTTTGGACGTTCTTCTCCCTGTGTGCATGGGTTTCCTTCGGGGTCTCCAGTTTCCTCCCACAATCCAAAGGATGTGCAGGTTAGGTGGATTGGAATTGCTAAATTATCCAGTGTCCAGGGATGTGCAGGCTAGGTGTGTTAGTCATGGGAAACACTGGGATATCAGAGAGAGGGGATCTGAGTGGGATGCTCTTTGGAGGGCTGGTATGGACTCTTTGGGCCAAACAGCCTACAGGTCATTCTGCTATAACACAACAATTACATTCCTTTGCAACCTTGCATTATAGAAAATATTGTTGTCGAAGATTGTTGTAGAAAATAGTTACACTGTTCAATAGAAAGTTTGCCTTATCCAAATAGGCATGCCCATTAAATCAATCGCGTCATAGACAAGTTGTGCTAACAAAATGCAGATTACACCAGAACAATCCATACTTCCACTGTATGGATTTTACAATTCAAGACTACCTCAAGCAAGCTGAGCAACAGCTCAATGTGGTATGGCATCATACTATTTACATGTCACTGGCTAGATTAGCATTTATTGCCCATTCCCATTTATGCTCAAGGAAGGGGTGCTGAGCTGCCTCTTGCATTCAATTGATGTAGGGACACCCACAGTACTGTTAGGGAGTGTGTTCCAGGAGTTTGACTGAATGACACTGAAGGAACGGTGATACACTTCCAACTCAGGATGGACTGTCTTAGAGGATAGCTTGTCGAATGTATTGATCCCATGTATCTGCTGCCCTTGTCCTTCTAGGTGGTAGAGGTGCAGGTTATGAAATTAGCTAGGAAGGCACTGTCAGTGTATTAGGTTAGCTGCTCTATCTATAAATGGTCCTTGAAGTACCTTTGGACACTGATACAGTAAAGGCCCTACACAAACTATCATTGTACTTTAGACCCATTTTCTCTTTCCAGAAGTACAATTGCAGGTATCTTTAGTTTGTGTGTATTTTGCAACAGTTGCACATTAGAAACAAAACAGCAGACTGAGCACATACAGCTAGACAGAAAGATGATCGCAGATACAGAATACCCCAGACAAACCAGTCAGTCCAGTACAAGGAATCACATTCTGGACTGAGTTTCAACACAAGAGCCAACAATACCATTAAAATGTTTGGCACAACAGACATCATTTGAAAGGTTTGTTTTATTCCCAACAGTAACCTAGTTTTCAATAGTTTCATTGAAATGCAGGAAGGACAGCTACAGCTTGAAATGAGAGGATTGTATTTATGTAGCAACCTCAGGGCATCCTCAAACTCTTTGCCACTAGTGAGGGAGAAACGTTAGAAGTACTGGGCTTTAGAAGTTTTGTTGACACATTTAAAATTGTACCAAAAGGAAGCCACTTCTTGTTGTCCTGCACAACAGGGCGACTTCTCTAGCCACTTCCAAGGACAGTTAAGTGTCAGCCATGTTGAATGGAACTGGAGGAGAACACAAAGGCCAAACTAGATAAGAAAGGAGAGTTGTTTCTGGAAGCACTTTGGAAGGAGAGAGTCGGATGTGCGTAGAGAACTTCATTAAAAATGGAAAAGGGAAGCAAGATCCAGCAGAGTGTGGTAATTGGTCGTATTCCAATAGAAGTGAGAAGAAGAAAGTTGAAGCCTGGTAGAACATAAAATCACTGAGCTTAAAATAACTTTAGAGGCCAAGTCTATTATTCTAAAGTATTGCCAAGCAGCTCAAGGAGAGTGGAAGGCATGGATTAGGAGAATTCCAGTAGGGTTTCCACTCGTTTAACCCCAATTCAACCCCTCCAAATTCCCAGCTCATTTCCAGGATTGTGCCTCATTCTATAAGCAGAGCAGGATTCCCTTCGGCCAAGACGGAAGCCATTGATGACAGGAAAGCAAGTGTTGGCTGCCTCTTAGATGCAGGAGCTTGTAAGGGACATTAAAAAGAGCAAAAACTCCCCTATGTTCCAGAATTGCAGCTCAGGGGAACCGAAAAGAATATTAGGACTAGTCTGGGGCAAATGTGTAGTTTTTTTTAGTTCCATTCATGAGATATGGGCATCACTCATCGCCCCATCCTTAATTGCCCTGGAGGTGTTAGTAGTGAGCTCCCTTCTTGAACCGCTGAAGTGCAGGGTTGAGGGGCACCTTTACGGCACTCGGGAGGGAGTTCCAGGATTTTGAGCCAGCGAAAGTAAAGGAATGGCAATGCAGCTCCAAGTGCAGATAGTTAGTGGCTTGAAGAGGTGCCTAATGGGTGGTCGTCTTCCTATGCATCTTTTTCCCAGCCCTCCTATGTGGTAAAGATCAAAGGATTAGAAGGAACTGTCAAAAAAAGAGCCTTGCTAACTAACTACAGTGCATCTTATTGAATGCAAAACACTACTATTGCTGTGCATCAGTGATTAAAGGGAGTGAATACTGAAGGTAGTTGACTTGGGGCCAATCAAGCAGGCCGTTGTGTCTTGGATAGTACAGAGATGGAGTGTAGTTGGAGTTTTGCTTATCCAGACAATTGGAGTGTTCCTCACACTCCTGCCTTGTTGATGCAGAGGCTTTGTGGAGGAGAGTTACCAGCCACAGAATTCCCAGCCTCTGGATCCAACAGCATGTCACACTATTTACCTTGTTGGCCAATGGTAACCTCTATTGACATTGATTATGGGGGATTCTGGTGATGGTAATGTCATTGAGCATCAAGTGGATTCTTTCTTGTTGGAGATGGTTATTCCTGGCATATGCATAATGCAAATGTTATTAACCACTTATCAGGCCAAACCTGGATATTGTCCAGATATTGTTGCATTTGAAGATGCACTGCTTCAGTATAAGTCGTCGCAAATGATGCTGAATATTGGCAAGCATCCTGACGTCTGACCTCATGATGGAGGGAAGGTCATTGATGAGGCAACTGAAGATAGTTGGGCCTAGGACACTATCCTGAGAGACCTCTGCAGAGGGGTCCTGAGCTGAGGTGATTAATCTCCAACAACCGCAACCATCTTCCTATATGCCAGGTAGGACTCTAATAGGGGAGAGTTGCTCCCCTCCCCCGAGCACCATTGATTTAAGTTTTGCGAGGGCCCCATGCCTACACATGGCCTTGATACCAAAGGCAGTCACTGTCACCTCACCTCTGGAGGTCAGCTCCTTTGAGCAAGATTGTAACGAGGGCAGGAGTGGACTGGTACGGAGCGTCAGTGAGCAGGGCTTTGCTGCTTGAGAACACCATCGACCAGCCCTTCTACCATTTGGATGATGATCAAGAATTAAAATCGATAAGTCAACATTTGTCTGGGATGCACTTTTACTTGCATGGTCTACACTACACATTAAAATCGGGAAGATGTTAGCATTGTAACTGCACTAGACCAGCTTGGTAAACACGCAGCTAATTCTGGAGCACACGTCTTCAGTGCTATTGTAGAAACATTGTCAGGGCTAAGAGCCTTTGCAACATCCAGTGCCTTCAACCATTTTTGATATCAGTAAATCCAATTGGCTGAAGACTGGCATCTGTGACACTGGGGACTTCAGGAGAACACCAGTGGATCACCTTCTCAGCACATCTAGCTAAAAATGGAAGCAGTTCAGCTTACTTTTGAACCAGCGTTCCAGGCTCTTCCATTCTTGTAGATGAGAATATCTTTGGAACCTTAATTTCCTGCCAGGTGTTTAATTGTCCACCACTATATGGCTACAGAACTTGGATTCCATTTGTGGGTTGCGGATTGCTTAGGCCTATCTATTAATGTCTAGTGGCGGTGCTGCCGAGCCACTTTTGACATTGAAGTTCTCCAGTCAGAGTACATTCTGTGCCCTTGCTACACGGTGTTCCTTCTAACTGGGGTTTGACACGGAGCAGTACTGATTCATCAGTTGAGAATGTGCAGTTGGTTACAATCAAGAATTTTCTTTTCCCACATTAGACCTAACGCCACGAAGCTTCATGGGGTGCAGAATTAGCATTCAGGGAGTCCAGAGCAACTCCCAACGGTAGAAGATTTGTTATTTGAGAAGATGGGTTTAGTCTCATCCGGTATTTGCAGTTTTGCACAAATCCAACAGTTTTGACTGAATTCCTTCTCAACAAATGTCGGTTGAGATGTCAGTGCAGTACTGACAGAGTGCTGCACCAGATGGTTTCTCAAATGGGATGTTGAGCCTCACTTCCTTTCTTAAAAAAAAAGAATATTTTTGTGGCACTATTCAAAAGGAAAATGTTCCTGATCACCTGACCAATAACCAGCCCTCAAAGCAGCAAAACAGGTCTGAGTACCTGTTCTTGGTTAGAATTTGCAACATAAATGTCAGCTCTATCATTAAGGATTAAGCAACGCGGCCCGATGCGGTGCAAAACAGTAACACATGGCCTTCTATGTTAATGACTTTCTGAAAACAAACTAAAGCAGAGTTGTGGTAATTAATTCTCACAATGGAATTAAAGAAAAGGAACCTGGTCACAGTGTTGCCTGTAAAGCTGGCATCTGGATCACGATAGGATTGCAGCGTGAGGGGATTTCCTGGCAGGTTGTGCATCATTGGTGTTCCTTTTGAAGTAAGTATTGATGCAGAGGTGCCGGTGTTGGATTGGGGTGTACAAAGTTAAAACTCACAACACCAGGCTATAGTCCAACAGGTTTATTTGGAAGTATACCTTTCAGAGTGCTGCTTCTTCAGCAGGTAGCCACCTGATGGAGTAGTACTCAAAGCTATACTTCCAAATAAACCTGTTGGACTAAAAACCTGGCCTTCTGAAGTATATGTGGAGATCCAGTGACAAATCCAGATATTAATCCTGGCTGTGAGCACTGCAGTTTCCAACTCAAGACAGGCTCTCAAACTGTTCATATTTTTGGTTAATGGGACATGTTTAACAAAACATCACATGCAGGGCTCTTTCAGTTCATGAAAAAAGGTCTCTCTTTCACCTATTCTTGCATTCAAGTAACTGACAGTTTAATAACACTGCTCTGTGGGTCGGAGAGTGGCCAGCATACCATGCACAACACTATGTGGGCAGCCAATTATAATTGGCCAGGAAGTGACCAGCATTGTCTGTTTGCATTAACATCAATTTCATAGCATGGTCAGTGCCCTATTTATTTTAGCTGTTTGCCGAGTGGCATGGGTTTCCAATTTGCACTAATTGCATTTTAAGATCATAAGATATAGGAGCAGAATTGAACCAGTCCATGGAGTCTGCTCTGCCATTCAATCATAGCTGTACATTTCTCAACCCCATTTACTTCCCCATTTACCCCATCTTCTCCCTGTAGTCATTTGATCTCCTTACAAATGAAGAACCTCTCTCAATGACTTGGCCTCCACTGCTCTTGACAGCAATGAATGCCACAGATTCACCAAACTCTGACTGAAGGAATACCCCATCTCCATTCAAAAGGTTTGTCCCTTCACTTGGAGGCTGTGCCCTTGGGTCCTGGCCTCTCAGACTACAGAAACATTTTCTCTACACCCATTCTACCTAGGCCTCTCAGTATTCTGAGTGTTTCAGTGAGATGCCCCCTCATCTTTATAAACTCTTCAGTACAGAACCAAAGTCCTCAACTGTTGCTCACAACAAGCTCTTCATTCCCTGGCATCATCCTTGCGAACTTCCTCTGGACCGCCCTCCAAGGCCAACCTGTCCTTCCTTGGATACAGGCCCCAAAACTGCACACAATATTCCAAATGCAGTCTGGCCAGAGCCTTTCACAAGCTCAGGAGCATATCCCCACTCTTGAAATCTGGCCCTCAAAAATGAATGCTAACATTGCATTGGACTTCCTAACTGCAAAAAGAACCAGTATATTAAAGTTGAGAACAAAATCCCTCTGCTTCAAAATTATTGAAGCCTTCCCCATTTAGAAAAAAAGAGTCTACATCTCTATTCTTCCTACCAAAGTGTATAACCTCACACTACCCAGATGGTTTTCTTTCCACCACTTCCTTGCCCACGCTCCTTGCCAGTCCAAGTTCTTATTAGCCTCCCTGCTTCCTTAACACCTGTCCCTCTACCTATCCTGTGGAGGTCCACTTGTTACTAGCAATCATCCCAAAAATGACCCCTTTATCTTCACTCTGCTTTCTGCCAGTCAGCCAATCTTCTATTCATGCCAGTATCTTACCCCTCACACCATGGGTCCTGCTCTTATTTAGCAGGCTCTTGGGCAGGACTTTGACAAAAGGCCTACTGGAAACCCCATTAGATCACTTCCATTGTCTAACCTTCAATACCTCCTCAAATGAATCTAACAGATTTACCAGGCATGACAGTTCCTTTAGAAAGATGTGCTGACTCAATCCCACCTTACCATGCACTTCCAAGCACTCTGCAACCTCATCCTTCATAATGGACTCTAAAATCTTACCAATGACCGAAGTCAGGCTAACTAGTCTACAATTTTCCATTTTTTGCCTCTCTCATTCCTTAAACAAGGCGTTACATTAGCCATTTTCAGTCTTCTGGGACCCTTTCCCCTCCCCTCCCCCCCCCCACACCAGTAGGTCCTGAAAGATCACAGACGTCTCTACAATCTCCTTCAGAACACGGAGGAGAGGTCCATCCAGTTTGGGTGATTTATCCACCTTCAGCTTCCCCAGAGCCTTCTCTTCAGGTGATAGCCACTGCACCCCCCCTCTGCCCCAACTCTCAAAGTCCTGGTTTGCTACTGGTAACGTCCACTGAAAAGTGATGCAAAGTATCTATTCAGTTCCTCTGCCATTTCTTTGATCCCCTCACTACTTCTCCAGCTCATTTTCCAGTGGTCCAACATCCAAGTTTGCCTCTCTTTTAGATATCTTAAAGTCTGCAACCTTTTGTATTACGAGCTTGCTTACCCTCATTTTATCTTCTCTCCCTTATTTCTTTTTAAAGTTACCCTCTGTTGGTTTTTAAAGGCTTTCCAACCCTTTGACTTCCCACTAATATTCACCACATTGTATGCTTTCCCTTTTGCTTTTGTGCTGTCCCCGAATTGCCTTGCCAGCATAGTTGCTTTATCTTCACCTTTGCATCTTTTTTCCCTTGTGATGTCATCTGTTGTGCCTCCCAAATTACTCCCCGAAACCCCTGCCATTGCTGCTCCACCATCTTCCCTGCTAGGCTCCCCTTCCAATCAACTCTGGCCAGCTCCTCCCTCATCTTTGTCATTACCTTTACTCGATTGTAATAGCGTTAACATCTAATTCCAGCTTCTCCCTCTCAGAGAGTGAATTCAATCATATTATGGTCACTGCCCCCTAGAGGTTCCTTTACCTTAATCCTAATCAAGTTGACCAAATTACACATCACCAAATCCTGATTAGTTGAACTAGTTACATTGCCTGTCTGCAGTTTTTAAATGGAAAATCAATCTTATCTCCTCACAAGTCACACAAAGTTTGTTAGGTTGTGTACATCATACAACAAATTGAATAGCCTTTTGTTAAGAGTACAAAAAGGAAAAAGAATTGAATTACCACTCAAGTAGCAAATTACTGTTTCATTTACTCCCAAGAGCTAAGGTTGTCAGTCAAGTACTGGCACAGAATCAAATCAGATCAATGCTAGGAGCTACAGCAACAGTTACTGTTAAATACAAACAGAAAATGCTGGAAATATGCAGGTTAGGTAGATTAGGTTACAACCCTTCTGCACAGACATGTTCAAAGAAATCCATTGTCTTCTAATATGGTTTCAGACCTCTCTTGTTCATTAGTCATAGAGATGTACAGCACAGAAACAGACCCTTTGGTCCAACTCATCCAACGAGAATCTACATTAATCCAGTCACACTTGCCAGCACTTGGCCCATATTCCTCTAAAGCCTTCCTATTCATATACCCATCTAAATGGCTTTTAATTGCTGTAATTGTACCAGCCTCCACCACTTCCTCTGGCAGCTGATTCCACGCACGCACCACTCTGTGTGAAAAGGTTGTCCCTTAGGCCCCTTTTAAATCTTTCTCCACTCACCGTAAACCTATGTCATCTAGTTTTACTCTCTATTCTGGGGAAAAGGGCTTTTATACATTCCCTTAGATCTTCCTTGATCATATTTCGAAACAGTAATAATTTTTCCCCGTTCCCAATGCTCCAACCTTTTTAGCCATCACACTGACTGTAGCTTACATTGAACAGTGTTGCATCTGACCCCATGCTAAGCAATGTAGAGTTTAAAAGTGCATGTAGATCATGGTCTCAGTGAAAAGTCCTAAGCAATGATTCCTCATTTATTTCTGCTGAAAATCATCCAAAACTAATTCACACCAATGGAGCAGCTTGCTCATATTAAAAAGGTTTCATCGCAGCTTTTTCCTGTTTTCTCAATTACAAGCCCAGCATCAAGCAGGGCCCTTCCTCAGCCTGACACTTGAACTCTTACTGCAGTGTCAGTTGAGAGAGATATTCCTGGTTTGCCTGCACCCAATGTCAAAATGTTCTTTTCATTCAAGGTCACTTCAGAAAAAACAGAATGCAAAATCCAACTCGACAATGCAGCTCTGCACACTACAAGTGGTGGTGTCTTTGACTGTAAACTGATATCCAATTTTAGCTTTCAGGTACATGCAAAAGATACTATGACCGTTTGTGAAGAGCAAGGGTGAGCCACAACAGTAATACTCCATTAAAAATATTGCAATTGGTTATGAGGAGCTTTTTTCTCCCCTCTTTCACACACACACACACCTTACTCAGAACCCTCCACTGTTCAGTCAGTACCTGCAGAGCAAACAAACATCCGGTTCACATTCAAATATCACAACACTGACCACCCCAGTCCAACACCAGTACCTCCACATCATGGCTGTTATCGTCCAGTTCAGAGAGACAACATTCAGCTATCACCCAATATCTAACAGATGATTATTCCATTGCAGTTTGTTGAGCTTTGCAGTGCAGAAATTATTGAGGAGAAAGTGAGGTCTGCAGATGCTGGAGATCAGAGATGGAAATGTGTTGCTGGAAAAGCGCAGCAGGTCAGGCAGCATCTAGGGAACAGGAGAATCGATGTTTCGGGCATTAGCCCTTCTTCCTGAAGAAGGGCTAATGCCCGAAACGTCGATTCTCCTGTTCCCTAGATGCTGCCTGACCTGCTGCGCTTTTCCAGCAACACATTTCCAGTGCAGAAATTAGCCACAGCTCCAACATTACAACACTGACTTTGCTTCAAAAAGTATCAATTGGCTAGAAAGGGCTTTGCAAGATTCAGACATGATAGACGCCATTATTATTTTATTCACCTGGATGAGGGTATCACTGGCTGGGCCAGCATTTATTGCTCATTCCCAGTTGCCCTTGAGAAGGTGATGGTGAGCTACCGTCTTGATCCACTGCAGTGGGTCAGCTGTAGGCTGACCCACAATGACGTTAGGGAGGGAGATCCAGAGTTTTGAACCAGCAACAGGGAAGGAACAACCATATTATTCCACGTCAGGATGGTACGTGGCTGGGGTTGGGAGGTTGTTGGGTCAAGATTAGAGATCTTTCGTGTTATTATGTATCTGCTGCCCCTGTCTTTCTAGACGACAGTGGAATGTGGATTTAGAGGCTTTATTCAAACAGCCTCAAAAATCAATTTCTGCCATATACCTTATACGATTTTTACTCCAGTGATACTGAACATAGGTGGTGGAAGATGGTACCAAGTGGGTTGCTTTGCCCTGGATGCTATCCAGCTTCTAGAGTAGTGTTGGATCATCCAGGCAAGTGGGGAGTATTCCATCTCACTCCTGACTTGTGCCTTGTAGATGGTGGTTAGGCTTTGGAGGAGCCAGGAAGTGAATTACCTGTTGTATTATTCCTAGCCTCCGACCTTCTAACCACTATTTATATGGGTGGGCCAGTTGTGTTTCTGGTCAATAGAACACCCGCGACTATGGTAGTAGATTATTATTGAATGTCACTGGGCGACGGTGAGATTTTCTCTTAGTGTAGATGATCATAGCCCATCACTTGTATGCAGTGCATTCTACTTGCCAATTATCAGCCCAAGCCTGGATATGACCCAGATCTTGCTGTGTTTGAACATAGATTGCATTAGTATTGGAGTCATCGTGCATGCTGAACAGTCAATCATTGGCCCCATTTCTGACCTTATGGAAGAAAGGTCATTGACAAAACTGCTGAAGATGGTTGGGTCGAGAACACTACAGTGAGGAACGCCTGCAGAGAGATGTCTTAGAGCAGAGGTGCGGGAGCTCCGACAACCATGGCCACGTTCCCATATGTCAGGTACGAGTCTAATCAAAGTGTCTTCCTGCAATGAGACCTGGAGGTGAGTGGCATCTGGTGGAACCCAAGCTAGGTCGTGAGCAGGTGCTGCTCCATAGCACTGTTGATCACAACTTCCACCACTTTACTTATGATTGAGAGTAGACAGAGTTTGGGAGGTTCTTCTGGTAGTGGTAACATCCCTATCTCTGGACCAGAAAGCCTGCGTTCAAGACTCAACTGCTCCAGAGTGTGTCAGAGTATTTCTGACCAGGTTGATTAAAAATATCTTGATTAACATAGTTAATTGGCTGGGTCGGATTTCTCTTGCTTTTGTTTAGGTATATCCTGCACACCAATTTTCCACATTGTGGGGTGGATGCCAGTTTTATAACTATATTGGAACAACTTGGTTAGGGAAGCCCACAGGTTCTGGAGCACAGACCTCCAGCAGTCTTGCTGAAATGTCAGGGTCAATGTCTTGAGTCACCAGTGGTTCCTTGATGTCACGTGGAGTGAATTAAATTGACTGAAGTCTGTGATGCTGGAAGAGGCAGACATGGATTACCCACTCTGCATTTCCGACTGAAAATTGTTGCGAGTGCTTCAGTTTTATCTTTTATACTGATGTACTGGACTCCCCCAGTGATTGAGTGAGGGGATATTTGTGGAGCCTCTGCCTCCAGCTGATTTATTTAATCATCCACCACCACCAGTCACCACCGGATGCAACACGACTGTGGAGCTTAGATCTGATCTATTTGCTGTTGAATCGCCAATAGCGTCATCACTTTACGTTTGGCTCACAGGTAGTTCTGTATTGTGGCTTCAGGCGAACAGCTCATGGAGATATACCTGCAGCCACTTCTAGCATGACTCTCCCGCACTCTTCCCTGAACCAGGGTACTGACTTGATGGTAATTGTAGGTGTGTGGATATGCCAGGTCACAAGTTACTGACGTGTTTAGAGTACAACTCAGCTGCTGCTGCTGGCCCGTTACGTCTTACGGGTGCTCAGAACATACCTGCTAGTTTGAGGACTTACATTCAAAGTGGTCACGCCACACAACACAACTGATAAATGGAAGGCTTCCCTTTAGTTTCCAGCAGTCGGCAGGTCCATATCTCCACAGGATGCAACAACACTGGACCAAAGGGATGGACAAGCGCATTGAGCTTTCACATTTCCAATCTCTACACAGCCACAGTTACTAGACCCAGACTGGGACAACCCAATAAAAAGGAGCAACTTTGTGACATGTATCCTAAAGCCTTCCACCTAACTAATGAACAAGTCTTCTTTCACAGGATATTTCTAGAAAAATTGAACACTTTAGAATAAAGAAGATTGACACCAAATTTAATAAATCCATTGATAACAGAGATGGGGAGCTAAGAGGGAAGACGTTCCTCATTTTACCCAACTTTGGTTGGAGAGGCACTGCTATGTACAACCCAGAGGTCTCCTTGGATGCAGAACAATGGCTGGCCTGAAGTGCTAATAAATTCTCTATTAAATGCAACACTGTTTCCACTTGGGCAAAAGAAATTTGCCCTTCATCGCATCTAGAAAAAGCCCAACTGGTTTATGCTGGCCCAAATCTAGGGAAAACGAATTGGAAATATTGATGAAACGTTGAAAACCTGAGACATTAATTCTCTCTCTCTCTCTGCTATCAAATCTGAGTATTTACAGATTTTTGTGGGCATGTTTCAGTATTTCTGCTTTGGGATAAGCTGTTTGCCACTTCTTATTGCTTTATATACCCAATGCGCGTCTCTCTACCTCACGTGTGCATCAATGCTGTTGACTTTCACCATTCTAAGAGTGATTTTTTTACAAAAAAAATCAATGTTGGAGAAAGTAAAGATAGAAAAAAAAGGGCCATTATTTATCAAAGACTTTTTCTTAGAAAAACAAATGTTGGAGAGAATGAACAATGAGCACAATGCGGCAGGACACAAGTGAGATACTTGCAGGAAGTACTCACTACGTGCTAAATGAATAATTGTAATAATTAATCATATTGAAACTGCACCTAGCCCACACAGAGATTAAATTTAGGTGTTGCTTACAAGTCTCCTTTCGAAATCTCCCCACCAAGTGCCTCCAAGCTTCCCACAGTCCCATCGGTTGCATCAGAAAGTTTGATTCCTGTTAGAGATGGCAGAGGTTTGTATGAGCTAACGTGGTTTCGGCAACACACTTAGAAACTACTGCAAAACAAATGCAACGTCTCAAATTTGACTCTGGTAAAATGCACAGAGAAACAAAAAAGGTGACAAATCGCAAATATTGGTTGAATGTGAAAGATATTACCTGATACAACTCCATTACGATGTTGGACAACATCTTCATTAACATTTACAACTTCTTGTGTCTCTTCATGGAAACTAAAAACATCCAATATGGAAATCATCAGTCAGAGCAACAATCCCTTGTAAGTTATTATAGAATCCCCAGTGTGAAGTCCATCCAGTTTACACATCCCTGAACACTACAGGCAATTTAGCATGGCCAATCCACCTAATCTGCACATCTTTGGACTATGAGAGGAAACCAGTGAACCCAGAGGAAACTCCAAACGGACTCCAACAAGCAAACTCCAAAAAGCCCTAAAGTGGCATTGAACCAGTGGGAGGCAGCAGTGTGCTACCCTTAAAGTTAGTTCAATACCAGCTTGTAGACATGAGATTTTCTTACAGCTTACACTACTGAAGCAAAATACGTTCCTGGAAAGAAAACATATAGCATCTTATAGAAAAGGAAACATGGTTTGTTATGTACCCTGCAATACCACAGATGAAACATTCAAGCCTGAACTACAAACTGAGCATGGTGAAATTGTAACGGAAAATATGTACACTCTACATTTCTGAGAATGGAATCAGGATTACAGGACAACCCTCAAGCTACAGTATGGACTAATTTCAGGTCGCCTTGTCTCATTCATGCACAAACATGCTCACATTACAGCAGCACTGTCACAACGGGGAATTTGTTTAGGTTAGCAAACACTCCTCCTGACACATATTTTGAGTTCATTATGGTGCAACTCTATGTGCCCTGAATGCAACTATGCTGACATGCATTTCTGCAGTTTTATAAAACACATTTATGTCTAATTGAATAGGTTTTGACCAGATTTCCCAAAGAAGAATTGATGGGCAGTTCTCGCTATAAGTGGAGGATAGAGGATTGACTTACTAATTGGCAACGACATGGCATTTGTATGTTCACTTCTATCATCCAAGTTTGTAAATGACAAATCCCACAGCAGGATATAGACAGGTTAAACGATTACGCAAAAGTTCAGATGAAATCCAATGCAGGAAATTGAGAGATTATGCACTTTGGCAGAAAAAGTAATGGAACTGAATGTGATTGAAGTGGAGAAAGACTTCAGAAAGCTCCAGCAGAGGGATTTGGGGGTCCACAAGAGGAAGCACAGAAAGCTAACATCAGGGTTAAACAGGTAACTGGGAAGTCATTTATTGGCCGTTATTTCAAAGGGAATGGAGTGAAATTAGGGAGGCCTTGTTAAACGTATGTAAGGCACTAGTCAATCCACAGATGGAATACTGAACAGTTTGGTCCCTTTATCTTTGGAAAGGTACCCTGTCATGGGGGTTATCCAAAGAAGGTTCACTAGATTGATACCACAGATGAAGGAACTGTCTGAGGAGGAGAGGTCAAATAAATTGGGCTTGTGCTCTTTGGAATTTGGATGAACAAGAGGTGACATTATTGCAAGTTAAGATTCTTGGAGAGCTTAACAAGGCAGATACAGAGAAATGGTTTATTTTTGAGAGTCTAGGGCCAGAGGGAATCATCTCCGAGCAATAGGTCTCCCATTCAAGACAACATGAAGAACAATTATTTTTTCTTCTTGGATAGCAGTGAATCTGTTGATTTCCCTGCCACAGAGGTCTGGGGAGGCTGGACCATTAAACATATTGAAGGCTGAAATGGACAGATTTTTTAATGCGCAAGGGAATCAAGAGGGCTAGGGAAAATGCAGGAAAGTAGAGTTGAGGATTATCAGATCAGCCATGACCTCATGATCTGAATGGCAGTGCAAACCCAATGGGCCGAATGGTCTACTTCCACCCCTCGTGCTATATTCTTAAAGTCTGTTTATTATGATTGACAACATAACCACATTCAGCTAATGAAGTATTAAAGAGCTGAAGCACAATTATAATGATAGGAATCTTATTTTAAGATTAGCTTATTCTTCTTTTACCTTCCCACATTGGGTGACTCTATGCTACATTACATCAACCTGTTACAAGGCCCTGCAACTCAGAGGAGAATATCCAGGAGGATTTAACCTTGTGCTTCCCCGTGAGGCAACCAGGATCATGAAAATACCCAAGTTTCACACAAACTGGAGAAGCAAAATCCCAACTTGTCACTTGGCAAACAAACATTGCTTTGGTCTTGAGTTGGTGAGCAAGGTTATTAAAAAAGCAAGCCATCTTAATGAGCATTACCACAGTACTGAAGGGGACATTCAAAGCACTGGTGTACACACATTCGTTTATTGATAAATAGCCATTTCTTTTTGAATATAGAAACGTCACAAAGTGTGAAAAAGCGATCAATACAATTAGCACATTCAACTGCTCTTGTAGTCAAACGGATTCCCATATTACAGTTTTTACCATAAACTATCCACATACAAGGTGGTGTAAGGGAGCACATGAGCACACACACACTCTGGATGGAGCACAGTACATTTGCAGGTGACATTGGCGAGACCACAATTCTTGCCCACTCTGCCCCAGTAAGGCTTTGATGGACCACCTTCCCCTTTGCTAATCAATTGTTCAGCAGGCTAGACTGTGTAGAGATGATAGGTTCACTTTCCCTGAAGATTAGCTCACCATTTTGTTCTTATTTTAGAAGCAATCTAGTGGCTTCCTTGGTCCTTAGCTCTCATGTCACCTCCCAATAATCAAGTTGACAGCTGACCAGGAGTTTTATTATATTCCATCGCTTGGGCTCAGAACAGGTCACAGGGGCTGTATTTGTTACTCAGTTTCCTACCTTTTCCTCCTACAGTCTTCAATCCATTCTTTCATCACTGCACGATAGGTGTTCAGATCAATGGACACATCCTTGTTATCCGGGTCTAGCATGTTACACAAATCCTCGAGGCCACTGTCCTCAGAACTGCGGCTCGTGGTGTGTCGTAGATAGTCCACAATCATAGAAACAGGCACTTTCCCTGCAGAAAGCAAATCAGTCCAAACCCTTCAGTGTGAAAACAGGTTATTTGGCCCAACAGGTCCACAGCAACCCTCCAGAGAGTAACCCACCCAGACCCATTCCCCTACCCTATTACTCTCCATTTACCCCTGACTAATGCACCTAATGTACACATCCCTGAACACTACGGGCAATTTAGCATAGTCAATCCAGCTAACCTGTGTACCTTTGGATACGTGGATTAATTTATTCACTTTGCTGAGATCTTACAGTCTCAGTGATCCCACTAGACATGGGAAGTGGGGAAGAAGGATATTCTCTTTCCCCATGGGATGAGGCGGAGGTGGTAGCAGCAATGCCACCAAAGCCATTCTCTCTTGGGTAATTAAAATCAGAACAGTACGACGGGGGGGGGGGGGGGGGGGGAGGAAGCTGCTTGGCCCAACATGCCTGTGCTAGATCTTTTGATGAGCAACCCAATTAGTTCCTTGCTTTTCTCCCCCAAATTGCCTGCAATCCTTTCTTCAAGTATTCATTCCATTCTCTTTTGAATGCTGTTACTGACTTGGTTTATTTGCCCTATCACGCAACATATTCATAGAATGTTTTAGACTAGATTCCCTAGAAGCAGGCCCCTCAGCCCAACCAGTCCACACCGACCCTCCGAAGAGCAACCCACCCAGAGCCCTTTATCTCTGACTAGGGCACCTAATACTACGGGCCAATTTAGCATGGCCAATTCACCCGACCTGCACATCTTTCGACTGTGGGAGGAAACCAGAGCGCCCGGAGGAAACCCACGTAATAGTTTCTCAGAGCAGCATGTTTTGGAAGCAACCAGAGAGCAGGTTAAATTAGACTTTTTAAATTAGACTTTGTATTGTAAAACGTGACAATTAATGGCTTCAGACTAATGGGACCTCTAGGTAGTACTGACCAGAATATAATGGAGCTTTACATCCAGTTTGAAAGGGAGTACTATATATACACACACTTGTGTATAGGTCAATCCCATGTACAAGTACACCCCTTATTTTTGGCCAAAAAAATCTTGTATTTTCCATATTTTTTTTAAGATTACATTACAGTGTGGAAACAGGCCCTTCGGCCCAACAAGTCCACACCGACCCGCCGAAGTGCAACCCACCCACACCCCTACATTTACCCATTACCTAACACTACAGGCAATTTAGCATGGCCAATTCACCTGACCTGCACATCTTTGGATTGTGGGAGGAAACCGGAGCACCCGGAGGAAACCCACGCAGACACGGGGAGAACGTGCAAACTCCACACAGTCAGTCGTCTGAGGCGGGAATTGAACCCGGGTCTCAGGCGCTGTGAGGCAGCAGTGCTAACCACTGTGCCACCGTGCTGCCCATTTCTTGTGTATAAGTCGACCCAACAATATCGCATTCATTCATTCATACTGGTGATGCCATTCATTGCTCTTTGTTTCCCATATTGCATCTCTATTCATTCATAACACTACTTGGCTTACGACAGCACATTCATTCATTCAGACCAGGACTAAGTCTATCGGTACTTACAGCACTTTGATCACTTTACATCCAGAAGTTAATCTCGTTAAAAAAAATGCAGCATGAATTTCAGCCCCTCAAAACTCATGCCCGTGTATTAATTTTTTAAAAATTGAAATTAGCGTTCGACTATCGTCAAAATTCGACCTAGACATGAGTATATACAGTAGGTTGGGTTCAAGACTAGTATTTTAAAGTTAATCAGCTGAAGCGATTGAGCATACCAGGCTGGAGGATAGATCAAGAGAGTGGCAGGCATTTCACAAGATATTTCCGAATGCAGATTGGCTGGCTGGAAAATAGAAATGGGTGTTTGGTTGATTGGCAGGATGTGACAAGTGAGGTCACTCCCAGGTCTACACTGGGGTCTCAGCTTTTCAACACTTAAATTAATGACTTAGACAATGTGAGCCAAAGCGTGGTAGTTAAATTTGGTAATGACACAAAGATAGGCAGGAAAATATATTGCGAAGACAACTTCAGGAGTTTGCAGCCAGCTATAAATAGGTTATGTTAGTGGGATAAAATAGGAATATGCATAGCTATTCACTGTGGCAGGAAGAAATAAACAAACAAACAAACATGGTATTATTTAGAGAATAAATGCAGTATTCCAAGGTGCAGCAGGATCTAAACATTCTAATGCACGAGTCACTCAAAGTTAGTATGTGGGTATATGAAGGCAGCTAGGTGAGTTGCTACCCTGTATTACGAGAGGAATTGAATGTTAAAATAAGGATGTGCGCTTCATTTGTATAAGGCATTGATGACTCCACAGAGAACTGTGCGCAGTTCTGGTCTCCTTATTTAAGGAAGGATGCAATTTCTTTGGAGATGGTTCAAAGATGGTTTATTAGATTGATAACCCGGAATGAGCTGGTTGCCTGACGTGGAAAGATCGGACATACTGGGCTTTTTTTTTTTAAAAAACTGGGATGTAGAAGACTGAGGGGTTACCTTTAGTTCAGCCACATTTGGAATAGCACGCGCAGTTCTGATCACCACAATACAGGAGGTATGTGGAGTGTTTGCAAAAGAGATTTACCAGCTTGTTGCCTGGATTGGACTGTATTAGCTAGAATGAGAGGTTGGACAAACATGGTTTGTTTTCACTGGAGGCTGAGGGGGCAAGCTGGTGGAAGGATATAAAACTATGAAAAGGTGGAAAATCAGTCTCTTTCTCGGGGGCTGAAAGTATCAAATACCATGGGGCATACATTTAAACTTGAGCGGGCAATGTTTAAAGATGTGCAAGGCAAGTTTCTTTTAATTAAACAGAGGGTGGTAGGGTCCTGACATATGCCGGAGATTAGAGACAAGAGTGTAATGCTGGAAGAGCACAACAAGTCAGGCAGCATCCAAGGAGCAGATCCAGAAATATGCTGCCAGGGGAGGTGGTAAAAGTAGATAAGATAGCAATATTTATAGAGGCAATTGGACCAATACATGAACAGGCAAGGAATAGAGGGATATGGAGCATGTGCAGACAAAATGGGACTAATTTAGGATGGCATCAGGGTCAACACTGACATGAGCCAAAGGGCCTGTTCCTGTAATGTTCTATGTTTAGGGTGTGACTGACGTTGATATGATGTTGACCAAGTGGATGTGGCAAAGATACTTCACCTGGAGGCTCTGTCTAGAACTGGGGGGGGGCAGTGTTTTAAAATTAGGGATCACCCTTTCAGGACAGAGAAGAGGAAGTGTTCCCAGTCCGAAATACTTTGCAACTTTCAGCCTTTGAAGCAAACAGGGACATTTTAATATATTAAACGTAGTGGACAGAGGAAAACCAAAGATTATGAGTGGATGGAAAATGGAATCTATTCCATGTCGTTGGAAATGCTAACTACTCACTGCGTGCACTTACTGATTAGTTTATACCTGAATCCTTTCTATCAACCCTTCAAAACATCAGAAGCAAGTTAGCCATTCACTTTATATGAACACTAACTTTAAACATCACAATCAAATCTCTTGGCTTTCTCAGCCCACAGGAGAACAACTGGATTGAATGCTTCCCCTATGTGTCACCTCCACAGCCAATTCTCCAGCTAATGTAGAGTGTCCCATCTATGGGAATACTTGCTAAATATTCTAATAGTCATGATCGTTTTCTCATGGAGGACACTGCCCTCTCCTGGGCAGAATGAGAGCTGAAATGTCACGTTCTCAAAACTGCCAGACCCACTCAGGAAATAAGAGTATGCCCTCTTGTGAGGGCCAGTGGAAGTGTCCCTACCCCTGAACTGAGGGGCCTTGGTTTAAGTCCCACCCGTTGCAGAGATGTGCAATAACATGAGAACTGGTTGATTCGAAAAAATAGGTTAAAATAAAACAAGAGTATTTAGACTATAATATCTGCTATTCTAGCCAATAGAAATACAGCAATGGTTTCCAGAGTTTACTGCAGACCCTGACCAGAGATAAGGAAAATCCAAATGGTGCAAACATTTTGGGAACCACAAAAAGGTCCAAATAAACTATTTGTTGTTGTTCCTCTTCTCCCTCCCCCCCCCCTCCTCCCATGTAGGTTACCACGACCACACATTAAGTCTCAAATCCCATAGAACATACAATGCAAACAAGCCATTCAGCTCAACGATTCCACACTGACATATCTGGCTTAAGTCTGTTCCAATCCTTCTCCATCTAAAATCTCATGATGTGGAGGTGCTGGTGTTGGACTGGGGGGTGAACAAAGTCAGAATTCACACGATGCCAGGTTATAGTCCAACAGGTTTATTTGAAATCACAAGCTTTCAGAACTCAGCCCCTTCATCAGGTGCACAGAGCTACCTCAGTTACCCAAAGGACATGGGCGGGGAGTTTTTTGTTCAGATAATTGAATGCCAGTTAACAGTTTAACCAAGCATCGGAACCTTGCTCAGATAATCCGAAATTAGGATAATTGAATGCTAGATAGAGGTTCCTCGGTAGTGAGAGAGGAGAACACAAGATACAGAATTTATAGGCAAATTGATAAAGGGCAGAAAATCGAAAGATCGTACAAATGGTGGGAGTCAGATAAGACTCTGCAGGTGAGCCAGGGTACAGAAAGAGTAAAGTATCAAAGGCTGAATAACAAGCGAAGGGATGATCTATAAATCCCATTAATGAGGCAGAGAGATAATTACACTCTACTGCAAGCCCACAGATAACCTCACAATGCTGCAGTTCTCCAGCTTCCACCCTAACCATATTAATGAAGCCAGCCCCTATGGACAAGCCCTGCACATACACAGATGAGGAGGGACGCGAGGGATACCTAAAAGATTTTGAAGGATGCCCTCATAAGAATGGGATACAAAGCTTAACTCATTGATCACCAGTTCTGACATGCCACAGTGAAAAACAGCAACAGTCTCCTCAGAAGACAAACACAGGATACGGCAGATAAAATACCCTTCATCATCCCGTACTTCCCCAGAGCGGAGAGACTAAGCAGTGTCCTTTTGCAGCCGTCAACATGTCAATGATTACGACTATCTTGCCAAGAGCATCCCCACGCCTCCAGTTCACTCCTTCAAACAACCATTCACAATAAACTACCCAGCCTTCAGAACAACATTGACCACAACACCATACAACCCTACCATAGCAACCTCTGCAAGACATGCCAGATCATAGAGGAGGAAACTACTGTCACACATGGGGGCACCACCACCAACCACATACATGGCAGATATTCATGTGACTTGACAACATCATCTACCTCCTATGCGGCACGTAAGGATACCCCAAGGCATGGTATATTGGTGAGAACATGCAGAAGCTACGACAATGGATGACTGAACACTGTGCACCAATCACAGACGGGGATGTGCTCTCCTAGTCAGGGAACATTTCAGTAGTCAAGGATATTCAGCTTCCAACCTTCAGATATGTGTCCTCCCAGGTCACTTTAAAGATATACAACCATGCAGAATCACCGAGCAGAAACCGATTGCCAACTTCAGTGTCACAAAGATGGCTTCAACCGTGACCTGGGGTTGATGTTGTGCTACATGAGGCCACCATGCTGTTCTGTATCTGTAAAATCTTCCTACTGTCCTATTTTGACACTATCACCTTGATAAATTGTTATGATCTCTCTACCTTCGTTTATACAGTTTTTGATTACTCATTATTTTGGTTAGACCCTCAGCATGCCACTCACTCATCGGTGAGCATCACCTTATTTTTAATTTTTTGTAATTATCATTCTGCCTCATTTAATCAGATTATAGGTCATCCCTTCACCTGTTATTCAGCTGTTGACACTTTACTCACACGGTCTAAAACTGTGTCACTTGCACAGACTTATTATTCAACACTCCACTCACCACAATTTGTATGATCTTTTGATCTCTCTGCCTATAAATTCTGTGTCTGTGCGCTTCTCTCTCTTTCACCTGATGAAAGGCTGTGCTCCGAAAGCTTGTGATTTCAATTAAACTTGGATTTTACTCTGGTGTCATGTGACTTCTGACTTCATCTAATTCTCAGTTTAATCATATGCTTAGAGATTCTCCTTAAATGGATGAACATTAATCATTTCGAGTGCTCGTGATAACGATCACTCAACTTTTTGGGCGACGGTTTCTCCTGAGTTCTCGGTTCGATGACTATCGGCGATTGATGCCTTTCGGTTTCCTCTTCCCCACTATTTGATACATTTATTTCAAATGGCTAACACCCTTATTCCGAGACTGTGTTACCGTTTGCCAGACAGTGGAAACATTTTCTCAGTACCTACACTGTCAAACTCTTTAGGAATGTTATAGTTCAATTAGAGCCACCTCTCATTCTTCCAAACGAAGGCCGAGTCTATTAAATCTTGTTTTGCCCCAAGGTGATTCTGGGTAATCCAAGATGGAGAACGGGAAAAAAAAATCATGTCTGCAAGATCTGCTTTTTGAGGTATTTTAGGTGTTGGAGGTGATTTCCTTGAATTCCAGGAACAGCAATTACTGTTTTGTATGCTGTTGCATTGTTTTGGAACTTTGGGGAAAAAAGATCAAAACAACTGCACTTTTTTTTAATAAAAAAAAAAGAGAAAGACAGCTAAAAGGCAGTGAGCACATGGTCAGTGAGGGAGAGAGAAAGAAACCTACAGTGCTAACTGACACAGCAGTGAATCTGCAGAGTTACTGCCTTTGCTGTTTGAGTTCATGCATCTCTGGACATCGGAGTGAGTCGAGGAAAAATTCTCAAATAGTGAAATTCACAGCTGACCTTGGAGGAACTCGTGTGGGAGAGCTCACAGCACAGGAACAGATAAGGGGATAGTTTTTAAGTGCAAGTCTACAGTAATGAGTAGAGTGGGTTCTTTCTCAATTATGTTTTATTGAGATCTGTCTCTTGATTAAGTTTTAAAAATATAAACCATAAGTACTAAGCTAGCCTGGAGCAGTGTTTTTTTTAGAGCAAAAAGACAGTGCTATTTTCTGGGTCTGTAGGTTGTGAAGGAGTAAAGATGGCCTTTATTAGAGTGATATGCTCTTCAAAGTTTGTGAGAAGATTTGTAGCTCGGGTGCTCGTTGTTGTGGTTGTGTTCGCCGAGCAAGAATTTGTGTTGCAGACGTTTCATCCCCTGTCCAGGTGACATCCTCAGTGCTCGAGATCCTCCTGTGAAGCGCTTCTGTGATCTTTCCTCCAGCATTTATAGTGGTTGACAACCGGAAGCGGCAGATTCAAACCACTACAAATGCCGGAGGAAACATCACAGAAGTGCTTCACAGGAGGCTCCCAAGCACTGGGGATGTCACCTAGACAGGGGATGAAACGTCTGCAACACAAATTCCCAGCTCGGCGAACAGAACCACAACATTGATATGCTCTTCCTGTCGAATGTGGGAGTTTAGGGAACAATACCATGTTACTGATGATTATGTCTGCAGGAAGTGTGTTTAGTTGCGAATCCTGTCAGATTACATGGATTGATTGGACAGCAGTTAGAGGCAATGAGGAATTGACAGGAGCTGGGGGTGTGATGGATGGCAGTTATAGGAAGGAAGAAAAGCCGCAGATACAGTCAGGTAGAGGGGTTACCTCCAGGAAAGGTAAGAGAGAGGCATGTAGTGCAGGAGTCTTCTGTGGCTATCCCCATTTCAAACAAGTATGCTGTTTTGGAAAATGTAGGGGGTGATGGACTCTCAGGGGAATATAGCACGAACAGCCAAATTTCTGGTATGGAGACTGGCTCTAATGCAATGAAGGGTACGTCGGGTTCCAAGAGATCGATTGTGATAGGGGACTGTCTAGTCCGGGGCACAAACATATTTCTTCAGCCAGCAGCAAAAAATCAGAATGGTGTGCTGTTTCCATGGTGCTAGGATCAAGGATGTCTCAGAGAGGGTGCAGAATGTTCTCACGGGGGGGGGAGGGGAGGGAGGTCATTGTCCACATTGGAACCAATGATACAGGAAAAGAAAAGGGTGAGATTCTAAAGGGAGAATATAGAGTGTGAGGCAGGAATTTAAAACGAAAGCCCTCAAGGGTAGTAATATCTGGATTATTCCTGGTGCTACGAGCTAGTGGGGGCAGGAATAGGAGGATAGAGCAGATGAATGCATGGCTGAGGAGCTGGTGTATGGGAGAAGGATTCACATTGTGCACCATTGGAATCTCTTCTGGGGTAGAAGTGACCTGTACAAGAAGGACGGATTGCACCTGAATTGCAAGGGGACTAACGTACTGGCAGGGAGATTTGCTAGAACTGCTCGGGAAGATTTAAGCTAGTAAAGGGGGGAGTCAGACCCAGGGAAATAGTGAGGAAAGAGATCAGTCAGACAGATACAGTTGAGAAAAGGAAAGAGTCAAAAAGTCAGGGGCAGGCAGGAACAAAACAGAGAACAAGATAGGATTAATAAATTAAACTGCATTTATTTCAATGCAAGAGGCCTAACAGGGAAGGCAGATGAACTCAGGGCATGGTTAGCAACATGGGGCTGGGATATGATAGCAATTACAGAGACATGGCTCAGGGATGGACAGAACTGGCAGCTTAATGTTCCAAGATAGAAATGCTACAGGAAGGACAGAAGGGGAGACAAGAGAGGAGGGGGAGTGGTGTTTTTGACAAGGGGCATATTTCCAGAAAAATTTCCAGGGAAGTTATTTGGGTGGAACTGAGAAATAAGAAAGTGATGATCATCTTATTGGGATTGTGTTATAGACCCCCTAACAGTCAGCAGGAAATTGAGAAACAAATTTGTAAGGAGATTTCAGTTATCTGTAAGAATAATTGGGTGATTATGGTATGTGATGTTAATTTTCCAAACATCGTCTGGGACTGCCACAGTGTTAAGAGTTTAGATGGAGAGGAATTTGTTAATAGACAATAGGTGCAGGAGTAGGCCATTCGGCCCTTCGAGCCTCCACCACCATTCAATATAAATCATGGCTGATCATTCCTAATCTCTTTGTACTGCCCTGTTCCTGCCTTATCTCCATAACCCTTGATTCCACTATCCTTGAGAGCTCTATCCAACTCTTTCTTAAATGAAACCAGAGAGTGGGCCTCCACTGCCCTCTGGGGCAGAGCATTCCACACAGCCACCACTCTCTGGGTGAAGAAGTTTCTCCTCATCTCTGTCCTAAATGGTCTACCCCGTATTTTTAAGCTGTGTCCTCTGGTTCGGGACTCACCGTCAGCGGAAACACGTTTCCTGCCTCCAGAGTGTCCAATCCTTTAATAATCTTATATGTCTCAATCATATCCCCTCTCAGTCTTCTGATCTCAAGGGTATACAAGCCCAGTCGCTCCAGTCTTTCAGCGCAAGGTAATCCCGCCATTCCAGGAATTGACCTCGTGAACCTACGCTGCACTCCCTCAATAGCCAGAATGTCTTTCCTCAAATTTGGAGACCAGAACTGCACACAGTACCCCAGATGTGGTCTCACCAGGGCTCTGTATAGCTGAAGAACCTCTTTGCTTCCATACTCAATCCCTCTTGTTATGAAGGCCAGCATGCTATTAGCCTTCTTCACTACCTGCTGTACCTGCATGCTTACCTTCATTGACTGGTGTACAAGAACACCCAGATCTCTCTATACTGCCCCTTTACCTAAATTGATTCCATTTAGGTAGTAACCTGCCTTCCTGTTCTTGCCAAAGTGGATAACCATACATTTATCCACATTAAACTGCATCTGACCACTCATCGAACCTGTCCAGGTCACCCTGTAATCTCCTAACATCCTCAGCACATTTCACCCTGCCACCCAGCTTAGTATCATCAGCAAATTTGCTAATGTTATTGCTAATATCATCTATATCATTAACATATATTATAAAATGTTGCGGTCCCAGCACTGATCCCTACGGTACCCCACTGGTCACTGCCTGCCATTCCAAAATGGAGCCGTTTATCACTACGGTTTCCTATCAGCCAACCAACTTTCAATCTAAGTTAGCAATTTGCCCCCCATAACAAGCACCTTAATTTTGCTGACTAACCTCCTATGAGGGACTTTATCAAAAGCTTTCTGAAAGTCCAGGTACACTACATCTACTGGATCGCCCTCGTCCATCTTCAGGAGTTACGTCCTCAAAAAAATTCCAGAAGATTAGTCAAGCATGATTTCCCCTTCATAAATCCATGCTGACTCTGACCTGTGTATAAGACAATTTTCTGATTCAGGACGCGGACGTACCTACTAGAGAAGATGCAAAACTTGACCTACTCTTAGGTATTAAGGCAGGGCAGGTGACTGAGGTGTCAGTGGGGAATACTTTGGGGCCAGCGACCATTATTCTATTAGTGTTAAAATAGTGACGGAAAACAATAGACAGGATCTAATAGCTGAAGTTCTAAATTGGAGGAAGGCCAATTTGACAGTATTAGGAAAGAACTTTCAAAAGCTGATGGGAGCAAATGTTTGCAGGTAAAGGGATGACTAGAAAATGGGAAGCCTTCAGAAATGAGATTACAAGAGTCCAGAGAAAGTATATTCCTGTTAGGGTGAAAGGATGACTAGAGAAACGACACTCTCAGTTCAGAAAAAGTAGAAAGCATATGTCAGGTATAGACAGGATAGATCAAGTGAATCCTTAGAAGAGAATAAAGGAAGTAGGTTTCAGCTCTGATCTCCATCTGCAGCAACACATTTTTCAGCAAATAGAATTAAGGACAATGCAAAGGGTTTTTATAAATACATTAAGAACAAAAGAGTAACTAGGGAGAGAATAGGGCCCCTCAAAGATCAGCAAAGCGGCCTTTGTGTGGAGCTGCAGAAAAACGGAGAGATACTAAACGAGTATTTTGCATCAGTGTTTTCTGTGGAGAAGGATATGGAAGATATAGAATGTGGAGAAATAGATGGTGACATCTTGAAAAATGTCCATATTACAGAGGCAGTGGTGCTGGATGTCTTGAAATGCATAAAAGTGGATAAATCCCCAGGACCTGATCAGGTGCACCCTAGAACTCGGAGGGAGGCTAGGGAAGAGACGGCTGGAGCTCTTACTGAGATATATTTATCATCGATACTCACAGGTGAGGTGCCAGATGACTGGAGGTTGGCAAACGTGGTCCCACTAGTTAAGAAAGGTGGTAAGGACAAGCCAGGGAACTATAGACCAGTGAGCCGGACATCGGTGGTGGGCAAGTTGTTGGAGGGAATCCTGAGGAACAGGATGTACATGTATTTGGAAAGGGAAGGACTGATTAGGGATAGGAGCATGACTGTGTGGGAGAAATGATGTCTCACAAACTTGTTTGAGTCTTTTGAAGTAACAAAGAGGATTGGTGAAGGCAGAGCAGTGGACATGATCTACATGGAGTTAAGATTAGAGTGGTGCTGGAAAAGGACAGTAGGTCAGGCAGGATCCGAGGAGCAGGAAAATCAATGTTTCGGCAAAAGCCCTTTATCTGGATCTATATGGACTTCAGTAAGGCGTTCAACAAGGACCCCCATGGAAGACTGGTAAGCAAGGTTAGATCACATGGAATACAGGGAGAACTAGCCATTTAGGTACAGAGCTGGCTCAAAAGGTAGAAGACAGAGGCTGGTGGTGGAGGGTTGTTTTTCAGTCTGGAGGCTTGTGACCAGTGGAGTGCCACAAGGATTGATGCTGGGTCCACTACTTTTGTTCATTTATATAAGTGATCTGTATGTGAATATCAGAGGTGTTGGTAGTAAGTTTGCAGATGACACCACAATTAGAGATTTAGTGGACAGTGAAGAGGGTTACCTCAGATTACAATGGAATCTTGATCAGATGGGCCGAGGAGCGGCAGATGGATTTTAATTTAGATAAAAGCAAAGAATTTAATTTAGAGAACAGTAAATCAGAGCAGGACTTATACATTTAACACTCCCCAAGTTCCTGGGGAGTGTTGCTAAACAGACCTTGGAATGAAGGTTCATAGCTCCTTGAAAGTAGAGTCGTAGGTGGATAGGATAGTGAAGGCAGCATTTGGTGTGCTTTCCTTTATTGGTCAGAGCATGGAATACAGGAGTTGGGAGTTCATGTTGCGGCTGTACAGGACATTGGTTAGGCCACTGTTGGAATATTGAATGCAATTCTGGTCTCCTTCCTATCGGAAGGATGCTGTGAAACTTGAAAGGGTTCAGAAAAGGTTGATAAGGATGTTGCTAGGGCTGGAGGGTTTGAGCTATAGGGAGAGGCTGTATAGGTTGGGGCTGTTTTCTCTAGAGTGTTGGAGGTTGAGGGGTGACCTTAGAGGCTTATAAAAGTATGAGGAGCATGGATAGGGTGAATAGCCAAGGTCTTTTCCCTGGGGTGAGGGAGTCCAGAACTAGAGGGCACAGGTTTAGGGTGAGAGGGGAAAGATATAAAAGGGACCCAAGAAGCAACATTTTCATGCAGATGGTGGTGCATGAATGGCATGAGCTGCCAAAGGAGAGGAGAGGAGGCTGGTACGACTACAGCATTTAAAAAGGCATCTGGATGGGTACATGAATCGGAAGGGTTTTGAGGGATGTGGACCTGGATTATGTTAGGATATCTGATCGGCATGGACAAGTAGGACCGAAGGGTCTGTTTCCATGCTGTACATCCCTATGACTCTATTACTAGTCTAGTGAACCTCCTGTTGTATCCCTTCAAGAACTTTACTTAAAAGGAACCGAAAAATACATACCCTGCTTCAGATGTGCCTAGCAACATAATTGTAGTAAAATGTCTTCTGTTTTACACTCTAACCCCTTTGTAATGAGAGCTAGCACACCATTTGACTTCCTGTTTGATGTACCGGAATGTTAATTTTCTCCGATTGTTAAGCAAGACACCCAGATCCCTCTGAAAGCAAACACTTCCCCATCTCTCACCATTTAAAAACAAAATTGTATTTGCCAAAAGTGGGCAATTTCACAATTCGTCACTTTGTATTCCACTTGTAAAGTTCTTGTCCACTCACCCAAGCCATCCATATCCTTCTGCAGTCTAGTTTTATTTCACCCAACTTGATCAGCAGCAAAGTTTGATACATTAATCACTTGGATGAAGGTACAAAGTATAATTTAAATTAAAAGCAGTTGAGGCCAAGGTCCCAAATCTTGCAGAACTCCCTAATTATTGGATAGGAAATCAAAAAATGTTCCATGTCTTGCCTGTTCATCAATCCTTAAGCTATGTTATTACATGACTCCAATTTTAAGGAATAAATGGGAACAGTGCATGTTACAGAACAGAAATGTGTTACCTCTGTGCTTTGTGTCACAGGCATAAAAAATGGTGTCCAGCAAATCTTCCTCACAGATCAGACTCATTTCTTCCGCATTTTCCATTCTGTTTACCACGACAGGCTCGTTTACTTGAGAAAAACAGTGAAAGATTGAACAAAACGCACAATGTCACCTTCACATGTGAAGCTCGTTTAAACTTTATAGTTTACCACATCCTGTTCGCGAGCATTCTTGTACATATATTTTGCTAAATGGCAACATTTTCAGTTGGTTGATTTGGAAACGTTAAAAGAGTGTGATTAATTCAGTGTAACTACTCATCCAATAGAATAACAGCTTCAGTTACACTGAGTAGGTCAGCTCTTTACTAAAAATATTCAAATTAATAAATATCGTTACCATAAATATACCCGAATCTCATAATATAAATCATGCAGTAATGGTTAAATACATCTCACAATTTGAGCAAAATTAAACCTATGGCTCTATTTAGCCACAAAAAAAAATTAAGGCGACAAAATAAAACATTCCAACATATTTAGTGAGTCACAGTTATGATACTGGATAATTAGATTAGATTACTTACAGTGTGGAAACAGGCCCTTCGGCCCAACAAGTCCACACCGACCCGCCGAAGCGCAACCCACCCATACCCCTACATTTGCCCCTTACCTAACACTACGGGCAATTTAGCATGGCCAATTCACCTGACTTGCACATCTTTGGAGTGTGGGAGGAAACCGGAGCACCCGGAGGAAACCCAGGCAGACACGGGGAGAATGTGCAAACTCCACACAGTCAGTCGCCCGAGGCGGGAATTGAACCCGGATCTCTGGCGCTGCGAGGCAGCAGTGCTAACCACTGTGCCACCGTGCCGCCCACAATTAGTTGAGTGTCCAAGTCCAACCATGTCAAGTTGTTAAACTGAATTCTGAACAAGGGCATATTGAGACTGTGAAAAGGTACTTATTTATATGCAAGTGCCCCCTTCAGTGTAAGCTAGGTTCTGCAATAAAAATTAGCATTTCAAAACTCTGGACTCCAGTCTAAATCAGATGATTGGAGATAAATCCAACTCAGGTGAACACATTTACTTAAAATAAAAATGTGATAACTTTCCCAACTCACCACTTGTCTCATCTAAGGATAACTTCTTCGCTACAGGTGACTGTGTTCTATGCAAGCGGGTGTAGAAATTAAAGTTGGAGGAGTTCACTGGGCTGCACGTGACACTCCCATCATCACTGGTCACTATACGGTGCTCAATGTTAACAATGGCCGAATAGGGTTGACTCAAACTGGTAATGTTCCTCACACACCCACTAACTGGAGTGGAGCAGCTCTGAGCTCCACAGCGATGCAGTGGCTTGGACAACATCCCTCCAATGGAGCTGACCACTGTGTAAGTAGAACTAACCGTGGGAGGCTTTCCTGGTTGACCTGTAGAGATTTTGGGTGACGGCGTACAATTTGCAACAGCGATGTTCACTTCCTGCTCCACTGTGTGATGCTCTGCTGTTCTGTTCCTCAGAATCACCTCCATGTTCTTCTTGAGGCTGACCTGAGGGCTCTCAAAGTTTCGGGAGCGAAATTTAGGAATTTGCAGCACAGGGTTGGACATCTGATCCCTCTTCTGAATGGTCTGAAGTTTTTTGCAAATGCTCTCTACTGGATTATGGCGTTTACTACACATGGTCCTGTTTGAAGATGAATGAAAATACCTCACTGAAATATCTGCAACAAAAATCAAAATACAAGCCTATGTCTAACCTTGGTCACACACACATACACACACACACACACAGAAACATCAATGCTTACTCAACAAAATAGTTGCACATTTGAATCTGGGTGCTCATGGGTACAAATGTCAGCTGTGACTCAATGGTAACTCTCAATCAGAAAGTGGTGGATTTAACACCCATTCCAGAGAATAGGCTACAAAATGTAGGCTGATGCTTCAAATACAGACCGTACTGCACAAATGTTAAAGCAAAGTCTGCAGAGATAAATGCAAATGATCCCACTGCACTATTATTGAAAACCAGAGGAGCTCGCTCCTCTCATTTTCTGGTCAATATTTATCAACTATCAAGAATAGATGATCTGATCCTGATCACATTGCTGTCTGTATGGGAGCTTGTTGTGTGCCAGCAAGCTGCTGAGTTTTTTTTTTAAAACTATGGTCACTGTCCTACAACGGACTGATTGAGCTGTAAAATGCTTCGGAGGGTTCAGAGATTGTCAAAAAAGGTACTATATTCAAAATTTGAGAGAAGATTTGTAGCTTAGGGGCTAGTTGTTGTGGTTCTGTTCGCCGAGCTGGGAATTTGTGTTGCAGACGTTTCGTCCCCTGTCTAGGTGACATCCTCAGTGCTTGGGAGCCTCCTGTGAAGCGCTTCTGTGATGTTTCCTCCGGCATTTATAGTGGCCTGTCCCTGCCGCTTCCGGTTGTCAGTTCCAGCTGTCCGTTGCAGTGGTCGGTATATTGGGTCCAGGTCGATGTGCTTATTAATTGAATCTGTGGATGAGTGCCATGCCTCTAGGAATCCCCTGGCTGTTCTCTGTTTGGCTTGCCCTATAATGGTAGTGTTGTCCCAGTCGAATTCATGTTGCTAGTCATCTGCGTGTGTGGCTACTCAGGATAGCTGGTCGTGACGTTTCAAGGCTAGTTTGTGTTCATGGATACGGATCGTTAGCTGTCTTCCTGTTTGTCCCATGTAGTGTTTTGTGCAGTCCTTGCATGGGACTTTGTACACTACATTGGTTTTGCTCATGCTGGGTATCAGGTCCTTAATAGTGTCTTGATGCAACTTCTTTTGTGTGTGTTGGGGTGGTTACTTTCGTAGTTCGGGACTTGATCTGTGTGTGTGGCTTTCCAACGGACAGCTGGAACTGACAACTGGAAGCGGCAGATTCAAACCACTACAAATGCCGGAGGAAACATCAAGAAGCGCTTCACAGGAGGCTCCCAAGCACTGAGGATGTCACCTAGACAGGGGACGAAACGTCTGCAACACAAATTCCCAGCTCGGCGAACAGAACCACAACAAGGTACTATATAAATACAAGCCTCTCCTGAAAAGTGGGGGAAAAAGTGAAAGGAGAACACAGCAAATTCTTTACAACTCCAGTTTGAAACTTTCCAGATGCATTTTGTGTGTTGAATAGCAAAGCTGACAGTCTACAGAGCATAGCGCAGAGCAATTGGAGCTAGGGGCAGCATCTCAAACAAACAGATCCACAAATAATCAACAAAAAGATGAGGGGACTGAACTGACATATGGCAAACACCACCAAATGTCAACAAGCACACAGTGACAACAAAAGACAGGCCTGTATTCATGTGACAAACTTCACAACCACTGGGTATTGAAACACATCAAAACCAGGAAAGCCTTTTAAGTGTAATCACTGTTTTTAAGTGTTGCAGTGCAGATTTAAAAATCAGATTAAAAACAAAGGAAGTGAATACATCTGCATTTAAATAGAGCTTTAGATTTCTCAAAATGTTGTTATGGCTAGTGAGACACTTTTAAAGTTACATTGTTAGGAACGCAGCACCGAAGGTCCTCAACCTAAGCTGCTTTTTTGTGTGGAGTCAATTGAGGGACAAATATTAGCGAGTGCAGTTGGGCAAACTCACTGCTCTTTTTTACCCTTGGATTTAATAATTCATCAGAAAGACAACAGTTGCAATATTTCCTACTTTCAACTCCCCGGAATCCAACCTTATTGGTCTTAGATCACTTTGCAACTTTTTTTATTATGCAAAGCATTCCTACCCCCACCTTAATAACATCACTCTTTTACCTCTGGCTTTGTAGCTGATTCAAATTATTTATTTCCACCACTACCAGGAAACCATTTTATCAATTAACCTATATTTCTGATAAACCTATTCACACATCTAACTACACAAATCCAATCTCTGAGCTCTCCCAGAATGGCTTCACATTTACCAGGCTCTCTAAGGGTTTTAATAAGGTCATTTCAGGTTTTTGTTTTAACACTGCAATGAGCATGGACTCAACCTACTCAATTGCTCATAAGAGGATCCCTCCACATCCAGGCCAACATTCTCAAGACTGCCTCCAGCAATAGCCTTCACAGACTATTAAACTCTATCCATAAGCTTCTATCTAACCTTCAAGTAGTTTCAGCATTTCATTTTGATTCCATCTTCTAATTGATATAGCATTATATTTTAAAATACAAGTTGCTATCCAGATAAACTCCAGTCCAGCGTATGCAGCTCCCAATTAAATCCCTCAAACATCAAGCCAATCACCAGTTGCTGGTTTCCTCTGATTAGCTGTTGCGATTTTGGGCATTTTGGAAGGGCTGCTATTTAATTGATAAATAAAACTCAAATATAGCCAAATCCGTCGGATAATCGACTACTCAGATGCGAAGTTAATAGGGCGGAGAATTTAGACTTTTAGATATGCTGAGGCAGCCCAAGATTTAACCCTGGCTCAGCAGAATTTAGCTGTTTAACTACACAATAATGGGCAGATAACTTGTAAAATTAGATAGTGAAAATAAACATACTTCACTCGACTAGATAGGGTGTGGCTCGTTCCCTTACAATTACACACAAATCCTAATCGCTGTTGGTAACGTTTGTTCAAGTGCAGGACTGTAAAATGGAATGAATTTAAGAGATACGGAACTTCTATATATGAAAAGAGCCTAATTCAACTAACACAGCAGCTTCCGTAATGCCACTAACAGGTTTTTAGAACACAGTTTAACGGGACAGACGTGATAAGTTTTTCCCGTAATTTCGGGACTCCCACTTTTTAATGCGTCAATATTAAAATAACAACGTTCTCTAACTTCCTATCATTCTCTGCAAACATTACCTTCTGACTCAGGAGATTTATCGTGACCGAATCTGTATTACTCTGATTTAGGAGACACCCGTCACCCAGCCCAAGATTTAAAGGGACCTTGCTCCAGTTTGAATAGCGCGCCGTTTTGCGGTGGTCCCGCCCCTGCTCTCTGATTGGACGGGAAATGTAACCTTACCACATGAGCCAGGTAAAAACAGTGACTGCAGATGCTGGAAACCAGATTCTGGATTAGTGGTGCTGGAAGAGCACAGCAGTTCAGGCAGCATCCAAGGAGCAGCGAAATTGACGTTTTGGGCAAAAGACCTTCATCAGGAATAAAGGCAGAGAGCCTGAAGCGTGGAGAGATAAGCTAGAGGATGGTGGGGGTGGGGAGAAAGTAGCATAGAGTACAATAGGTGAGTGGGCAAGGGGATGAAGGTGATAGGTCAGGGTGGAGTGGATAAAGTTTGTGAGAAGATTTGTAGTCGGGGGCTCGTTGTTGTGGTTCTGTTCGCCGAGCTGGGCATTTGTGTTGCAGATGTTTCGTCCCCTGTCTAGGTGACATCCTCAGTGCTTGGGAGCCTCCTGTGAAGTGCTTCTGCAACATGAATTCGACTGGGACAGCACTACTATTATAGGACAAGCCAAACAGAGAACAGCCAGGAAATTCCTAGAGGCACGGCACTCATCCACAGATTCAGTCAATAAGCACATCGACCTGGACCCAATACACCGGCCACTGCAGCGGACAGCTGGAACTGACAACCGGAAGTGGCAGATTCAAACCACTACAAATGCTGGAGGAAAGATCACAGAAGCGCTTCACAGGAGGCTC
>NC_057732.1:6003884-6007996 GCF_004010195.1 Chiloscyllium plagiosum
TACGGGATGGCGTTTTAGCAAGAGGTAGGGTGGGAAGAGGTGTAATCCAGGCAGCTGTGGGAGTCGGTGGGTTTGTAAAAAATGTCAGTGTCAAGTCGGTCGTCATTAATGGAGATGGAGAGGTCCAGGAAGGGGAGGGAGGTGTCAGAGATGGTCCAGGTGAATTTAAGGTCTGTGTGGAATGTGTTGGTGAAGTTGATGAATTGCTCAACCTCCTCGCGGGAGCACGAGGTGGCGCCAATGCAGTCATCAATGTAGTGGAGGAAGAGGTGGGGAGTGGTGCCGGTGTAATTACGGAAGATCGACTGCCTCCTGCTCCCCCCTCCCCTCTAGAGGAGAATGTGAGCGTTGCAGGTGTCCTGAGCATGCAAGAGCAGTGCAGAACCTCCAGATGGAAATCCTGAGCCTATTCCACGTTACTGATTGTCGTTTTACACCGGACTGGGGCCATGTATCTATGGAACAGTTACGGCCAACGGCCTGAGCAGCTGAGCCCAACGTAAAATTGGCTTAAACAGTCTCCGCAAGCAAGCAAGGAAGGTGTGATGGAATGCAAAGAGGCTAAGGTTACTGCAGGTCAAAAGCAAATAAAGACCAGCCCAGGCCTATCTTGCATTTGAACAGAACCCTAACAATAGAGAGACATTTATGTTTGTATATTCCCCAGTTTCAGCCAGATCCCCAATAACAACGAAAAAGTAACCAGATAAATTGTTTTTTCTATGGAGTCAGTTGGAGGATAAATATTAGCCAGAGCAATTGAGCAAACTCCCTGGTCTTCTTTAATAATTCATCTGAAAGACAATTGCATTACTGTATTTTTCACTTTCAAAACTGCAGAATAATCGCATCATGAAAAAGGGATGGGTAAACCTAGGATGACCTGGCCTAACTTCATTGCGCGCTGTGACGTTGCCCTGAGCTGATGTCTATTGGCTGATGTCAAAGAACATTCCAGAAGTGAAGACTCTGAATGAGACCCCCGTTTGTACTAAGAAGACCAGAGTCCCCTGTTGACTGAGCTCATTGAGTTGGATTCAACAGCTGCTTTAAGTTCACCAGAGTGGGTTATATATGTGTTTTTCAGGCAGTCTGGGATAAGTTAACTTAATTTGTGTAGGAGTTTTTTTTCTTTTTAACTTGTGTTTTAATAAAATTACAGTCTTTTATCTCATATAGGAAGAGCAGCTGAGGAAGTGTGCTTTATGTGTAATAAATTGGTCGCAGTGTCTTTATCGACTATTTTGCAGACCTGTGCAGGACAGTCCTGTCAGGTTCACAATGCATTTTGTTGGGTGGGGATTTCCTCCTGAAGTTGGGCTCAAGAGCCCTTGGGGTGATGAGCTGTGAGGCAGCAATGGTCACTGTGGTGCCATCATGGTTGAATGAGGAGGGCAAAAGTCTGTTGGGTGGATGTGGGGAAATGTGATGTTATTCACTTTGGCAGGAAGAAACAAATCTGAGTATTTCTTAAAAGAGAATTACTGCACAATTCTGAGGTACAGAGAGAACTTGATGTACTGGTTTGAACCATAAAAGGTTGGTACATAAACAGAGCAAGTCATTTAGAAAGCTAAAAATAGAGCTGCTAAACATTAGTTCTATGGGCGTCTACAGGATGTAAATGGGTTAGGGTAATTCAGAGCATTGGGCTGGTAACTAATGCATGGAGTGTCTAATGGGGAAAGGTTGGGACTGGAATTTAAGAGAGTCAAAATGATATGACTGAAGTATATAAGGTCCTGAATGGTCTTGACATGGTGACTGTGGGGATGATGTTGTAAGAGCTATATATAAAAGGAGAGTAATTGTAATCAATATTATAGAGGATAAGTGTATTATGTTATTATAGGTCATGAGCAATTGCAAGAGTCATTGAACAAGTATTTTGTGCTTGGCTTCACAGTGGAGGATGGAAATTGTAGTAATCTAAGTATTAAAATAAATGAGGAAATTAAAGTAATTAAAATCAGCAGAATAGCTTGGAGAAGTTTAAGAGACTATAATCCTACAAATCCCCAGGACCTGATGGCCCACAGCTTAGGGTTCTAGAATAGTTGCCCCCAAGATAATGGATATGTTGCACATAACTTTTCTACATTCCGGACTAGCTCCAACAGGTTAGAAATGAACAAATGTACCTTCTCTATTTAAGTAAAGAAGGAAGAAGAAAACAAGGCATTCCAAAAAACTGTCTTATTGGACTCAAAGCTTTAACTCTGTTTCTCTCTCCACATGATATGTTCTACTGGCGTGGACAAAGTTTTAAAAAAAAAAATCACGCAACACCAGGTTATAGTTGAACAGGTTTATTTGGAGTTCAAAGTTTGGGAGAAGATTTGTAGCTCGAGTGCTTATTGTTGTGATTCTGTTCGCCGAGCTGGGAATTTGTGTTGCAGACGTTTCGTCCCCTGTCTAGGTGACATCCTCCGTGCTTGGGAGCCTCCTGTGAAGCGCTTCTGTGATCTTTCCTCCGGCATTTGTAGTGGTTTGAATCTGTCGCTTCTGGTTGTCAGTTCCAGCTGTCCCCTGCAGTGGCCGGTATATTGGGTCCAGATCGATGTGCTTATTGATTGAATCTGTGGGTGAGTGCCATGCCTCTAGGAATTCCCTGGACATCGACCTGGATCTTGATGCCAAATGATGACATGAGCAGAGTTCAGTGAGTTTGTGCTCTAGGCTGGCTTATCTCTATTCTGATTATTAGTGCAGCCAATTGGCAACTTTGCATAATTTCAGCCAACCCAGAGTTAGCAGTCCAGAACTTTAGTGTATGAAAAGCCTCATTTGACTGCATTTGCTTATTTGCTGTTGGAAATAGCTACCAGCTTCAACACAAATATATTTTCAACACAAATTTGACTCAATATGATTTCCTGTTTTTGCAATGATTACCCGAATGTCATTCTTCTAACAAATATCATTTCAGCTCTGGCTTCTGTTTACTGCCAATGCTAGATTCACTGTAGGTCAAATCCAAAATGTTCTGAACTGAAACCTGAGAGTCTCGCACTCCTCAGGGATACGATCGCCTACGTGCAGGACAGAGGGTTGGACACCTGCCTGATCAGCCTGGACCAGGAGAAAGCCTTTGACAGGATATCACACAGGTATATGAGAGATGTTCTCTCCAAATTGGGCTTTGGGGAGGGAATCTGCAATTGCATCAGACCGCTCTACACCAACATTGTCAGTGCAGTCTCAATCAATGGGTGGGAATCAGATAGCTTCCCAGTCAGATCTGGACTCAGGCAGGGCCGCCCTCTCTGTCCTGACTTGTTTGTGTGCTGCATAGAGCCATTTGCCGAGTCCATCAGGAAGGATGCGAGCCTGAGAGGGGTGACTATTCCTGGCAGCAGGGGCCTGCAGGTTAAGGCCTCCCTGTACATGGATGACGTCGCCGTTTTCTGCTCGGATCCGCTGTCCACGCGCAGACTCATGTGCATATGTGACCAGTTTGAACGAGCCTCAGGGGCCAAGGTAAACCGAGGCAAGAGCGAGGCCATGCTCTTCGGGAACTGGGCCGACCAATCCTCGATCCCCTTCACCGTCAGGACCGACCACCTGAAGGTGCTGGGTATTTGGTTCGGGGGAGCTGGGGCATGCGCCAGGTCTTGGGAGGAGCGTAACAGCAAAGTGAGGCAGAAACTGGGCAGATGGAAGCTACGGTCGCTCTCCATCGCGGGAAAAAACCTGGTCATCAGGTGTGAGGCACTGTCATTGCTGTTATACATGACACAGATCTGGCCTATTCCCAGAACCTGTGCCGCTGCAGTCACCTGGGCGATCTTCCAGTTCATATGGAGGTCAAAGATGGACCGGGTCCGAAGGGACTCGCTGTACAAAGATCTGGGCAGCGGGGGAAATAATACACCCAATGCCACCCTCACCCTGATGACCACCTTTGTGTGTGGCTGCATCAAGCTGTGCGTGGATCCACGGTACGCAAACACCAAGTGTCACTACGTACTGAGGTTCTACCTGTCCCTGGTGTTGCGAAGGATGGGCCTGGCCTCGCTGCCGCGGAACGCTCCGAGTAGTTGGACCATTCCGTATCACCTGTCCTTCGTGGAGAAATTTATGAAGAAAAACACCTTTGACCACAAGCCCAT
>NC_057732.1:6008266-6048266 GCF_004010195.1 Chiloscyllium plagiosum
CGGTGGGGAAAGACCACTGTGTAACATCTGCCTGCCTAATGAAGAACAGGGGGCCCATGCAGTCATTTGGGCCCTGCTGACACCTCAGCTGAGAATGTAATCGTACAGACCTGTAAATAGGAATGATTACTCTCGGTATGCAAACAAATGGAATATTTACATATGTATGGCATGTCCAGTTGTATAGATCATCAAAGTATTTTATGAATAAAGTATATTTTTGAAATAAAAAAAAAGTTCTGAACTGAAATCTCAGTTTACTTCTGTGTTCTCTACTGTGAGGTATTAGTCTCCCTGTCTTTGTCCAAAATTACAGAAGTTAAGTCTGCAGACACAACAAGTAATTTGAAGAGCTAATAGAATGCTGCTGTTTATTGTGGGCAATTACGTTTTTTTAAAAATTCATTCATGGGATGGGATGGATGCTGGCTCGATCAACATTTATTGCAGCATGATGACCGTGAAACCATCGCTGATTGTTGGAAAAATCAATCTGATTCATTAATATCTATGACCGAAAGCATGAATGAGGCTTCGATACTTCACAAAAATTACTATTTCTTACAAGTGAGTAGGTTTGTGACATAGGTAAAAAAAAAATTATGATTGTGGACAAAGAACTCAGAATTCTAATGCCTCCACATACAGAGAGGTACAGGCAAACACAAAATGAAATAGGTGTTAGCGGCAGAGAGAAAACCGAGAGAGTAGCACTTGCTGCTCCTGGATTTTCCTTGTCCAGGATCTTTAGTAGATTGAATGAATTCATTCCCCCTCAGTGTTCTTTGTCCTGATGCACCAGATATTCCCCATCCTCCATCACATTCTGGAACATTGCTGTTTCCTTAGCATTTGGTCCTCACTCGTTCTGATCGTTCTGTTTTGGAAGATGAAGATTTGTAGTGTTCGTAGTCAACCTGTTATTCTGGAATCAAATTCCAACCTGTGATGTCAATTTGCCCTGTGGGAAGTGTTGTTGTTAGAATATCTATCTCAATTTTTTATAAAAATTGTTTGTGAGATAAGGGCATCACTGAGGTCCAGCTTTCATTGCCCTTATCTAATGTCCTGGTGAAGGTGGTAGTGAGCTGCATATTGCCCAGATCTTGCAGTATTTAGGCATAGACTGTTTCAGTATCTGAGGAGTTGTGAATGGTGCTGAAGATTGGGCAATCATCCCTACTTCTGACCTGGAGGTAAGGTCAATGCCAAAGCACCTCAAGATGGACACTAACCGAGCGGACTCCTTCAATGCTGTTTTGGAGCTGAAATGACTTACTTTAAACCAACGCAACCATCTTCCTTTGCGTTATGTCTGACTCCAATGAGCAGAGAGTTTCCTCATGATTCCCATTGACTTCAGTTTTGTTAGAGTGCCCCACCAAACAGGGATGTGCAGCCTTGATGTCAAAGGCAGTCAGTGTCATCTCACCTCTGGAGTTCAGCCATTTTGTTTGAACCAAGGCTGTAATGAGGCCAAGAGCTGACTGTTCCTGGTGGAATCAAAACAAAGCCTCAGTCAGCGGGAAGCACTATTGTAGAGTCATACAGCATGGAAGTCGACTCTTCCACCCAATACGCTCATGCTGACCAGGTTTCTGAAACTGAATGAATCCCATTTGTCTGCATTTGGCCCATAGGTCTGCAGAGCCTAAATATGATCTGTTGGTGTGAGATTCCTTTGGCCTGAATATTATTGAGGTGGACACTGCCAGGGTGTCCTTTTGACTACTTGCTGGGAGATTGGCCACAGTCAGTCCTGGAGCTCTAGTGCAAACAGAAAGGAGAGTTGCGTGATATCAACTGGGGAGTTTCACAGAGTCTGGTCAGTGACTATTCAGGGATGTCCACCCAAGCCAGCTGAGGTAGGGTGTGCCAAGGTCAGTCCTGAGGTTGTGGGGGCATGAGGGGGGAGGATGTCAAAGAGGATTATCAGGGAACACTACTATATTAGGGAAATTGGATACTCCGTGCTGGAGATTGGATTCTGTCCATTCTAAGAACGAAATGCAGCTTCTGTTTGTCTTTGGTTCACTTTTACTGTGAATGTTTTGAACAATTTGAAGGCTTTTCTGGGAATATGGTCCCACAGTGAACAAAGAGAAGCTTCTGGACTACACAGGGACACACTGACTTAGACTGGGTAGTAGGGTGGGATGTGACCTTGGATTCATTGGCTGTGTGCCTTAGTACTAAAACAGAAATAGATACAGAGATAGCTACTGTATCAGAATAGGGGGGTCAGATAGCTGGTTTGTTATGCAGAGTGCAACCAATAGTGCAAATTCAATTCCTGTAGTGCCTCAGGTTATCACGAAAGTCCCATCTTACCCCTTGCCTGAGGCATGATGACACACAGCTAACCCCCCCCCCCCCACACACACACACACACACACAGTTATTTCCCTTCCTCTACTGGGAGAGCAGCCTTTTGTGACTGTGGTGACTTTACCATTTTTTACACATGTAACTATTCCCACAAGTAGGTCATCAAATGTCATCCTCGCTAAGTGGCAGCTTAATGGCTCCATGGTTAGCCCTGCTGCCTCGCAGTACCAGGGACCTGGGTTCAACTTCACCCTTGGTGACTGTCTGTGTGGAGTTTGCATAATGGAGTAGAATTAGAATCCCGACAGTAACAGGACCTTCGGCCCAGCAAATCCACACCGACCCTCCGAAGAATAACCCACCCAGACCCATTCCCCTATCCGATATTTGCCCCTAACTAATGCACCTAACCCACATACCTCCTGGACAATTTAGCATGGCCAATTAACCTGACCTGCACAACTTTGGATTGTGGGAGTAAACCAGAGCACCTGGAGGAAACCCACGCAGATACAGGGAGAATGTTCAGACTCCACACTGCCTGAGGCTGGAATCGAACCTGGGTCCGTGGAGCTGTAAGGCAGCAGTGCTAACCACTGAGCCACTGTGCCGCTCATATTCTCCTGGTCCCTTCCTCCAGGTGCTCTTGTTAGGTGCAGGTTAGGTGGATTGGCCATGGGAAATTACCCGTTGTGTCCAGGAATGTGCACACTAGGTAGATTGGCTATGGGAAGTGCAGGGTTAGAGAGATAGAGTAGTGGGGTGGGTGCTGTTTGAAAATGATAGTGTGGACTTGATGGGCTGAATGGCCTGCTTCCACACTGTAGGGATTCTATGATTCTATCTATGTGCCTCCAAGAGGTTTGTGGTTGCTTCCCACTGTGCAGGTACACGTTGAAGGACAATTCCAGATTGACAACACATGGTAGGGCAGGGTTCACGGGATGGCGCTGAAAGTAGAGATCCCTAGGAATCTCAGTGAGGAGAACATCTGCCTCTGGCAAGAGGGGGAGAGCAAGAGCTCCATAGGTGTGTGATACAGAGGTAATGAGGTGAGTTTGAGATAAATTGAAAATTTGGTAACAGGAATTTCTCAGGGTAAAGCCACAACTGATCAAAGGCAACCTACCCAGGTTCAAAATTTAAAGAAAGATTGGAAATTAACTATCAGAAGTTTCTAATTGGTGCCTTCTTCATGGCAACGCCTGGACCAAGCAGAGTCCACTTGCCAAACAATGGGTTTTACCTTCAGCTGGAATCATAACATAAGACCGGAAATTCCCACTGCTGTGGGAACCCTAAGGAAGGAATGAAAGAAATAAGGAAGTAATGACAAAAAAAACGAATGAAAGAAATAAGGAAGTAATGACAAAAAAAAGGAATGAAAGAAATAAGGAAGTAATGACAAAAAAATGTTCGTAAAGAGAGCACAGCAAAGGTGGAGAGAGCCATATTTGAAAGGAACACTTTTAAATTGTCTTCAATTTTGAAAATCATCTGCATACCTCACAAAGTCATCTGACATTCATATAAATTTTGGTCATAGCCTTACAAAACATTTTCAGTTCATGATGTTGGGCTTTGTTCTTTTTTTTTTCAGCTTCTCTAACTATCTGAAGTCGTTGTGAAATTAATGTTGTGCTTTGAGTAATCCTCTTACATTTCATCCATCATCTTTACTTGTGACAGAAAGATCGGAATGTTCTCTTGCCCCATTCATAATGATAGAATAGCCTGAAGTACTTTACAGTTGATGAAATACTTCTGAGTCATGGTGACTGTAGAAACGTGAAAATGCAGCACTGTGTTTCCGTTCCGCAATTGCTCATCGTTTCCAGTCTAAATCGGATCTGTTATTTCTCTTTCAGGTTGATTGAGAGATATATAATGGCCAGGGTATCGAGGGTGAGGGAACGTGAGGACTGCAGATGCTGGTGAGTCAGAGTCGAAAGGAGTGGCGCTGGAAAAGCACCAGCAAGTCAGGCAGCATCCGAAGAGCAGGAGAGTCGGCGTCTCGGGCATAAACCCTTCATCAGGAATGTGGGGGTTGGGAATGGGGCTGAGATAAATAGGAGGGTGGGGATGGGGGATTGTAGCTGGGAAGGCAACAGGCGGATGCAGGTGGGGGTCGTGATAATAGGTTGGTGGGAAGGGTGGAGCAGATAGGTGGGAAGGAAGATGGACAGGTAGGACAGTTCAAGAGGGTGGTGCCATTTTGGAAGGTTGGATCTGGTATGAGGTGGAGGAAGGGGAGATTTGGAAACCAGTGAAGTCGACGTTGATGCCGTGTGGTTGGAGGGTCCCAAGGGGGAAGGTGAGGCATTCTTCCTCCAGGAGTTGGGTGGCTTGGATTTGGCAGTGCAGGAGGCCCAGGACTTGCATGACCTTGGGAGAGGGGGTGAAGTACTCAACTACAAGGTGGTAAGGTTGGTGGTTGTGTCTGTGTGGGTTTCCTCCAGATGCTCAAGTTTCCTCCCACAGTCCAAGGTTGTGCAGGTTAGATGGATTGGTCATGGGAAATTGCCCGTAGTATCCAGGGATGTGGGGGCTTGATGGATTAGCCTTGATAAATCTAGGGTTATGGGGATGGAGTAGGTCGGGGGGTTGCTCTTCGGAGGGTCAGTGTGGACTTGATGGGCCGAATGGCCTGATTCCCCAGCTTTGGGATTCTGTTCATTCTATTTTTGGCAGCATTGAATTGACTACATCACAATGACACAGCAATTAAGTTTAATATGTGATATGACTCAAGTATTGCCAACTATTCATTGCACAATGATGTGTCGTTAGTTCCAGGATTGGGGAGACTTACTAAATCTAGCCTTGGGTGTTTTTGAGAAGGAACTTGTCATATGTTGACAAGAAATAAACATGAAAATACTCAGTAAGCCAGTCTTTAGTGAAATTCAGGGGTTAGTGGTTCAAGCATAGACCCTCTGTTATAATGGAAGACATTACAACTGAGCAGAGCTGAGGGAAGGGCAAAGGGTAGCATGATAGAAATATTGGAAAAATTTCAAGTTCCTAGAAGCTACAATCAGCATCAATCTACCCTGGACCACCCACGTAGATGTGACGGTGAAGAAAGCACAACAGCGCCTCTTCTTCCCTGGGAGGCTAAGAAAATTCGGCATGTTCATAAGGACTCTCACCGACATTTACAAATACACTGTGGAAAGCATTCTATCTGGATACATCACAGTAACTGCTCTGCCCAGGACCATATGAAAGTTGTGAACACCGCTCAGTCCATCACGCAAACCAACCTTCCATCCATTGACTCCACCTACCCTTCTGGATCCTTGCAAATGAAGCCAACGTCCTCAAAGACCCCTCCCATGCCGGTTATAATCCCTTTCATCCTCTTGCATTGGGCAAGAGATACAAAGGCTCAAACACACACACCAACAGGGTAAAGAATAGCTCCTTCTCCGCTGTTATTAGACTGATAAATGGACATCTCAAATTGCAAATCTAATGTTGATCTTGCCTTTTGTGCACGGTCTTTGTAGCCGGAACTTTAGTATTCCTCACTCTGTTCAATCACCCTATGATCTTTGTATGTTATGATCCATCTGTACTGCGCGCAAAACAAAACTTTTCACTAGGTATATGTGGTGAAAGTGAGGACTGCAGATGCTGGAGATCAGAGCTGAAAGATGTGTTGCTGGAAAAGCGCAGCAGGTCAGGCAGCATCCAAGGAGCAGGAGAATCGACGTTTCGGGCATAAGCCCTTCTTCAGGAATGGATGTGACAATTATAAATCAAATCAAATAGGAGCAGGAGTACGTCTTTTGACTCCTTGGGCCTGCATCCCCATTCAATGGATTGTATCTGATAATCTAGTTTAATATCTTTCTGTAATATCCACATATCCCTTGCTGAGCTTCGTATCTATGAATCTATCAATCTCTATCCTGAACGGACTTAATGACTGAGCCTCATTGAATCTTAGTGCAAGAGACCTAATCAGGAATGAAAGACCAAGATAAGATACAGGGATTCTTGAGGCAAGGAAACAGGAAGCAAGGATTGATGAAGCAAGGCAGGTCTCAGGGGCTCAGGAACCTGGGGAGAATTATAGAGAGAAATTCCACTCCAAACAATCAGCACAACACTCCTTCCCCTCTCCTGTTTGCAGTCGTTTGACAGTATTGATATTGGAGTTACTCAGAGTAACATCCACAGACATATCATCAACTTGAATTGTACCAGCAATGATCCTCAATGTTCAGGTGAGTGACTGAATTTACTCTGTCCTGTGGAGGCAGGGTAGAAGGTGGGACCAGGGCCAAAGTTGGAAAATGGTGCATTGGATAGTCTACCGGACATTTTCTTAGCTCAGAGCAACCTCGTTGGTGTGAGCATTGCAGAGACGCCCCGCCCTTCCCCTCTACCTGCAGAATTCTGATCATGAGGAAGCTCTGTGACAGTGGGAGAGTTGCTGACCTTTTGTTTAATTGGAATCGGTCATTGCCTATTACTCACGTGGCGATGAATATTTTGTATCACTCGACAACCCAATGTTACGTGGCTCCAAAGCTGTTTCATTGTCGAAGGCGATGATGAGAAAGGAGCTGTACAATCTCCATCCACTAGTCCCACGTCTTGGGCTCGATCATTTTTTTGGGGCGGATTTCGTGCAGCCACCAGGATTTTCCCAAATATGGGCGATGTCAGCCTGCTGAGGGCCCAGAATGGACTCAGGAGGCCTGAAGACCATCAGTTTTTCTTCCCAACGCAAGCTGCCTGGGACTTGAGAGACATAGCTGCAGGCAGAAGGCAACCTGTGCGGGGGCTTCCTGTTTACAGCCTTGACAGCTAACACCATGAGGCATTCTTAACATTTTACAATGTCACACAGCATGCCTCCATTTTGAGGTACCCTTGCCATCTCCTGCGTTTCTCAGGAACAATTATCTCATTCATTGGAGCTGTTGGCTTAACACAGGAAACCTCCCTGTTCACTGATCTTCCAAAAATCCTCAGCTGGACGGGGCTATTGGGAATGGCTCCTCAATTGCGATTGTTTGTGGAAGACTCTCAGGTGTCATGTGATTACATGTCTCCTATGCACTTCAAATTTGAATTAGAAGGGGTAATACGCAAGCAAGTAGAAGCAGCGGCCATTTCTGGTTGTGTGTCCTTAAGGCAGTAACGTACCTAATAGGAAGATGAGGTATTAGAATCCCTACAGTGTGGAAGCAGGCCATTTAGCCCATCAAATCCACACTGACCCTCCAAAGAATATCCCACCCACACCCACATCATCCTTGTAATTCTCCATTTCCCATGGCTAATTTACCTAACCCACACTTCCCTGGACACTACGGGGCAAATTAGCATGGCCAATCCACCTAACCTGCACATCTTTGGATTGTGGGAGGAAACCGGAGCACCTGGAGGAAACCCACACAGACATAGGGGGAATGTGCAAACTCCACACAGACAGTCACCCGAGGCTGGAATCGAACCCAGGTCCCTGGCGCTGTGAGGCAGTGGTACCAGCTGCTATGTTGTTCCACAATTTCATCTTGGGCTTTACTGGAACAATGTAGCAGGCTGAGAAGTGAATGTTAGCATGGGAGCAAGGTGCTGAATTAAAAGGACAATCACCTCACAGCTCAGGTCATGCTTGATCCAGGAAGCAACCTCCCAGTCTGTGTTTGGTGTCTCCACTATAAAGGTCACCACTTTGGAAGCTGTAAATACAATGGACTAGATTGAAAGAAGTACATGTAAATCATTGCTTCAGAGGGAGTGGTGGAGGCTGGTACAATTGCAACTTTAAAAGGCATCTGGACGGGTATATGAATAAGAAGAGTTTGGAGGGATATGGGCCGGGTGCTGGCAAATGGGACTAGGTTAGGTTGGGATATCTGGTTGGCATGGACGGGTTGGACCGAAGGGTGTGTTTCCGTGCTGTACATCTCTATGACTTGGAAAGAGAGTTAGGGACCTTGGACAGTGTGGGGAGGGGAAGTAAGATGGTAGCTATTACATCTCTTGTGATTGAATAGGAAAGTGCCTTGGTAAGGTGAGTGGGTGTTGGGGGTGATGGACCACCAGTCAGGGAGGGAATCGGTCTGCATGGAATGCTGACAGAAGATCTGCTCGCTCGTGGCATCGAACAGGAAGTGACAGAAATGCTGGAGGCTGTTTCTTTGGATGGGCAGGAGGCTAGCAGTGTGGTACAGGAGGACAAGGAGAATCCAGTTGTGGCTGCAGGAGGAAAGGAAATGGGTGAGAGCAGAGCTGTGCCCAATGGATCAGTCATGGTTAGGGGCCCTGTCATCCAGTGTGGAGTAATTCACCAGCTTATGTCTGGTGGAATAAGGAGGTTAATCTGAATAGCATTGAAATGCTCACATCCAAGGGTAACAAAAGTATGGATCAAGATTTTGACAGCGGAATTGTTAATAATAGTAAGGACAGACAGAATCAGGTGAAGTTGCAGCGAGAGAAATTGAAGGCTTTAGCAATGGCGTTCAGATTTTCAGCTTGGTCAAAGGTGAGGCCAAAGTTGTAAATAGTCTAGTTACAAATCTTGCAACACCATGTTACAGTCCAACAGGTTTGTTTGGAAGTCCTAGTTTTCAGAGCGCTGCTCCTTCATCAAGTAAGTAGTTGTCAGGTTTTTACTAATCTCTTAATACACGCAATAATTCAACCCCATCAGGGGTAAGTAAGCCGTTTTTAGATAAGTTAAAGTTTTAAGAAACACAATGCATATTATGACTCAAAGCAAGTCATCACATGCACAGCCAATGTGAATATTAGCCTTGGCTGCCAGCCACTGGCACAGTAATGTCGTGTATTAGAAACAGCTGCAACTGAGTGTTGCTTGTGGATGTGGGGCCAATCTAGTGGGCTGCATTGTCCAGGTTTATATCAAACTGTTTGAGTGTTGTTGGAGTTGCACTCATCCAGGTAGGTGGGTGTATTCCCTCACACTCCTGACTTGTGCCTTGTAGATGGTGGACAGGCTTTGGGGAGTCAGGAGGTCAGTTGCCCACCGTGGTATTCCTAGCCTCTGACCCGCGGTTGCAGCCAGTTCAGTTTCGGGTCAATGGTAACCCGAGGTTTAATGACTCATTCAAAGATTTAAAAAGGCAAGGAGCGTGGGAATGTAGCGTAAATGTATTGTTTAACCTGGCACCTGTTCGCCCTACAGCCCAAATTCACAGCAGAAATGTCAGGGGTGAGGCTGAGCCTGCTCTGTAGCTCTCCCTCCAGTTGCGTCATGTTTGGGCAGAGTGTAATTCTCTGGGTGAGACATGCCCTGTCACCTGGACAGGAATCCTGCTGTTGACAGCGTCTGGAGCTCTCTGATGTCAGCCGCTGGGCATTGGCATTCCTGACATCCCCTCCCCGCTCCAGTCTCCATGCCCTGGTTTCTCCGCTCCCTGGTGTCCCCGCTCCGGGCTCCGCCCCCCGGTTTCCCCACTCCCTGCTCGCCGGTTTCCCCGCTCCGGTCTCTGCTCCCCGGTTTCCCCGCTCCGGTCTCTGTGCCCCGGTTCCCCCGCTCCGGTCTCCGCTCCCTGGTTTCACCGCTACGGTTTCTGTGCCCCGGTTTCCCCGCTCCCCGACTTCCCTGCTCCGGTCTCTGTGCCCCGGTTTCCCCGCTCCCCAGCTTCCCCGCTCCGGTCCCTGCTCCCCGGTTTCCCCGCTCCGGTCTCTGTGCCCCGGTTTCCCCGCTCCGGTTTCTGTACCCCGGTGTCCCCGCTCCGGTCCTTGCTCCCCGGTTTCCCCGCTCCGGTCTCCGCTCCCCGGTTTCCCCGCTCCGGTCTCTGTGCCCCGTTTTCCCCGCTCCTGTCTCTGTGCCCCGGTTTCCCCGCTCCGGTCTTCGCTCCCCGGTTTCCCCGCTCCGGTCTCCGCTCCCCGGTTTCCCCCCTCCGGTCTCTGTACCCCGGTTTCCCCGCTCCGGTCTCCGCTCCCCGGTTTCCCCGCTCCGGTCTCCGCTCCCCGGTTTCCCCGCTCCGGTCTCTGTGCGCCGGTTTCCCCGCTCCGGTCTCTGTGCCCCGGTTTCCCCGCTCCGGTCTTCGCTCCCCGGTTTCCCCCCTCCGGTCTCTGCTCCCCGGTTTCCCCGCTCCGGTCTCTGCTCCCCGGTTTCCCCGCTCCGGTCTCCGCTCCCCGGTTTCCCCGCTCCGGTCTCTGTGCCCCGGTGTCCCCGCTCCGGTCTCCGCTCCCCGGTTTCCCCGCTCTGGTCTCCGCTCCCCGGTTTCCCTGCTCCAGTCTCCGCTCCCCGGTTTCCCCGCTCCGGTCTCTGTGCCCCGGTTTCCCCGCTCCGGTCTCCACTCCCCGGTTTCCCCGCTCCGGTCTCCACTCCCCGGTTTCCCCGCTCCGGTCTCCACTCCCCGGTTTCCCCGCTCCGGTCTCCACTCCCCGGTTTCCCCGCTCCGGTCTCCACTCCCCGGTTTCCCCGCTCCGGTCTCCACTCCCCGGTTTCCCCGCTCCGGTCTCCACTCCCCGGTTTCCCCGCTCCGGTCTCCACTCCCCGGTTTCCCCGCTCCGGTCTCCACTCCCCGGTTTCCCCGCTCCGGTCTCCACTCCCCGGTTTCCCCGCTCCGGTCTCCACTCCCCGGTTTCCCCGCTCCGGTCTCCACTCCCCGGTTTCTTTCCCCGCTCCGGTCTCTGTGCACCGGTGTCCCCGCTCCGGTCTCCGCTCCCCGGTTTCGCGCTCCAGTCTCCGCTCCCCGGTTTCCCCGCTCCGGTCTCTGTGCACCGGTGTCCCCGCTCCGGTCTCTTGTCCCCGGTTTCCCCGCTCCAGTCTCCGGTCCCCGGTTTTCCTGCTCCGGTCTCCGGTCCCCGGTTTCCCCGCTCCGGTCTCCGTTCCCCGGTTTCGCGCTCCAGTCTCCACTCCCTGGTTTTGCCACTCCGGTCTCCGCTCCCCGGTTTCCTCGCTCCAGTGTCTGGTCCCCGGTTTCCCCGCTCCGGTCTCCGCTCGCCGGTTTCCCCGCTTTGGTCTCCGCTCCCCAGTTTCCCTGTTCCGGTCTCTGTACCCCGCTCCGGTCCCCGGTTTTCCTGCTCCGGTCTCCGGTCCCCGGTTTCCCCGCTCCGGTCTCCGTTCCCCGGTTTCGCGCTCCAGTCTCCACTCCCTGGTTTTGCCACTCCGGTCTCCGCTCCCCGGTTTCCTCGCTCCAGTGTCTGGTCCCCGGTTTCCCCGCTCCGGTCTCCGCTCGCCGGTTTCCCCGCTTTGGTCTCCGCTCCCCAGTTTCCCTGCTCCGGTCTCTGTACCCCGGTGTCCCCGCTCCGGTGTCCGCTCCCCGGTTTCCCCGCTCCGGTCTCCGCTCCCCGGTTTCCCCGCTCCGGTCTCCACTCCCCAGTTTCCCCACTCCGGTCTCCGCTCCCCGGTTTCCCCGCTCCGGTCTCTGTGCCCTGGTTTCCCCGCACTGGTCTCCGCTCCCCGTTTTACCCGCTCCGGTCTCCGCTCCCCGGTTTCCCCGCTCCGGTCTCCGCTCCCCGGTTTCCCCGCTCCGGTCTCTGTGCCCCGGTTTCCCCGCTCTGGTCTCCGCTCCCCGGTTTCCCCACTCTGGTCTCCGCTCCCCGGTTTCCCCGCTCCAGTCTCCGCTCCCCGGTTTCCCCGCTCCGGTCTCCGCTCCCCGGTTTCCCCGCTCCGGTCTCTGTGCCCCGGTTTCCCCCGCTCCGGTCTCCGCTCCCCGGTGTCCCCGCTCCGCTCCCTGTGCCCCGGTTTCCCCGCTCCGGTCTCCGCTCCCCGGTTTCCACGCTCCGGTCTCTGTGCCCCGGTTTCCCCGCTCCGGTCTCCGCTCCCCGGTTTCCACGCTCCGGTCTCTGTGCCCCGGTTTCCCCGCTCCGGTCTCCGCTCCCCGGTTTCCACGCTCCGGTCTCTGTGCCCCGGTTTCCCCGCTCCGGTCTCCGCTCCCCGGTTTCCACGCTCCGGTCTCTGTGCCCCGGTTTCCCCGCTCCGGTCTCCGCTCCCCGGTTTCCACGCTCCGGTCTCTGTGCCCCGGTTTCCCCGCTCCGGTCTCCGCTCGCCGGTCTCCCCGCTTTGGTCTCCGCTCCCCAGTTTCCCTGCTCCGGTCTCTGTACCCCGGTTTCCCCGCTCCGGTCTCCACTCCCCAGTTTCCCCGCTCCGGTCTCCGCTCCCCGGTTTCGCGCTCCAGTCTCCACCCCCCGGTTTCGCGCTCCGGTCTCCGCTCCCCGGTTTCCCTGCTCCGGTCTCTGTGCCCAGGTTTCCCCGCTCCGGTCTCCGCTCCCCGGTTTCCCCGCTCCAGTCTCTGTGCCCCGCTGTCCCCGCTCCGGTCTCCGGTCCCCGGTTTCCCCGCTATGGTCTGCGCTCCCCGGTTTCCCCACTCCGGTCTCCGCTCCCCGGTTTCCCCGCTCCGGTCTCCGCTCCCCAGTTTCCCCACTCCGGTCTCTGTGCCCCGGTTTCCCCGTTCCGGTCTCCGCTCCCCGGTTTCCCCGCTCCAGTCTCCGCTCCCCAGTTTCCCCACTCCGGTCTCTGTGCCCCGGTTTCCCCGTTCCGGTCTCCGCTCCCCGGTTTCCCCGCTCCAGTCTCCGCTCCCGGTTTCCCCGCTCCGGTCTCCGTGGCCCGGTTTCTCTGCTCCAGCCACTGGTTGATGGCATCCACAATCCGGCTGCTGGCATTGCTGCCGTCAACTGCTCCCATTTCAGAGACTGAGACCAGATGTCCAAGTCCAAGAGAAGGGATGAGAGAGAGGGGGGAAAATAAGGAAAAATGTGAATGGGAATTTCAGAGCTGCTCCGCTGGAGCATCCTGCTGCGGGTGCCATTTTACTAGATTTAGACTATCGGGTCGGCATGGGTCAGTTGGACCGAAGGGTCTGTTTCTGTGGTCTACACCTGTATGAGTCTATGACTCTATCTAGACAGAGACTGGGTCTGTGGTTCTTAAGTTAGGAGATGATGATTGTCATGTGTAACTCTGTAAATGACAGCTTATAAAATTACCTTGGAGCTCAGGGAGCGATAGTTCTGTTTTATTTTCTCCACAGCAAGCAGTGTCAACTTACCAGTTTCCTCCCACAGTTAAATTGTTGTGATTGAAATTTGGCATTCTTGTGTTTGTCCTGATGACAAGCAAGACAAACAAAAAACTCTATTGCTCTTTTCAACAATATCCAAACTTCTAAAAATGTGTTGAGATTGGTTCCAGTTCTTTACTTCAACAATAGACTTTCTGGAGTATAACATTAATAACTGACTTGCAATGTCATAAATTCATTTAGCAACTTGTGGTGACAATGGTGTGTGACAGATTGGCATTGCACTTACTTTCATTTGTAAATGAATTGCACGCCGCTGTGCTGCTATTGGCTTTTTTTCTCCAATTAGGAGTCGGCTGGATGTCTGTGTCTAGTAGCTGTTTGTTGAAGCTTTCAATGTGGCTGCATTCTCGTTGATTTTTGTCATTCACAGCTTGTTAAAGCTGAATACCCCTATTCTATATCTCTGGATGTTCACCAAGAAATCGAACCCAAATTAATCTTTGAGTATTGTGCTGAAAAATGCTCTAACTGTAATGACAAGGTGAAAGGTTCAGAGTATGCTTGTGAGGTTCGTGCAGTTTGACTGGAGATAAGGGTTTCCCCAACGTTTTTCCACTGTGACCCCAATTTCAAGGCTTGGCAATTGTGGTGACCCCATTTTGAAAGTGGGGCAGGGGATTGAAAACCTATGAGAGTGGTTGGGGTGGGGTATCTGAGCTGGTCATGGGCCACAAAGTTTGAACTCGCAACCTGACCCCTCCTGACTTGAATTGCTCTTACACTGAACACTCCCCTTAGTTTTTTGCAAAATTTATTCATGTGTTATGGGTGTTTGGCTGTGCCAATATTTATTGTCTGTCCCTGATCGCCAGTTAAGAGTTAACTGCATCGCTGTGGGTCTGAAGTTATGTGTAAGTCAGACCAGATAAGGACAGCATTTACTTCCCGAAAGAATATTAGTGTACCAGATGGACTTTCTCACACTCAATAATGACTTCACAGTCATCATTAGACTTTTAATTCCAGATTTTATTTTTCAATTGAATTCAAGGTTGACCATTTATCATGGCAGGGTTAAGCCAAAGTTCTCAGACTGTTTTCTGGGTCTTTGGCTTTACTAGAATAGTTACAATATCATTAGGCATCGCTTCCCCTACTGGTAATAGTGTTGATATTTGTGCATGCTCCATGAGAGGTTCCTGACTTGGTAATGATTTGCGAAGACAGAATGTGACTGATCTGCACTTTTGCCAAAACGAGAAACCATGTTGAGGATACGATGACTTCTGCCAATGATTGTCAAAGACCCTCATGGATTACAGCTCTAGCTCAATCAAGGCAACAGCAGTTGACCAATCTTTCCTCAGGCTGGTGACAAACGCACACATTGTTCATGGAGCCCAAAGCTTTGTCTGCACGTAGTTTCTGAAGGCCCAAGGTTATGTTTCCACATCCTTTAACACACCCAGGGATACAGTGAAGAGAACAGAGAAGTAATATTTGTGCTGGGATCAAACTTTACGTCTGAACAGCAGCTTCAGATAATTGCACCCCAGCATGAATATTGTTGTTCTGGTCAGGCAAGGGTTTGTAGAATATTGCCTTTTTTTTAATGCAATCGACCACACAACTTGTGAATCACAAACCACCCCTGAACAAAGATTACATGTGCATCTTTAAAGCATCATAGAATCCCTACAATATGGAGGGATTCAGGCCCTCCGAAAAGCATCACACTCAGACCCACCACCTGCTACCCTATCCCTGTAACCCCACATTTCCCATGGCTAACTCATCTAGCCTGCATATCCCTGGACACTATGAGCAATTTAACACGGTCAATCCATCTAACCTGCGTATCTTTGGATTGTGGGAGGAAACCAGAGCACGGGGAGGAAACACACACAGACACTGGAGAAGGTGCAAACTCCACACAGACAGTCACCCAAGGCCAGAATCGAACCCAGGTCCCTGGTGCTGTGAGGCAGCAGTGCTGTAGTATACACAGATGTAAGTCCAACATTCCTAAATGTGTTGAGAGATCCAGATATTTAATTGTCAAGCCTCCAATGTGTATTAATTTGGCCGCAAAGCTTTGAGAGACAGAAGAAAGTATTTCAATCTCTCATCCTGCACACTGGACCCTTCTTACAAGGCCGAATCGCAGAACAGATCTCACTCACTCTCTCACACACTTTTTCATGTCTGTGCAAGTTGCACTACTTATATTCATGTGGTATCTTTAGTGCAATAAAATGAGATTTGGACTTCATGAGACCCCTTCTCCAACAGTCCCAATTTGGTGCAGAAGATCAGGGCACCAGTTTATGTGACCAGTTAAGATTAGATTAGATTAGATTAGATTGTTTCCTCACTGTAAGTAATCTAATCTAATCTAATCTAATCTAGTCTAATCTAAGATCAGGGCACCAGTTTATGTGACCAGTTAAGTCTCCTGCCTGACAAGATAGTGCCTGTTGCATAACATAATGATTATGTTTGGTTCATGGTTGTGGATGCATTCGAATCTCGGGTGTGGAATTGCGGAATCCAGCCTGAGAACCTGGTGGTATCAGACATACCATCCCGGCTTTTAATGGCTTTAGTAATTTTGATAAAGTAGCAATGTCTTTTTTCAATACTACTTCACTTTTTAAATACCTACCCTCTGGAAATAGCTTTCGGTATTTAGTCATGGATGCATATAGTCCCAAGGGCGGCACTGTGGCTCAGTGGTTAGCACTGCTGCCTTACAGCACTAGGGACCCGGGTTCGATTCCAGCCTTGGGCGACTGAGTGTGTGGAGTTTGCACGTTCTCCCCGTGTCTGCGTGGGTTTCCTCTGGGCGCTCCGGTTTCCTCCCACCATCCAAAAAGTGTATAGGTTAGGTGAATTGGCCATGCTAAATTGCCCATAGTGTTAGGTGCATTAATCAGAGGGAAATGGGTCTGGGTGGGTTGCTCTTCGAAGGGTCGGTGTGGACTGGTTGGGCCGAAGGGCCTGTTTCCGCACTGTAGGGAATCTAATTTAACCAAAATGTTATCTTCTTTACTATTGTTATACAGGGCCTTGGTGAAACTATATCTGGGGTAACACATTTGGTCTCCCAGAGTATCTGACATCGAGGGAGTATGGCAAAGTTTTACTTGGCTGATAACTGGGAGACAGGACTACCAAATGAGAAGAGACTGGACCTGTATTGACTAGAGTTTTGGAAGTATGAGATGGGATCTGATTGTGGGTGGCACGGTGGCTTAGTGGTTAGCACTGCTGCCACACAGTGCCAGGGACCCAGGTTCGATTCCACCTTCAGGCGACTGCCTGTGTGGAGTTTGCACATTCTCCCTGCATATGTGTGGGTTTCCTCTGGATGCTCTGGTTTTCCTCCCGCACTTTAAAGATGTGCAGATCAGGTGGATGGGCCATGCTACATTGCCCATAGCGTCCAGAGATAGGGTCTGTTTCCATGCTGTTCATTTTTATGACCCTTCGGTCCACCTCATCTATGCCGACCAGATATCCCAACCTAATCTAGTGCCATTTGCCAGCACCTGGCCCATATCCCTCTAGACCCTTCCTATTTGTATACCCATCCAAATGCCTTTTAAATGTTGTAATTGTACCAGCCTCCACCACTTCCTCTGGCAGCTCATTCCATCCACGCACCACCCTCTGTATGAAAAACTGCCCCTTTATTTCCTTTTAAAACTTTCCCCTCTCACCCTAAACCTATGCTCTCTAGTTCTGGACTCTCCCTACCCCAGGAAAAAGACCTTGCCTATTTACCCTATCCATGCCCCTCATGATTTTATAAACCTCTATAAGGTCACCCCTCAGCTTCCAACGGTCCAGGGAAAACAGCCCCAACCTATTCAACCTCTCCCTAAAGCTCAAATCCTCCAACCCTGGCAACATCATTGTAAATCTTTTCTGAACCCTTTCACGTTTCACAACATCCTTCTAATAGGAAAGAGACCTGAATTGTGCACAATATCCCAAAAGTAGCCGAACCAATGTCCCGTACAGCTGCAACATGACCGCCCAACTCCTGTACTCAATGCTCTGACCAATAAAAGAACGCATACCAAACGCCTTCTTCACTATCCTGTCTACCTGCAACTCCACTTTCAAGGAGCTATGAACCTGCACTCCAAGGTCTCTTTGTTCAGCAACACTCCCTAGGACCTTACCATTAAGTGTATAAGTCCTGCTAAGGTGTGCCTTTCCAAATGCTGCACCTCATATTGAGAAAAACGTGCAGGCTAAGTGAATTAGCCATGGGAAATGAAGGATTAGAGGGAAAGAGTTAAGGAGGTAGATCTGGGTGGTATGCTCTTTAAAGGGTTGGTATGGGCCGAATGACCTGCTTCCACACTGTTTAGAATATATAAGTGACCTGCTTTCACACTGTAGAGATTCTATGAATATATAAAATTCTAAAAGGGCTAGGACTGACATGATGGGAAGTCTAGAATGAGGGGATATGGCCTCAGGATACCATTTAGGACTGAGTTCAGGAGAAATGTCCTTAATCAAAGGGCAGTGAATCTATGGAATTATCTACCATCAGAAGTTTGTGGGGGTCAAGGCCCTTAATATATCCAGGAAAGATTTTTTTTAGATTTTAAAGGCATTAAAGGGATAAAGTAGGAATATTGCATTAAGATAGAGGAACAGCAATATTAATATTGAATAGTAGAGCGAGTTCAAAAGGCCAAGTAGCCTATTGCTATGTTTCTCCCATTGATGCTAAAATACTAGTGAAACACCTCTAGCATTCCCACAAGTGAGTTCCCTTCACTTCACTCAGTTCTTATCTATGTTCATGTAAAGAAAACTACAAATATTTATATGTTGCCCAACAATTTTCCTTCTTCCTTCTAGTTGTCTAAACATTGACCTGAAGCGACTGGTATTCCTTTATGAACAACAAACTCTATATTGTTCCTCACTGTTTCCCTCATCTAAACAATGACATTTTTGTACACTATTTCGATCCCATTTTATTTCCTGGCAGCTGCTTGCACATTTTGCATATTCTCTTTGACATTTCGTGAAATTCAAAGGATTGGTACTCATGAGACATTTGTTAACTTGTTAAAGCAGCTGTAATAGCTTTGGTTTAGTCGAACTTCAGAAATCATAGATTCCCTACAGTGTGGAAGCTGGCCATTCAGCCCATCGAATCCACTCTGACCCTCCGAAGAGCATCCCATCAGACCCACCCACCCTGCCCCTATAACCCTGCATTTCCCACGGCCAATCCACCTAACCTACACATCTTTGGATTGTGGGCGGAAACCGGAGCACCCGGAGGTAACCTACGCAGACACGGGGAGAAAGTGCAAACTCCACACAGACAGTCGCCCGAAGGTGGAATCGAATGTGGGTCCTCGGCTCTGTGAGTCAGCAGTGCTACTGAGACATGGAGCTGCAAGTCAATTAACTTTATCGTATGCACAAAGGCAGTCTTTTCAAGATTCCCAAGGAAAATTATGGAATGTATGCCTGAATACCTAATTTGTATTCCCATTAAGAACATGAAAAATTCTGTTTGTCCTTGCCAACGCATGTACCGTATTAAATGGCGTCTTTCTGTATTGTGGGATTCTCTTATTAGTGATAGGTTAATTCCTGTGAAAGAACTTGCATTTAGATGATACCCTTCATTCAGTACATTACAATTGTACTGCAGAGAGAAAGCACAGCTACTCAGGAAAGTCCAATAAACAGCTATGAGATAACTCAACCTAATCAGATTATGCTTGAGGGATAGCTATCAGGCAAGAGGAATCTTTCTGCTCTTCTCTATCCTGTGTTGTGGGATCTATTACATCCAATTAAAAGGACAAACATGTAACAGCTCATCTGAAAGCCAGTACCACAACACTGCACTGGCTATCATCTGACGTGAAGTGGTTAGGTTCCAGGTGTGGAGACTGTACCTGCCACCTGTTGACTCAGGAGCTCCACTGACTCCAGGATGACATTGGGGCACAAAAAGGCCATATTTAATTTCTCCTTCCTTGTACATATTCATTAGTGAGTGTGGAAAGTATCAGCATTAAAGCTGACCTTGATTCAGACATCAGGAGACATACGGTCACAATAGCTGTCACTTAGTATTTGCATGTGTCAGTTTTGTTAAAATTGACTTGACGTCATGCGATCATAACAAAGCCATCTCATACAAAAAATGAAAGGCTTACATTTATCTAATGTCTTTCTCAATCTCTGGAAATCCCAAAATTGCTCAATGCTAATGCAAAAGACAGGTTTCCCTGGTTCAACATGCTGATGGAGTAGGGCTGCTCAGCCTGGGTGGATCTGCTCTGTCTATTTTTCTTTTCATTTATTTTCTTATATTTTCCCCTCTCTTTACTCATTTTTTAGAATTTCTGTCCTATTCTATTTATTTATCTCTTGGTGAAGAGCTTGGTTATGGAGATGGCGGATAGGCCCAGCAGCATGTTCCCAAGTGTGCCCAGCAGCAGGGACTCGAGTGGGCCTGGCAGCGGGGACTTGAGTGGGCCCAGCAGCAGGGACTTGAGTGGGCCCAGCAGCACGGTCTCGAGTGGGCCCAGCAGCATGGTCCCAAGTAGGCCCAGCAGCACGGTCTCGAGTGGACCCAGCAGTGGGATCCTGAGTGGGCCTGGCAGTGGGGACTCGAGTGGGCCCTGGCAACACGATCTCAAGTGGGCCCGGCAGCATGGTCCAGAGTAGGCCCAGCAGCACGGTCTCGAGTGTGCCCAGCAGCGGGATCCTGAGTGAGCCCAGCAGAGGGAACCCGATTGGACCCAGCAGTAGGGACTCGAGTGGGTCCAGCAGCCTGGACTCGAGTGGGCCCTGGCAACATGATCTCGAGTGGGCCCGGCAGTCGAGACTTGAGTGGGCTTTGGCAGTGTGGTCTCGAGTGGGCCCAGCAGTGCGGTCTCGAATGGGCCCAGCAGTGCGGTCTCAAGTGGGCCCATCAGCCTGGACACAAATGGGCCCAGCAGTGCGGTCTCGAGTGGGCCCAGCAGCGCGGTCTGGAGTGGGCCCAGCAGTGGGATCCTGAGTGGGCCCAGCAGCAGGGACTCGAGTGGGCCCTGGCTACATAATCTCAAGTGGGCCCGGCTGCGTGGTCTTGAGTGGGTCCAGTAGCGAGATCCCGAGTGGGCCTAGCAGAGGGAACCCGATTGGACCAGCAGTAGGGACTCAAGTGGGTCCAGCAGCCTGGACTCGAGTGGGCCCTGGCAACACGATCTCGAGTGGGCCCGGCAGCCGGGACTTGAGTGGCCCTGGCAGCGTGGTCTCGAGTGGGCCCAGCAGTGCAGTCTCGAGTGGGCCCATCAGCCTGGACTTGAGTAGGCCCAACAGTGCGGTCTCATGTGGGCCCAGCAGCACGGTCTGGAGTGGGCCCAGCAGTGGGATCCCGAGTGGGCCCAGCAGCGGGGACTCGAGTGGGCCCAGCAGCGGGGACTCGAGTGGGCCTAGCAACGGGGACTCGAGTGGGCCCAGCAGTGGGAACTCGAGTGGGCCAGCAGCGGGGACTCAAGTGGGCCCAGCAGCAGGATCCCGATTGGGCCCAGCAGTGGGGACTCGAATGGGCCCAGCAGCCTGGACTCGAGTGGGTCTGGCAGCGTAGTCTTGAGTGGGCCCAGCAGCCTGGACTCGAGTGGGCCTTGGCAGTGTGGTCTTGAGTGGGCCCTGGCAGCTGGGGCTCGAGTGGGCCCTGGCAGCCGGGACTCGAGTGGGTCTTGGCAGTGTGGTCTTGAGTGGGCCCTGGTAGCTGGGACTCGAGTGGGACCTGGCAGCCGGGACTCGAGTGGGCCCGGCAGCATCGATGGCGTTGAGATAGTGCTGAAGAATGGTGACTTTCATTCCAGCAGCAGTGCTGTGGGGAAGGGGACTTGTGCCTGGTCACCAGGCCTCTCACACATGATGGAGCACTTAACAAGAAGGACTGTAAAGTTGGACGCTTCCTTTATTTTAGTGCCTTTTCCTTCTGGTCTATATTTTGGTTTATTTTTCTGCGTTTGAACATGGCACTGGAGAGTGGCGACACTATGCAATATTTGTACCAAAATACTCATGGCAATAAATAAATAAAATCAGATTTACATTTTTAAAAATGATTTCTACATGCTAAAGATGGTATGGGTTTGTAACTCTCTTCTGCCATTGTAATTTGATTGTAGATTGGTTATTAGTTTAATACTGGGAAAAATAGATTTGTTTTTACCCATTTGTGGATGTGGGCGTTTGCTGGCTGGTCAGCATTTTTTTCTCATCCCTAGATTTGCTTTTCTTCATTCTTTATTACTTAAGTAAAAGCAGTGCTTATCTAGGACTGTAGAAAAATATAAAGTTAAGAGAGGCTTGTTTTCTTTTCATGGTCTTCAAAACTGTTTGTTCATTCATCTCACCATCACTATCATGGTCAGCTTAATCAATCATTTCCTGCAATTCCTAATCAGTTAGGTTTTCACCCAATTCTTTCACAACTTTCTTTAAGGTTCTTGAATGATATTTTGCCAGTGCCGCCATCGTTAAGCAACCGAAAAGTTTTCAAAATCTCTTCTTTGGAATCTTTCTCAGTCATTTTCTGAGTCATCGTAGCTAAGAAGCCATTGAAATTGATGCTACTGGACCCTTCTTTGTCACTGTCTGAAATCATCTTTCTTATTACTTTTTCTTTTAGGTTCAAATCCCAAGGCAGGCATGGCAACCTTGACTTGCTTTACATCAATAGTTCAGTATCAAACAAATCAAAAGCCTCATGGTTTACTTGCTTTTGTTCCTCTGTTAGATCGGGTCTTGGCCCAGTCTTTTTGCGCTGTGACGAGCCAGTGCTGCATTTCCTGAATCTTGATGCCATTGTCTGAAGCACGCTGGACATAAACCAAACCCCGAGGCTGATATCTTGCACTGACCACTTTGCCCGTCCCTAGTTGCCCTTGAAGAGACTTTGTTGCGATTGGTGCAACGCAGTGGCCTGCTCAGCCATTCCAGAGAGTTGTCGAGAATCCACCATATTACTGTGGGTCTGGATTCACAGGTGGGCCAGACCAGGTGAAGATGGCAGATTTCCTTCCCTGAGAGACATTAATGAACCAGATGGGTTTTTCAGACAATCAACAATAGTTTTCTGGTCATCAGTAGATTTTTTAATTCCAGACATTTTTTATCGAATCCAAATTCCACCATTGGCTGTGGTGGGATTTGAACCAGGGTCCCCAGAACATGAACCAAATTTCTGGAACACCACCCAGTAATCGGTGGAGGTGAGATGGCCTCGAAGAGTGGCAACTTCTGTTTCAGTGGCAGTAACCTAGATTCTCATAAAGAGTCTCATTAACCAAAGTATTGAGGTATATTGAGTAAAGAGAATTGAAAGGATTTGTATGAATGGTAGAACATGACAAAGGTTGACTCCTCTTCCTATGTCCATTTTTAAGGCAGGAAATGTAGCAGTCAATCTATGAAGGACAAACCTGAGGCAAGAAAAATAAGCAACTGGCGATGTCCGGCATTTTGCATTGATGGTGAAGGTGTAAACATTTTCTGCTGTGATTCCAGTGAAAGTCGCAGTAGTTTTGGGGTTTGGGGCATGCACACAACGTGGTGAAAATCCAGAAGCTGTCATCAAAGGTTCTCCACTCCTCCAGAAGATGCACTGTTGAGGTTCCCACGGATTGTCATCTTCCTTACAATCACAAACTGACAAGAAATTCAAATCTAACACTCTCTGTAGAAACCTTGGAAAAAGTCTCAACACGTTGAACAAGGTGTAAGCAGCATATTAATAATGTCTTAACTTCATAAATTACCATGAAGCACCCTTTCTTCTTCTGCAATGTTAATTTTATATTTGTACATGTCAAATTTCTCCACAAATAATTAAACATGTCATACATTTTAAAAACTATGTTATTTTCCTAATTTGTTGGAAGTCTGGTAATCTTTGTTTTAGTTTCTACCTTAATGAAGTCAAGTATTTATATCATCCTTGGAAAATTCACATTACATGCACAAAACAACCTTGATTATTTGAACGAGATGGGGCTGAGAGTATTTTGTTCGGATATCTGATTGTTCGGATAGCGTTATTACAGGACCTTGAGATCTTATTTGGATAATCCGAAATTTGAATAATTGATGTTCAGATAACCGAGGTTGTTCTGTAAAGGATTGTAGGGGCTTTATACTTCTAGGTTTACCCAGTGTTAATATTTAATTTGATTCGATAACCGTCTCTCTTGTTGCAGATGTTATATTGTTCAGTGTCAAGACATTCCTTTTGATTGGCATCAGATTTAAATTGGGATTGAAAAGTTGATTGCAAGATCTTATTGGTGCATTTGATAATGGACAGCGAACATCTGTTGAACAAAGTAGCCCATTTGATTGGCACCACATCCACCAACATTCACTCCCTCTGCCATTGACGTTCAGTGGCAGTAGTGTGACCCAACAATAAGATGTGCTGCAGAAATTCACCAAAGATCCTGACACAGCACTTTACAAATCCATAACCACCACAATCTAGAAGATACATGGAGTACTTCCCCTCCAAACCACTCGCTATCCCGACTTGGCAATATAGCACCATTCTTTTAGAGACACTTGGTCAAAATCTTGAAACTCCTTCCCTAATGATGTTGTGGGTATCCCTACTCCACATGAACTGCAGTGATTCCAGAAGGAGATATCCACCACCTTCTCAAGGACAACTAGGGTTGGGTAACAAATCCTAGTCCAGCTAGTGAAGCCCACACTGTGTAAATGAATGAAAAAACAACATGCCTTGTCAATGTTGGCAAAATGTTTTAAGGGATAAATGTCCTCCAGAACTCTGGGTTAGCTCTGCTGGTCTTATTTGAATTGTTGTGAGATATTATATGTCCACGTGAACTGGACTGGGATTAGGTTCTAATCAGAATTGTGGCATCTTTAACAATGCTGTTGTTTCTCAGTACTGAGTGTCTGCCTGAATTACATTCTTAAACCTCTGCAGTGAGACTATTATTTTGATGTGTGTGTCCATCACTGTTTCATCTCCATGAGTATTGCTGCGTAAGACCATGCCACCTTCTGCTAAAACTCTGAGTTTGCACTTTGATCTGTACACACATTGTCTTCACATGAGGTTAGAGTTTCTGCTCCCTTTCAGCTGCCTTTACTTAATCACGTGATTCTGAAATCACTGTGCCAGCAACATCAAAAGTAGGAACTTCGGATATAGGAGTCGGATTAGGCTATTTGGCCCTTCGAGCCTGTACAGTAAGATCATAGCTGATCTTGTTGTGATGTCAATCTTTAACTTTCCTGTCTGCCTTCCATAATTCTTGAATTCTTTGCTTTGTTGGTACCTTGTCCTGGTGGAACTGATTCTATTACTCTACAACCATATACATGCAGTCTTCCAATAGCACGTCCCAATCTGCCCAGGCTTACAAAACATTAAACATAATGTCCAATATGAAGTGTGATTCCATAGCTGGACAGCACTTGCTAAGTAATCCTGTTTGCAACAAAATGTAGCCAATTTAGACTTGTTAGTTGGGCTTGTGCATTTGAGTGTACTAGAAGCTACTTATGTTAATGCCTCGGATGCTGCCTGAATTGCTGTGCTCTTCCAGCACCACTAATCCAGAATCCTAGAAGCTACTTAGGTTAATGCACAGTGTCCTGGTCTTTGTAGACAGAAAGGATCTGTATGCACACTGTGCCCATATCATTTCAACAGAACAAGGTATCAGCTATTCTCTGGTTCATTTCTCAGGGCAATGCCTTGAACAATCAGAACCAACCTGCCTGGTTTAAAAACTTAAACAGAGTTCAGCAATTGTCATTGAGTCATACAGATATACAGCATATCTATCTTGTCCATGCTGACCAGGTAACCTAAGTTAATCCAGTCCCATTTGCCAGCATTTGGCCCACTTCCCTCTAAACCCTTCCTATTTATGTACCCATCCTGAGGGCTTTTCATCATCCAACTGATGCATTCTCTATGGCAACACCTCTACAAATTAGAATCGTCCTGCCAACCAATCAGCACTCTCCTTCCATACAGTAGTATGTTGTTTTCCCTTTACCTTTACATTCTTGTAAGTTGTCGTGATGGGTAAAAAAACAAAAAGCTTTGATAAGACGTGTCTTTTTCAGCAATCATCTTCGGACACCAAGTGTTACCTGCAGAGACACAGCTTACCTAACAGTCTCTCCATAGCTCCAGCGTGGATTGATATTTCCCGTGAGCCCATGATATGAAATTAGATACGCACAAGCTACACAGCTCCTGTCACAAATCCATCAAAAGGCTCTGAATAGAAATGTGATCATGCACTTGGAAGGTGCCCAGTATCTTGGGAGTGTTCAAATGTTTCGTGATTAATAGCATTCAGCAGCAGCTTTTCGAATAAGCAGGAAACTATCTATATTTTTGTGATTCTGGGATTAAAAGGCCATACAAGTAGCCTTCAATAAAGGTTTTCAAACAGTAACAACTTTTCAACATCTTCCAGTACTACAAGCATCTGTGAACTTTGCCATCCACCAGCTCTAGCCTCCTGCGCAATGTTAATCACTCCAGCACTGATGGTTATGTCTTTTCTTGCATAAACCCTGAGTTATGGATTTCCTTTCCAGAACTTTTCTTTCTTTCCTTTCTCCTTTAATGTGCTCTTTAAAAGCCATCACTTTGACCAAGTTTTTGATTATCTCTCCTAAAAAGTCTAGATATGGCTTGGTGTCAAATCTTGCCCATAGTGTTTCATGAAGCACCTTGGGGACATTTTGCAATGTCAAAGGCAATATAGAAATGCAAGTTATTGTTCATGTAATCATGAACAAGATGACTGACTAACCATTCTTTGTGAATGACTTTGTGTGTAGCAAATGTAGGTAAGGTGTCTAAATGAATCATTTTATTCATTTATTTTTTGCTGTGGAATTTCAGACATTTAAGTGCACCTATAAGCAGCCACCCCTAGTGTGGAAATTTAACTCTTAGCTCTTGAATTCTGTGAAGCATTTATTTTCTAACCAGTAACTCGGATACCTTTTAAGTATAGTTATCCAGCTGTATATACATGTTAATGTACAATAGAAGTCATGATAATGAATCTAGCGCATGTTTTGAATTGTTATGGACAACCCACTGCCACACTGTAAAGTGGTGTAGAGTCAAAAAGTGTGGTGCTGGAAAAGCACAGTAGGTCAGGCAGCATCGAAGGAGCAGGATTAGATTAGATTAGATTAGATTCCCTACAGTGTGGAAACAGGCCCTTCGGCCCAACAAGTCCACACTGACGCTCCGAAGAGCAACCCACCCAGACCCATTCCCCTACATTGACCCCTTCACCTAACACTAAGGGCAATTTAGTATAGCCAATTCACCTAACCTTCACATCTTTGGACTGTGGAAGGAAACCAGAGCACCCGGAGGAAGCCCCCACAGACACTGGGAGAATGTGCGAACTCCACACAGACAGTTGCCTGAGGTGGGAATTGAACCCGGGTCTCTGGCGCTGTGAGGCATTATCCCTTTGTCGGGAATGCTTGTATCCAAAACATCGACTCCCCTGCTCTCAGATGCTGCCTGACCCGCTGTGCTTTTCCAGCACCACACTTTTTGAATTTGACTCCCAGCATCTGCAGTCTTCACTTTCTCCTAGTTGCTATAAGGCTGATCAACTTTTAATTTTCATCATTTGACTGAGGCCATTCATAGGCTAAAATTGTTTTCAGAAAGGGCCACATACTGACCTAAAATGGCTACAGTGATCACTTGAACACAGATTAGGCAATTTAAGGAGACCCAGCGGGAATATGATCTGCATTAAAATTAACATTTTATCCAAAAACATCAAAGCTAGACAATTAAGTGAGCCCCAAGAAATTTGCATCTCTTGTTTTAATTCATCAGCGGTAATTAAACTTTTTGGAAATTGAACAGCTTGCCTGTCAGTTAACCAGATTGGGAAGTGCACTGAAGCTAGGCTTGGGACTATACAAATGAACAATATTTCAGAAGCTGCATTTAAGCAGCAGAGCAGAGAAGAGGAAGGATAGACACAAAAGAGTGGAACCTGGAAGACTCTGTCTTTCTCATTGGTTCCTCCATATCATCTTGACCAACAGCACCTGGTGAAAAAGCAAATTGGGAAAACACCAGTCACTGAGAACTCCAGTTGGAGGGTTTGAGCAATAGGGAGAGACTGAATAAGTTGGGGTTATTTTCCCTAGAGTGGTGACCTTATAGAATTTATAAAATCATGGGAGACATGGGTAGGGTGAATGGTCAAGGTCTTTTCCTGAGGGTCAGGAAGTCCCAACTGTAGAGGGCATAGGTTTAAGGTGAGAGGGCAAAGATTTAAAAGGGACCTGATGGACATCATTTTCACATGGGGGTAATGCATGTATGGAATGAGCTTCCAGAGGAGATGGTGGAGGCTGGTACAATTACAATATTTAAAAGGCATCTGGATGGGAAGGGTTCAGAGGGATATGGGGCAAATGGGGCTAGAATAATTTAGAATATCTGGTTGGCATGAATGAGTTGGACCAAAGGGTCTGTTTCCATGCTATACATCTCTATGACTCTATATCTCAACAAAACACTCACCACTACTGAGGTCTCTGTTTAAAACGTTAATACCTCAAATATTTTTAAACTAAATAGCTTTTATTATCCCTATTTGTAAAAGGCATTCTATCTGTATTAAACGTATTACTTGAAATTCTGATTGTGTGTATTTTGATGTTGCATCTTAATGACATCTTCACAGATGCCTCACAGTGTCAGGGACCTGGGTTTGATTCCACCCTTAGACGACTGGCCCAGAAGTTTCTGTCATCGTTTCTGGGCAATTACTGTTGGGAGAACACCAAGCATTTCGACCACTTTCTGCTTTTTTTCAATTTTCCACATGGCGTGCTGACACAATTTTTCCAAATCCTTCACTGATTGCTAGCTCTTCATTTTGCAGGCCCCTCCAGCTTTCAAAAAAAAAAGGATTCTGGGTAATCCAAGATGGAGGATGGGAACAATTTGTGGCTGTAAGCGTTGCTCCATTTTTTGAGGTATTTTAAGTGTTGGAGGCAATTTTCTCAAATTCCAGGAGCAGCGATTACTGTTTTGTAAGCTGTTGCATTGTTTTGGAACTTTGGGGGAAAAGAGATCAAAACAATGGCACTTTAAAAAGGAGGAAGACAGACAAAGGCAGCAATCACATGGTCAGAGAAAGAAAGCTACACTGCACAGCAGTGAATCTGCACAGTTTCTGCCTTTGCTGTTTGAGTTCAAGTATCTCTGGACATCAGAGTGCATCTATGAAAAATTAACAAACAGCGAAATTCACAGCAGACCTTGGAAGAAACTATGTGGGATAGCTCACAGCATGATGGCAGATAAGAGCATAGTTTTTAAAGTTAACCTTGCTATAAATCTACAATTGTGAGTAAAGTGGGTTCTTTTGAAATCTGTCTCTTGATTAAATTTAAAAATATAAACCATAATACTAAGTTAGCCTGGAGTGGTGTTTTTTAGAGCAGTAAGACTGTGCTATTTTCCGGGTGTGTAGATTGTGAAAATGGACTTTAGTAGAGTAACATGCTCTCCCTGTCAGATGTAGGAGTTTAGGGAGAGTTTCCATGTTACCTATGATTACGTCTGCAGGAAGTGTGTTTGGTTACATGTGTATCAGATAGTGTGTATCAGATCACATGGATTGTTTGGAGCAGCAGTTATCAGAAGGGAGCGGCAATAAGGAATTACAGGAGCTGGGGGTGTGACGGATGGCAGTTATCGGAAGGGAGAAAAGCTGCAGATATAGTCAGGAAGATGTATTAACTCCAGGAAAGAAAGGAGAGGTCGGCAGGTAGCGAAGGATTCTCCTGTGGCTATCCCCATATCAAACAAGTATGCTGTTTTGGATAATGTAGAGGGTGTTGGAGTCTCAGGGGAATGTAGCACGAACAGCCAAGTTTCTGATACTGAAAATGGCTCTGATGTAATGAGGGGTACATCGGGTTCCAAGTGATCGATTATGTTAGGGGACTCTCTAGTCAGAGGCACAGACAGACGTTTCTGTGGTTAGCAGTGAGAAATCAGAATGGTGTGTTGCCTCCCTGGTGCCAGAATCAAGGATGTCTCAGAGAGTGTGCGGAATATTCTCAAAGGGGGAGAGGGACCAGAAGGAGATTGCTGTACACATTGGAACCAATGACATAGGAAAGGAAAGGATGAGATTCAGAATATAGAAAGTTAGGCAGGAATTTAAAAAGGGGCTTCTTGAGAGTAGTAGTATTTGGAATACTCTTGGTGCTATGAGCTAGTAAGAGTAGGACTAGGAGGATAGAGCAGATGAATACATGGCTGAGGAGCTGGTGTATGGGTGAAGGATTCACAGTTTTGGATCATTGGGATCTCTTCCGGGGCAGAAGTACAAGAAGGATGGATTATACCTGAATTGGAAGGGGACTAATATACTGGCAGGGAGATTTACTAGAGCCGCTCGGGAGAAATTAAACTGGTAAGGTTGGGGGTGGTCCTTGGGAAATAGTGAGGAAAGAGATCAATCTGAAACTGGTACAGTTGGGAAAAGGAACAAGTCAAACAGTCAGGACAGACAGGGACAAAGCAGAGAACAATGTAGGACTTATAAATTAAACTACATTTATTTCAATGCAACAGGCTTAACATGGAAGGCAGAAGAACTTAGGGCATGGTTAGGAACATGGGACTGGGATATCATAGCAATGACAGAAACATGGCTCAGGGATGGACAGGACTGGCAACTTAATGTTCCGGGATACAAATGCTACAGGAAGGATAGAAAGAGGGGCATGAGAGAAGGGGGAGTGGCATTTTTGATAAAGGGATAGCATTACAGCTGTACTGAGGGAGGATATTCCTGGGAATATATCCAGGGAGGTTATTGGGGTGGAACTGAGAAATAAGAAATGGATAAGCACCTTATAAGGTTTGAACTAGAGACCCCCCACCCCCACCATGCGCCCCCCCATAATAGTCAGCGGGAAATTGAGAAACAAATTTGTAAGGAGATCTCAGTTATCTGTAAGAATAATTGGGTGGTTACGGTAGGGGATTTTAACTTTCCAAACATAGACTGGGACTGCCATAGTGTTTAGATGGAGAGGAATTTTTTAAGTGTGTACAAGAAATAAGGCAGGGCAGGTGACTGAGGTGTCAGTGGGGGAGCACTTTGGGGCCGGCAACATAATTCTATTAGTTTTAAAATAGTGATGGAAAAGGATAGACCAGATCTAAAAGTTGAAGTTCTAAATTGGAGAAAAGCTCATTTTGATGGTATTAGGCAAGAACTTTCAAAAGTTGATTGGGGGCAGATGTTTGCAGGTAAAGTGACGACTGGAAAATGGGAAGCCTTCAGAAATGGGATAATGAGAGTCCAGAGACAGTGTATTCTTGTTAGGGTGAAAAGCAAGGCTGGTAGGTGTAGAGAATGCTGGATGATGAGAGAAATTGAGGTTAGGGTTAAGAAAAAGAAGGAAGTATATGTCAGGTATAGATAGCAGAGATCGAGTGAATCCTTAGAAGAGTATAAAGTCAGGAGAAGTATACTTAAGAGGAAAATCAGAAGGGCAAAAAGGGGACAGGAGATAGCTTTGGAAAATAGGGTTAAAGAGAATCCAAAGCGATTCTATAAATACAGTAAGGACAAAAGGATAACTGGGGAGAGAAAAGTGTACCTCAAAGATCAGCAAGACAGCCTACGTGTGTAACCACATGAATGGGGGGAGATACTAAATGAGTATTTTGCATCAGTATTTACTGTGGAGAAGGACATGGAAGATATAGAATGTGGAGAAATAGATAGTGACATCCTGAAAAATGTCTGTCTTACAGAGGAGAAGGTACTGGGTGTCTTAAAACACATAAAGGTGTATAAATTCCCCAGGACCTGATTTATATATGAACTAGGAGCATGAGTAGGCCATCTGGCCTGTTGAGCCCCCTCTGCCATTCAATAAAATCATGGCTGATCTTTTTGTGGCCTCAGCTCCATTTACCCGCCCTCTCACCATAACCCTTAATTCCATTACTATTCAAACAAATGATCTATCTTAGCTTTAACAACATTTATTGAGGAAGCCTCAACCACTTCACTGGGCAGGGAATTCCATAGATTCACAACCCTCTGGGTGAAGAAGTTCCTTCTCAATTCAGTCCTAAATCTGCTCCCCTTAATTTTGAGGCTATGCCCTTTAGTCCTAGTCTCACCTACCAGTGGAAACATCCTTCCTACTTCAATCTTATCTACTCCCTTCATAATTTTATATGTTTCCATAGGAGTCCCTCTTCTAAATTCCAGTGAATATAATCCCAGCCCACTCAGTCTCTCCTCATAAGTCAATCCTCTCAACTCTGGAATCAACCTCGTGAACCTCCTCTGCACCCCCTTTAGTGCCAATACATCCTTTCTCAAGTAAGGAGAGCAAAACTGCACACAGTACTCCAGATGTAGCCTCACCAGCACCTTATGCAGCTGCAATATAACCTCCCTGCTTTTAAACTCAATTCCTTTAGCAATGAAGGTCACAATTCTATTTGCCTTCCTAATTGTACCTGCAGACCAACCCTCTGATTCATGCACAAGGACACCCAGGTCCCTCTGCACAGCAGCATGCTGCAACTTTTTACCATTCAAGTAATAATCCTTTTTATTGTTATTTCTACTGAAATGGATGACTTCACCTTTATTAACATTGTATTCTGTCTGCCAGATCTTTGCCCACTCACTTAAACTATCTATGTTCTTCTGCAAAGTTTCACATACTCTGCACACTTTGTTCAGCCACTCATCTTAATGTCATCTGCAAACTTTGACAAACTATACCTGGTCCCGAACTCCAAATCATCTACATAAATTGTGAATAAATGCAATTCCAACACTGACCAATAAGGCACACCGCCAGTTACTGATTGCCAACCAGAATAGTACTCATTGATCCCTATTCTTTGTTTTCTGTTAGTCAACCAATCCTCTATCCATGCTAATACCTTATCCGTAATGCCATGCATCTTTATCTTATGCATCAGCCTCTTGTGTGGCACCTTGTCAAATGCCTTTTGGAAATTTAGGTACACCACATCTACTGGGTCCCCATTGTCCAACATGTTCATAATGTCTTCATAGAATTCCGAAAGTTTAGTTAAGCGTGACCTGCCCCTCATGACCCCATGCTGCATTGCCCAACATCTGCCTATCTAGATGTCTTGCTGTCTCTGTCTTGTTAAAGACTCAAGCATCTCCCCCACTACAGAAGTTAAGCTAATTGTTCTATAATTCCCCATCTTTTGTCTACCTCCTTTTTTGAAGCAGTGGCGTCACATTTGCTGTTTTCCAATCTGCTGGAACTGCCTCAGAATCCAATGAATTTTGGAAAATTACCACAAGTGCACTTGCAATTTCTCTCGCCATCTTGTTAGTCCCTTGGAGTGCATTCCATCGGGGCCAGGAGATTTGTCTATCCTTAGCCTCATTAGCTTGCCAAACAGTAGCTCTTTTGTGATAATGATTGTTTCCAGGTCCTCACCTCCCTTCGTCTCTTTGTCAGTTACTGGCATGTTGTTCGTATCCTCCAGTGTGAAGATTAATACAAAATACCTATTAATACCTCGGCCATTTCCTCATATCCCATAACTAAATGCTCCTTCTCATCCTCTAAAGGATCAATGTTTACTTTAGCCACTTGTTTATGTTTGATATATTTATAAAAACTTTTGCTATCTGTCTTTATATTCTGAGCTAGTTTTTTCTCATGTTCTCTCTTACTTTTCTTTATACCTCTTTTTGTGGCTGTCTGTTGACCTTTAAATCTTTCCCAATGTTCTAGTTTCTGGCTGATCTTGGTCACTTTGTATGCCTTCTGTCTAGAACTCTGTGGGAAGCTAGGGAGTGAGTGCAGGGCCTCTTGCTGAGATATTTGTATCATCGATAGTCACAGGTGAGGTGCGGAAGACTGAAGGTTGGCTAAGGTGGTGCCATTATTTATGAAAGGAAAATCCAGGGAACTATAGACCGGTAAGCCTGACATCAGTGGTGGGCAAGTTGTTGGCGGGAATCCTGAGGGACAGGATTTACATGTATTTGGAAAGGCAAGGACTGATTAAGGATGGTCAACATAGCTTTGTGCTTGAGAAATAATGTCTCACGAACTTGATTGCGTCTTTTGAAGAAGGTACAAAGAGGATTGATGAAGGAAGAGTGGTGGACGTGATCTATATGGAATTTACTAAAGCATTTGACAAGTTTCCCCATGGGAGATTGGTTAGCAAGGTTAGATCTCATGGAATACAGGGAGAACTAGCCAATAAGATACAGAACTATCTCAAAGGTGGAAGAAAGAGGGTGGTGGTGGAGGGTTGCCTTTCAGACTGGAGGCCTGTGACCAGTGGTGTTCCACAAGGATCGGTGCTGGGTCCACTGCTTTTCATTATTTATATAAAGTATTTGGATGTGAACATAAGAGGTATAGTTAGTAAGTTTGCAGATGATACCAAAATTGGAGGTGTAGTGGACAGCGAAGGAGGTTACCTTAGAGTACAACAGGATCTGGACCAGATGGGCCAATGGGCCGAGGAGTGGCAGATGGAGTTTAATTCAGATAAATGCGAGGTGCTGCTTTTTGGAAAGACAAATCAGAGCAGAACTATACACTTACTGGTAAGGTCCTAGGGAGTGTTGCTGAACAAAGAGAATTTGAAGTGCAGGATCATAGTTTCTTGAAAGTAGAGTCGCAGGTAGGTAGGATAGTGAAGAAGACATTTGGTATGCTTTCCTTTATTGAACAGAGCATTGAGTATACGAGTTGGGACGTCACGTTGCGGCTGTACAGGACATTGGTCGGGCCACTGTTGGAATATTGCATGCAATTCTGGTCTCCTTCCTACTGGAAAGATGTTGTGAAACTTGAAAGGGTTCACAAAAGATTTACAAGCATGTTACCAGGGTTGGAGGATTTGAGCTATAGGGAGAGGCTGAGCAGGCTGGGGCTGTTTTCCCTGGAGCGTCAGAGGCTGAGGTTTATAGAGGTTTTATAAACTTTATAGAGGTTTATAAAATCATGAGGGGCATGGATAGGATAAATAGACAACGTCTTTTCCCTGGGGTGGGGGAGTCCAGAACTAGAGGGCATAAGGTTAGGGTGAGAGAGGAAAAATTTAAAAGGGACCTAAGGGGCAACTTTTTCATGCAGAAGGTGGTGCATGTATGAAATGAGCTGCCAGAGGAAGTATTGGAGGCTGGTACAATTACAGCATTGAAAGGCATTTGGATGGGTATATGAATAGGAAGGATTTAGAGGGATGTGAGCCAAGTGCTGGCAAATGGGTGTAGATTTGGTTAGGTTATCTGGTCAGCATGGACGAGTTGGACTGAAGGGTCTGTTTCTGTGCTCTGTAACTCTATGACTGTCTGTGTGGAGTTTGCACATTCTCTCTGTCTCTGCATGGGTTTCCTCCAGGTGCTCTGGTTTCCTCCCACAATCCAAAGATATGCAGGTTAGGTGGGTTGTCCATGCTAAATTACCCCATGGTGTCCAGAGATGTGCAGGCTTGGTGGGTTAAGCATGGGAAATGCAGGGATTACAGGGATTAGAGTAGGGGGACTGGGTCTGGGTTGGACGCCCTTCAGAGGGGTGGTGTGTACTTGATGGGCTGAAATGGCCTGTTTCCACACTGTAGGGATTCTGTGATTCTCTCAGGAGAAAGGTAACGCCTAACAGGTAATAAAATTCATTTTTCTTTCACTCACCTTATGACCAGCCCCATCATTTTGTCCTAATCAATTCCATTTCTAACTGATGTGGTTAGCTGCATGCTAAAAAGCAATAAGAACAAAAGACTATTTTTGCCAAATTAAAATCTGTTTGACCTGTTGATGAGAATTTATTAGAACTGTCTGAGCATTCTTTTCTGACGATTTTATCACAATCACTTGTGTGATTTCCTGAAGAAGAAATTCTGTTACATCTATTAAAGTAGGATTACTTGTGCAGCATATTTGCTTAATGGGATGATGTGCAGACACAAGTGTTCCAATTATTGTTTTGCATGTTTCAAATGCATTGTAAAACCTGATGGAGAAACATTGAGTTTATTGCTCCAACCACAGTAACCTGCATTTGCATAAGTTCTTTAAACTAGCAAATAGCTCAAGTTCCTATATAGGGGGACAGATAAAAGATAATAAGAATGGGCATTGAACCATGGTGTGAGATTTAGGGAGTTGGGTGAAACATGAATAGAGAGATTGGGTTTTCAGAAACTGTTTAGAGTTGGAGACTGGAATGATATTGAGGTGGAATGAAGCATGATGTTCCAGTTAATATAGCTAACGGGATTCCGAAAGCACTTCATATAAATACAGTCAGAGAGTCAGAGATGTACAGCACGGAAACTGACCCTTCAGTCCTGCTCGTCCATGCCGACCGCATATCCTAAATTAACCTAGTCCCTTTGGTCAGCATTAAGCCCATATTCCTCTAAACCCTTCCTATTCATGTACCCACCCAGATGTCTTTCAAAAGTTGTAATTGTACCAGCCTCCACCACTTCTTTTGGCATCTCATTCCATACATGCACTACCCTCAGCATGGAAAGGCTGCCCCTTGGGTCCCTTTTATATCTTTCTCCTCTCACCTTAAACCTATGCACTCTAGTTTAGGACTCCTCTACCCTGGGAAAAAAAAGACCTTGGCTATTCACTCTATCCATTCAGCTCACGATTTTATAAGCCTTCAGCGAAAATAGCCCCAGCCTACTCAGCCTCTCCCTTTAGTGCAAGCCCTTCAACTACAGCAACACCCTTGTAAATCTTTTCTACACCCTTTTAAGTTTAACAACTGTAGCAGACAGACAAGAATTGAATGCAATATTCCAAAAGTGGCCTGACCAATGTCCTGTACAAAGCAACATGACATCCCAACTTGGATACTCAGTGCATTGACCAATGAAGGCAAGTGTACCAAACACCTTCTTCACTACCCTGTCTACCTGTGACTCCACCTTCAAGGAACTATGAACTTTCACCCCAAGGTCTTTTTGTTCAGCAACTCTCCCCAGGAGCCTACCATTAAGTGTAAGCATCCTGCCCCGATTTGTCTTACCAAAACGCAATACTTCACATTTATCTAAATTAAACTCTATCTTCCATTCCTCAGCCAATGGAATCACATGTGTTACCAGTGATTGGTCCATACAAATAAATAGGTCGTGTAAAAATTAATGTTTGTAACAGCTCAGCTTCGACTTTTTCTATGGGAAGAATAAGTCACCCTTGCATGTACATGAATAAATATCAAAGAAATCTCAAATCTGATTTTAAGTTACAAGAAAATGAAAGAAATCTCCCCCTTCAATCCTCATATTCCCCTTACCCAAATCCCATTTAACTAATGCCCTTTCCTTTCCCACGTCCTCACTCCGAAGCCCCTTTCTTTCAACTTCCCCATGCTTAAATACTCTTTGCTTTCCAACCTCTCTCCCTAACCAGTGAACTCCAAAATCCTCTTAATTCTCCACACAAATCCCTTTTCTCTCTCCCTTCCCAAGTGCCCCTTCCTTTATCCTTCTTCCCTCCTGCCACTTCCCCCTCATCTCTTTCTTTTGCACATATCTTCACATTCTCTCTTTCTTACCCCTGCCCTCCAATCCCTCAGCGGTGTCTTTATTCCCACCCTTTCCATTACCCCATCCCTCTCCATTCACTCCTCTCCCTTTGATTCTCCTTCATACTCTCACACCTTTCTGTTCAACCCTCCCACATTTCCCACCTTCCCTCTGATCCTATTCCCTTCTTTCCCCTTGCCTCTTTCTCCCTCTGTGATTCTGATGTGACCGGATACAAAATCAAGATCAATTCGGTAAACTGAGTAATGCGTTGGCTCACCTTGGGAAACATTGGCCTTGAAAGCTGCAAGATAATTGTACAAATACAAATGGTTCATACAACTGCTGTTGTTGAAAGACAACTTTCTTCTCTAGCTGATATGAGCCCAGTCCCAATCTAAAAGCATGGGTTAAAAATACTGTTTTGCCCACAAGGACAAATATCAAGATGATTTTGTTGAGCATCTTACTATGTCAGCCTTCTATGGACTCAGGTAACCCAAGGAGGCCAGGGTTAGGGAGCCTGTGCCATACCAGTGTCGGGCAATAATGTGACATTGCCACTACAGCACTGCCTCCTTGGTTCATAGAATCTCTACAGTGTGGAAACAGGCCCTTTGGCCCAATAAGTCCACACCAACCCTCCAAAGAATAATCCACCCAAACCCATTCCCCTATCCTATTATTCTACATTTACCCCTGACTAATGCACCTAGCCTACATATCCCTGAACACTATGGGCAATTTAGTATGGCCAATCCACCCAACCTGCACATCTTTGGATTGTGGGAGAAAACTGGAGCACCCGGAGGAAACCCACACAGACACAGGGAGAATGTGCAAACTCCACACAGGCAGTCGCTTGAGGCTGGAATCATTCCTGGGTTCCTGGTGCTGTGAGGTAGCAGTGCTAACCACTGAGCCATCACACCGCCCGATGACCTCGGGACCCTCCAGGAGAAAACAGTTCCTCCTAATCTCCGTCTTAGATGCAAGAGGCCTTATTTCCTGTTTCCAATCTCTCTTACATCTTTTCAGTAAATACCCCCCCTTCAGGAGTTTAGGGTTTCAATAAAGGAAGGTGATGGCATAGATTAATGTGACTGGACTAGTAGTCCAGATTCCCAAGTTAATGTTCTGAGTTCATCTGTGATAATGTTCCATTCCTGTGTAATACAGCTCCATCCAGATGACATAGGTTCACATTTGACCAGAATGCCTACAGTGCAGATAGGGGCCATTCGGCCCATCAAGTCTACACCAACTCTCCAACGAGCAACCCAGCCCCCATACCCCACATGTACCATGGCAAACCCACCTAATCTGCACACCATTGGACTGTGGGCGAAAATCAGAGCACGCAGAGAAAACCCATACAGACACAGAGAGAACATGCAAACTGCACAAAATTGCCTGAGGCTGGAATCAAACTTAGGTCCCCGGTGCTGTGAGGCAGCAATGCTAACCACTGAGCAGATGGTGAAATTTAAATCCAGTAAAAAGCTCGCCCAATTGCACATAACTAACCAGTATGATTGTCGTTAAAAATCCATCCGGTTCACTCACGTCCTTTAGGGAAAGGCATCTGCCATTTTTACCTGGTCTAGTCTACATGTGACTCCAGACCCACAGCAATGTGGTTTACTATTATCTGCCCTCTGGGGCAATTAAGTGAGACAGTGACACCCACAGCCCATGGAAAAAAAGTTTTTATTCTTCTAAATTCCGATGGCTATATGTCCAATGATTCTGAGAGGGTAAGCCCTTAACGCAGGTAATTGTCCAGTGAATTTTCTCTTAGTCGCCTTGGATGAAGTTTAATCTTAAATAAGGAGGCCAAGAACTGTGCACTCCAGATGTGGCATTACCACAATTATTTATGACTATAGCAAAGTATCCAGACTATTACAATTCCGTTGACTTTGTAATAAACGACAACCTTCTTTTTTTTATTCATTCACAGGATGAGGGTATCACTGGCTGGGCCAGCGTTGATTACTCATCCCTAATTGCCCAGGAGGCATTTGAGAGGTAACCACATTGCCGTAAGTCTTGAGTCACATGTAGGCCAGACCAGGTAAAGATGGCAGTTTCCTTCCTTATATGGCTTTAGTGAACCAGATGGGTTTTTCACCCATCAACTGGTTCACTGTGATCATTAGACGTTTTTAAAATTCAAATTCCACCATCTGATGTGGCAGGTTTTGAACCTGAAGATCCCCAGAACATTACCTGCTTTTCTGGATTAACAGATCAGGGGGAATGCCACTAGGCTATTACCTCCCCTTTCCAATCATGTGCGGTGCCTGCGTACTAACCTTCTGCGATTAATAAGCCCCATTTTTTCCCACATTCTACTCCAGCTTCTACCAGCTTCACATTCCCTCCCTAAGGCGCATGCTATCTTGGTTTGGAACTTAAATTAAACATTTGTTGTAACGATGACTGCAAATTTGGTTATAGCGCAGGGGTCCCAAATGTTTCAGAAAATAGAGAAAAAACAGTTAATTTGAACGCATAGCTTGCTGCACAACCCACATGTCAATCACATAAATAGATGTTTTCCAATCAATGTGTTCAGAGATAATCAGACCTCCTGGCTCAGAGACAGGGTCACTACAGCTCAACCAAAGAAGCTAAATGTGTCAGCACTTTATCACCTCATCTCAACCGTGATTATGGTGATTATCACTTATATTAATGACAAAGGGCCTCAGATATTTGTATAAACTGCCCTGAATTAGGGATATGATTTTACAGAATAAGGGTTACAAGACCCATGTAAAATTTGGATTGATAGGCAGCATATGATCTGGACTATCATAGACTTAAGGTCAGCTGTGACACTGGCCTGCCAAAGTACTCACAATGAGAATGACTCGAGCAGGAGGATAAACTGAGGTCATTTTGTGCACCCTCTCAGTGACATTGAAAGACCAGACAGGGAGACAGCTTATACAACCAATGACCCCCAACTCAAATTCAGTAGTGTCCACCTGGTTTGTACAAGGGCAGTCAGAAAGAACTCTCATCTCAGAGCCCATTGTCAAGGCGCATG
>NC_057732.1:6053266-6066906 GCF_004010195.1 Chiloscyllium plagiosum
AATGTTGGTTGTCTCTCGATGATACAAGGATAGGTGAAGGGACATGTAATGTTGAGGGGGTGGGGAGACTGCAGAAAGATTTAGACAGGTAAGGAAGCGGGCAAAAAAGTGGCAGATGAAACGCAACGTGGGAAAGTGTGAACTTTGATAGGAACAATAGAGACATGGACTATTTTCTAAACGGGGAGAAAATTCAGAAATCTGAAGTGCAAACAGACTTGGGAGTCCTCGTCCAGGATTCGCTGAATGTAAGTCAGTAGTTAGGAAGGCAGGCACAATGTTGACATTTATTTCAATAGGACTAGAATATAAACACAGGAATGTACTGAGGCATTATAAAGCTCTGGTCAGGAGAAAGTGAGGACTGCAGATGCTGGAAATCAAAGTCAAAAAATGTGGTGTTGGAAAAGCACAGCTGGTCAGGCAGCATCTGAGGAGAGGCAGCATTTCAGGCATTAGCTCTTCATCAGGAATGAGAGTTGATGAATTCCTGATAAAGGGCTTATGCTCAAAACATAGATTCTTCTGCTCCTCAGTTGCTGCCTGACCAGCCGTGCTTTTCCAGCACCACATTTTTTGACTCTAGAGCTCTGGTCAGACCACATTTAGAGCAATGTGAGCAATTATGGGCCCTATATCTCAGGATGGATGTGCTGGCCCTGAGTGGGTCCAGAGGAGAATGAAAGACTTAACATATGAGGAATGTTTGAGGACTTTGGGTCTGTACTCAGTGGAGGGTGAGAGGTGATCTAATAAAAACTTACATAACACTGAACGCCCTTAACAAAGTGGATGTTGGGAAGATGTTTCCATTGGCATGAGAGACGAGGACCTAAGGACACAGCCTTAGAGTAAAGGGAAGACCCTTTAGAATGGAGATAAGGAGAAACTTCTTCAGCCAGAGAGTGGTGAATCTGTGGAATCCATTTCCACAGAAAGTTGTGGAGGCCAGGTCATTAAGTATATTGAAAACAGAGATAGATAGGTTCTTGATTGCTAAGGGGATGAAAGGTTACGGGGAGAAAGCAGGAGAATGGGTTTTAGAAACATATCAGCTATGATTGAATGGTGGAGCACTTAATCGGCTGAAAGGCCTAATTTCTGCTCCTGTGACTTGTAGTCTAATGGAAATTGGCACTCTTACAAATTGTCCTGATGAGTGGCGGATCAAAAGCTTATATAAATTGTGTTTTTTTTTAAAGCAAAACAGAGCCTTTCTTTAATTACTTTAATTCTTTACTTTCCTCATCAGGACGATTTGCAAGAAAGCCAATCCAAGCAGAAAACCAACATTTATACTACGTAAGAATACAAGGATAGAATAAACGTTGACACAAAAAATAGAGATTGTTGGAAAACTTCAGCAGGTCTGGCAGCATCTGTGCAGAGAAATCAGAGTTAACTTTCAGGTTGAGGGAGAGCTGAGGGACAGTCACCAGAACCGAAACATTAACCCTGCCAGACCTGCTGAGCTTTTCCAGCAACTTCTGCTTTTGTGTCTGATTTATCGCAGCCGCAGCTCTTTTGGTTGTTAATTCAGAATAAACGTTGGTTGTGCCCCTTGCAGTAGGCACTCTTGCAAATTGTCCTGATGAGCTAAGGACGAAAATGATTGGCAAAAAATGTGCCTTTTCTCCCCCCCCCCCCAACAATACTCAAGTGCTGTGCTACCTTGAAAAGTAACTTCGTTGAAACCAGAACAGTGCACTGCTCCTGAATAATAAATAGTTAATACAAAATCTGCCCTTGCCATGCATTGTAATGGAACACTCTCAAGTGGCTTGGCCAAGCTCTATCGCCTCGGGGGTGGGGAAACTGTGTAAAATAAAACGTTGGGAGGACAGGGAGAAAACAATCGGCTTGTTTTGTGTTTCCTTTTGCAACATCTGATGGTAACTTTGATTCGGGAAAGCAACACGCCTACGTGTGTTCCTCTCCCAATCGTTCACTCAGTGTTCAAAAACAGCCCATGTCTTGGGAACACCGTGTCAAGGTTTGGGGGACAAATTTGACAAAAAGTTTTCTTTTTTTTAAAAAAGGTTTAATTGTGCGCAGTGGTGGTTGGGGGGGGGGGGGAACATGCCTCTTGGGATGGCTGCTCTGACGTGGGAGAGAGTTGCAGTGAGCTGGCTGATGCAATGAACGGGAGGTTGGATCAGCAGTGCTCACATAAAAGGCGAACGCTGCTCCTGAAAAGCCAGGAGTGTGCTGGAGAGTGAGTGTGTTAGAGGGAGCCTCTCTGACTCTCGCACCAGGGGAGCCAGTCCCACCGCTGGGCGCCGCAGCCAGCACCGACAGACAATTTGCATTGCCATATCCACCCCCCACCCACATCCAGAGCAAAGAGGCACTGACAGATGGAGGTAAACGTGGAGACCATTTACTATTGCACACATCAGGCGGGCTGGGGCTTGATGCTGCCAGACCTGTTTCTGAGGCTTTTCCAGCAGTTCTTTCGGTTCTTACTTGGCATTGAATGCACCTTAAGGCAGACCGCGTGTATATTTTAGTTAACGCGCTGAGAAAAGGGGGAGTGGGGGGGGAGACACGCAGAGGTGAATGCTGTTTTCATTCCTTCGGGTGGAGGTGGGTTGGTGGGCGCCTGGGTATAGATTCTGGACAATGAAATCCTGCATTTGTCCCCATGCAAGAAGCAGAACAGCAAAAGATTTGCTCCTTTTAACCCCGAAAGGGGTCCGAGTTGTTGCTCAGACAGAGAAGCTTGCCGGTTCAGTTTGCATTTGTTATTGTATAACATTCCAGCCCCCTCCCCCACAGCCCCTCTGGTGTACGCTATGCCTTATGTTCCCAACCTCTGAAGGACACAGGCTAGTGACAGCTGCCAGTTGTGACCGGCTATGTGTTGCTCTGCCTCGTTTCTCTCCTCCCCATTTCTGAAAATGCATTTGAAAATCAGTGTGTTTTGCACGGTCTATTTGAGAAGCTTCCTCCCAGATTCATTTTTAAAGAAAATCATTCAAGGAATGAAGATATTCCTGTCAAGGGTAGCATTTATTGCCCATTCCTAATTGCCCCAGAGGACAATTGGGAAGTCAATCCCATTGCTGTGGGTCTGGAGTCTCATTTGGCCAGACCAGGTAAGGATAGCAGTTTCCTCCCTTGATGGGCCTTAATGAACCAAATGGGTTTTTACAGCATGAGTTTTATGGTCATCATCAAACCCATCTTAATTCCATAAATTCTACCATAGCAGGATTTGAGTATCCTAAGCATCACCTGGGTCTCTGTGCAGTGATAATCCCACTAAGCCAATACCTCCCATGGTTCCCTGAGAAATCATTGTATGGTTAACATCTTATTTTTGTCTTTTTTTTGTTGCAATTATGGACGAGTGAGTGAGCGCTTGGCTGAAATCTTGAGCTAAATGACTTGCACCTTTCACGACCACCGGAAATATACAAATTTCTAAAAGGAGAGGTAGATGTGGAGAGGTTGCTTCCCATTGTGGGAAGCGTCTCAGACCAGAGGGCATCATCTTAGGATGGGGGAGGTGGCACATTTAAGACAGAGGTGGGGAGGAATTTTTTTCTAGAGGGTAATGAATCTGTGGAATCCTTCACTGCAGAGGGCTGTCTCATTTTCTATATTCAAGGCTGAGGGAGACAGTATTTTGGTCAATAAGGGAATCGAGGGGTACAGGGAAAAGGGAAGAAAGTGGGTTTGAGGATGATCCGATCAGCCATGATGTTGGAGCAGACTCAATGAACTGAATGACCTACTCCATCTCCTACGTCTCATGGTTTAATTATCTTGTTATTCCAGTATTGCATGAAGAGTGACAGTGACAGAGAAACCATTGTGGGTGCAATTTCATCACTTTCCAATTTTACAGGCTATTTAGTGAGTTCCTGTGATATGCTGCTGTCTGTTAGTAACAAAGACTGGGCACTCATTCCAATTGGCAAAGTTGAAATGGTACCATGTGGTTTTGGGATCAGTTCTGGACAGGGACTGTGCTGCCGGCTTGGTAGCAGTTGGGCTGCTCATCTTGTGTTGCCGCTTGGCGAATGACGGTTTGTGATACTTTCACCCTGAGCTATATATAATGATCTGTTAGCCTCTTTTTGAGCACTATCTTGCACAGTTAAATAGGTCAGAAACCTCAAACCATTTCCTGTTTTCTTCTCCTGCTCTCAGTAACCTGGACCCCATCAGAATGAGGAGAGCTGAGAATCCGAAAGCAGTGTCAAATCTTTCCGGATGTCCCAAAGTGTATTTTAACCAATAAAAGATCATCAGTGTTGCCATGGCAATCGTTCAGCAGCCAGTTTATTTACACAGACAGTAGTGATCAATTAGGTTTTAATGATGTTGGTTGAGGGATGAATGTTAGTGCTTGGAGATATCCTTGAGAAGTGATAATATACCTTCCACAATTACCGTGCCCCTGTTTTAATACGGTTCTGGAATCCCACGCGTTTTCCCCACCCCCCCGAGAGGACAGACTGAGCCTCATTTTGATGTCTGTGTTCCTGTACCTTTGTCATTGAGTACTGAATCAGTTTAGGCTGTGTGCCTGCGATTCTGAAAGTGCACTTTGCTGAGGTAAGGTTGATGGTTGACCCTTAACTACAAAATAATGCTGTCAATAATTGATCTCCAAATGATATCAAGAGGTACCCACTGTGACCAACAAAGAGAAATGACCATAAGATGTAGCAGCAGAAGGAGACCATTCAGCCCATCGAATTTGCTCTCCTATTCATCCGCTGTGGCTGATCTGATAATCCTCAACTCCACTTACCTGCATTTTTCCGATGCCCCTCGGTTCCCTTATGAGCAAAGGTCCTGAGTACACAGGCAAGGCTAAACACAGCTGGAGTTTTTTTGTCTTTTTTTTCTTTCCATGACATTTGTTGCCCATCCCTAATTCCCCAGGGGGCAGTTAAGAGACGGGCAAATTGCAGTAGATCTGTAGTCCCATTTGGACCAGACCAAGCAGGGATATCAGATTTCTTTTTTTAAATGACATTAGTGAACCAGATGCATTTTTACAGCCATTGATGATAGTTGTATCATCTTTTCCCGTTTCAGAGAGTGCTGATATTTTGGGTCATCAGTAAGTCATCATTTTGGAGGTTCAGTAAGAACAGTTAACTGTCAATCTAGGACTTTGGGATCTCTTTTTTCAAATCAGTTTCTTGCAATCTATTCCTGATAAGTGCAAGACAAAAAGCTTTGATTTTTTACCTCCTTTTGGCAATGTTTAAGTTCTGCGCTATCAAGCATTTGTTTTTATCCTTTGTTGATATGGTGAGGAGAGCAGCCAGTGCCAACAGGATAGTAATGAGATGTAATTTATGTGGCAATAAAGGAAAAATTGGAGGAACTATTACTTAGAATTTGACATGATTCATTGGTGGTTCTTGCAACAGCACATAATGACCAAAAACATTTTCAAGTTGGAGAAAGAACACAGGAAATGTTAAAATTCAATGCAATACTGAAGTTGTGCACTCAAAAGGGAACTAAGTTTCAGTACAAAATTTGGGGGAAGTTTGCAAAATTCCATGACAGGGAGAGTGATCTGTTGGAAAGCATGATGGTACATATTTGGCAAGTTACACTCATCAACTGGCCACATGTGAAAAAAATCCATAAACTAAAAGCACTTAGTCATAGAGTCATAGAGATGTACAGCACGGAAACAGACCCTTCGGTCCAACCCGTCCATACCAACCAGATATCCCAACCCAATCTTAGTCCCACCTGCCAGTATCCAGCCCATATCCCTCCAAACCCTTCCTGTTCATATACCCGTCCAAATGACTTTTAAATGTTGCAATTGTACCAGCCTCTACCACTTTCTCTGGCAGCTCATGCTGTACACACTTGTATTGTATTTGTCTCACAACCCTGTGCCATTCAGCCCCTTAAATATATATCCAATTTTGTGGAATCTACCGTATATACTCGGGTAATAGTCAAGGTTTTTGACCACTTTTTAAGGTTAAATTTATGGGTCGACTATCACATGAGTACTACTTTTGAGGGGCTGAAATTCATGCCCGTCAAAATTCATACTGTATCATTAGCAGAAACTCAACTGATATGTAAACAAAGGAAAACGTGAGGACTGCAGATGCTGGAGATCAGAGTCAATAGTGTGGTCCTGGAAAAGCACAGCAGGTCAGGCAGCATCCGAGGACAGGAGAATCGACATCTCGAGCATAAGCCCAGACACTAATGCCTGAGGAACGTGTTGTCTATATATAATAATTATAATGCATGTCACACCTTGTTTCTTATGTTAAGAGAAATAACGTGAGTGTCACCTCATTTAATAAATCACCCTGTTGGAGTCAAACTCAAACCAATTGGCCGATCAAACCCTTGATTGATGTTAAACACCTTGATTTGATTAGTCCATCATTCTTAACACTTAAGGGAATACAAGCCTAGTCTCCACAACCCAGTCCTCACGATTTAACTAGAGACAAAAAGACCGTGAAGACTGACGTGAAGTAATGATTCATTTCCTCAGCCATTTCTTTGTTCCTCACTACTCTCTCTCCTGCGTCATTTCCAGCGGTCCAATGTCTTCTTTTGCCTCTCTTACAATCTTGCTTTATATTACTGGCTAGCTTACCCTCATATTTAATCTTCTCCGTCCTTATTTCTTTTTTTGTTGCCCTGTGTTGGTATTTGTAAGCTTCTCAATCTTCTGGTTTCCCACTGCCCTTCGACACATTATATACTTTCTCTTTTGCTTTTATGCTATCCCTGACTTCCCCGGTCAGCCACGGTTGCCTCGTCCTCCCTGTACCAGGCTTCTTTTTCCTCAGAGTGACTCTCTGCTGTGTCTCCAGAAATGCCTGCCATTGCTGTTCCACTATTTTTCTTGCTACCTTCCTCTCCCAGTCAATTCTACCCGGCTACTCCCTCATCCCTCTGTAGCTGCTTTTATTTAGCTGTAATAACATTATCTCTGATTCTATCTTCTCTCTGTCAAACTGTTGAGTAAATTCAATCATATTATGATCGCTGCCTCCTAAGGGTTCCTTCACCTGAAGCTTCCTTATCAAGTCTGTCTCATTGCACAACACTAAATCCAGTATTACCTGTTACCTTGGGAGCAGCCTAGTGAACCTTTGCTGGACTGCTTTCAATTCCATTATATCTGTCCTTAAATAACAGAACCATGCCCGTTCAGAGGATTTCAGCTATGTCAAGAGGTGGAATAGGCTATGGCTATTTGCCCAGAGCATCGAAGGCTGAGGAGTGATCAGGTAGACGTTTACAAAATCATGAGAGGCACGGATAGGGTGAATAGCCAAGATCTTTTTTCCCAAGGAGGGAAAACTAGAGGGGCATAGATTTAGGGTGGGGGTTAAGATTTAAAAAGGACCTAAGGGGCAATCTTTTGGAGGGTGGTGCATGTATGGAATGAGCTGCCAGAGAAAGTGCTGGAGGCTGGTGCAATTGCCACCTTTAAAGGGCATCTGGATGAATGCATGAGTAGGAAGTGTTTAGAGTGATATAGGCCAAATGCTGGCAAATCAGACTGGATTCATTTAGGCTGTCTGGTCAGCATGAACATGTTGGTCTGAAGGGTCTGTTTTACATCTCTATGACTCCAACTGAAGTTTGGTGGAGTCGAAATGTGACCTTCCTAATTTATCCTCCATTCCCTTTGAAATAAAGGCCGACATTCCATTTGAAATAAAGGACGACATTCCATTTGCTTGTGTTAGCTTTTTATAACCATGCACAAGGATTCCCAGATCCCTCTGTACTCTACGTCTGCACTTTTTCCTTACATAATCTCACATTTTCCCAAATTATGTTCCAACTGCCAAGATTTTTTCCAACCCTCTTAACTTGTCTGAATCCCTTTGCAAATTCTCTGAATCATTCTCACCACTTGCCTTTGCACCTGTTTTGCTCAGTGGTTCACACAGCCTTGTCTTCTGCATAAGTTAGCACCCTGGTGCTGAAGATTAAAATAACTTCCTATGAAAATCTTATATTGGTACAATCTGTTACAATCTGTTCTTGCCTCTGTTTCCGTTTACTTTTCCTCATATCCTCTTCAAGCTCATATTGTTCATGAGATAACTGTGACTCAGATGATAACAACTTCATCTCTGAGCCACAGAGTCCTGGGTTCAACTCCCACTCCAGATTTGAGACCCAGGCTGATGCCCCACTACAGTACTGAAGTGGTGCTGTACTGTTGGAGGTGCCATTGAGATGTTAAACCAAGTCAAATCACGCTTGTTAATGTTGGCGGAATTGAGATGTTTGCTGACATAATAAAAGCAGTAGATCAGAATTGGATGAGTACAAGTACGTTGGAAATGTTTTGGGTTTTGAGAAATCTGTAAAGCCAGGGAAGACAGAAGTCATGGAGGAGCTTGCAAATAAAAATGGCGTAGCGATTGGTTGGCCAAATGAGATTGGCCAGGTGGAGCCCATTGAGCATGAGTTCACTGACTGGGACTATTAACTTGGGCCAATCAGGGAGCCCTGGCTGACAGAAAGAAACAATAGGAGTCTCAGGGATTTTCTCACTCTAGCAACTGGCTCTGAGATAGCTGTTCAGAGTCCATGTACTCTGCATGTGCAAACAGGGGATGACTTGGTGATGGGATACCGGCCTCAGCGGAGTCTTTTCAGATGGGAATTTTTAAGGCATGGACTTCCGGGAAGTTCCAGAAAACAGCATCATGGATTTGGTAGGCAATAATATGCTGAAGGGATTGGAAAGGAGAAGGGGCTTGGCTGTGGTGAGGGGGTAAGCTGCAAGGAAGGTGGGTTGTTTTTGAGGAGAGAGCTGATGATGGCAGATTTGAACGAGAGATGGCTTCTTGTCTCCAGCAGATGTTGCATCTGATGTTTACTGTTTCATTTTTTTTTTGTAAAACATTTGCGTTTTTCATGGAATGAAGAATGCAGAAAGCAATCCCAGAACAGCAAACACAATAATGTTAATGGCTTCTTGTCTCCAGCAGATGTTGCATCTGATGTTTACTGTTTCTTTTTTTTTGTAAAACATTTGCGTTTTTCATGGAATGAAGAATGCAGAAAGCAATCCCAGAACAGCAAACACAATAATGTTAATACAAATCCCAGAATCGGTCAACAGAAAGTAAGACAGTGGGAACAGGGAAGGCCTATGGTCTTGTGGTATGATCACTGGACTGTTAACCCAGGGACCCAGGTAATGTCCTGGGGACATGGGTTTAAATCCTGCCACAGCAGATGGTGGAATTTGAATTCAATAAAAATCTGTAATGTCGAGTCTGCTGACTAGGAATCCTTGTTGATTGTTGGAAAAACCCATCTGGTTCACTGATGTCCTTTCGGGAAGGAAACTACCATCCTTACCTGGTCTGGCCTACATGTGACTCCAGACCCACAGCAATGGGGTTGATGCTTAACTGGGCAATTAGGGATGGGCAGTAAATGCTGACCTAGTCAGAGTTGGAAATGTGTTGCTGGAAAAGCGCAGCAGGTCAGGCAGCATCCAGGGAACAGGAGAATCGACGTTTCGGGCATAAGCCCTTCTTCAGGAAGGGCTTATGCCCGGATGCTGCCTTACCTGCTGCGCTTTTCCAGCAACACATTTCCAGCTCTGATCTCCAACATCTGCAGACCTCACTTTCTCCTCCTAGTCAGAGTTGCCCACATCCCAGGAATGAATATTAAAAAAAAAAGGCCACACAGCTGCTCAAGCCTTCCTTGTCAAATCTAGATCTGGACTGATCATAACTGGTCTACCACTGATTCTGAGATTATGTCACCCTGCTGGGTTTAGACTCACGTGCTACTTATCCTGTCATTAGTATGTATGTGTTATATGTGAGTATGTGTGTGTGAATGTGTGTGTATGTATATATATGTGTGTATGTGTGTGTTCATGTCCAATGTGTATATGTATTTGTGTTTTTGTGAGTGTTTATAGTTACACACATGTGTATGTGTGTGCTTATGCCTGTGAGTGTGTTGATGTATGTGTAATCCTTGAGTAACTGAAATCTCAAATCCCGAAGGACCAATGTATTCAGGCAGTGTAATGCAATCCTGCTGTTTGGAAGGTAGAAAATCAAGAAGCAACGCTTTGTAATGTCTGGAGAAAACTGGAGCTGCTCATTATTGTTCACAAGAGACCACTTCCATTCTTCCACACATTGATAACTGGAATTAATATCTTTGTTTCTAAGATCCCTTGCTGTTCTGCCCGCACTTGGCTGTGATATAAATACTGAGTCTTTCTAGAATAATAAAAGGGTTTGGAGCAGGGCATACTGTTCTACAAAGTGGAAAGCAGCTTGTAATAAATGCCCTCTCGCTCACAGCGCACTCTGGCTGTCCAACATTCTGCAGGCCCTTTGTAAAGTGATTGAATCAGAAGGTGGTGAGGATGGGGGAGAGAGCTCTGATGAGCCAGGCAGTGGAGTAATGATTGTTTCCAGCATAGCCCAGTGATGGCTGACACATTCAGCAGGGAGAACACAACGTCTCCCCACTTCACAGCTGTCCCCAACAAAACCAAACTGAGCCCCTCCAAGAGAATGTCTTTTGTGATGAATAAAGGCATGGTCATTGTACGTTTGGAGGTTTGATGGCTGCATTAATATTTCGGGTTCTGCCTCATTTCATAGAATCCTACAGTGTTTTGGCCCATCTAGTCCACACCGACCCTCCGAAAAGATTCCACTCCCTACCCTATCACCCTGCATTTCCCATGACTTATCCACCTAACGTACACATCCCTGGACACTATGGGGCAATTTACCATGGCCAATCCATCTAACCTACACATCTTTGGACTGTGGGAGGAAACCAGAGCACCCGGAGGAAACCCACGGGGAGAAAGTGCAAACTCCACATGGACAGCCGCCTGAGGTTGTAATCAAACCCAGCCCCGGGAGCTGTGAGGCTGCCCTGCTAACCACTGTGTCACTCCCTTTATTTATTCTATCAACTAGAATTATTTCAGTGTATTTCTATACAGGTACATTGTTAAATGATTTACGAACTCTCCACAGTTGCTATGTTGGTTAGGGTATTGGTTTACACTTGTCATTGCAAAATGCCAGTGGGCTCATGTGTTTCAGTCTCAAACAAGTGTAGGTGCCTTTTACTGTGTACGTACTACCTGCTCCGAAAGTTCCTGTTGAGTGATATTAACTGCCGGGATTAGTGGGCTTCAGTGCGTCATTCCATGTTCCTGAATATTTCTCATTCAGGGGTTATGGATGTGGAGGGGAGTGTGAGTCGAAAACTGTTGCGCTGGAAAAGCACAGCAGGTCAGGCAGCATTCGAGGGAGAGTTCATGATGAAGAGCTTATGCTCGAACCGTCGACTCCCCTACTCATCGGATCTGCCTGACCTGCTGTGCCTTTTCCAGCGCCATACTTTCCGACTCTGACTCTCCAGCATCTGCAGTCCTCACTTTCTCCTGGAGAGGAGTGTGAAAAGGTACTGGAGATTTATGCAATACATTTTGCAAGTGCTGCAGAATTGTCTCCACTTCCTTTGGTTGAAGTTGGGCAAGGTACATGTTCTATACAGTTACCATTTCATTTTTCTTTCCTCACCTTAGAGCGGCAAGCATGGAATTGACGGGATTTCCCCACAGTCTGTTACTGAGATATTTAAGGTATGTTACTGAATCTAGATTAATGCCTGGACACTGCATGTATGTGGCTCAGTGTTGTGTGTGAAAGATGTCTTAAAATGTGTTTTACATGCTTTTGAGACTGTTGGATGGGAGAATGTATGTGACGTAAAAATCAAAGTGATAGTATATCATAGAATCCCTACAGTGTTGAACACAGGCCATTCAGCCCAACAAGTCCACACCGACCCTTTCCCCTGCCCTATTACTTTATATTTTCCCCTGATTAATGCATCTAACCTACACATCCCTGATCACTATGGACAATTTAGCCTGGCCAATTCACCTGACATGCACATCTGTGGATTGTGGGAGGAAACCGGAGCACCCGGAGGAAACCCACGCAGACACGGGAAGAATGTGCAAATTCCACATAGACATTTGCCCGAGGCTGGAATTGAACATAGATCCCTGGCGCTGTGAGGCAGCAGTGTTAGGCCATGTTTAGTAAACAATAAAACATAGGTCATTCATTTTTCTTTGTATAGAACTAATGTTCAAGGGTTTGGAACAAAAGCTGGAGAATGGCACTAGCAGTGATGTTTGTTTGAAAGGCTGGTGTGGTCTTGATGGGTTGAATGGCCTCCTGTTCTGTAACAATTCTGTAAAAACATACAGATATCTCATGGTCTAACATTGGTTCAGCAGTATTCTCGGTGCAGGACATTGAGGATCTGCATTAGCATGCTAACCTTCATTGCTCAGACCTTTGAGTCTAGGAGTTGGGTTTGTCATGTTGAGGTTGTACAGGACATTGGTGAGGCCTTTTCTGGAGTACCGTGTTCAGTTCTGGTCTCCATGGTGTAGGATGGATATTATTAAACTGGAGAAAAGATTTATCAAGGTGTTGCTGTGAATGGAGGGTTTGAGTTATAAGGAGAGGCTGGATAGGCTGGGACTTCTTTCACTAGAGCGTTGGAGGTTGAGGGGTGCCAGAGAAATCATTTTATTGAAGGGTTCTTAAGATTTGTTGAGGGCTGCCTATTGGTTTTCAGTGGCTACTTTCTCATTCTCACTAACGTCTGCATTGGGTGAGATGCAATCTTGTAATAAAATCACTTTCTGTATTTTTGTTGATGTATGGGGTAATTGGGCACAGAATCAGAGCTATAAGAACTCATCAGCGCTCTCAATTATTATTGACTCACACGTCCCACATTAAACTTAAAAGTACAGCACACAAGGAAAGCTTAAAGTTACTAGACACCACAGTATTTAAGTTGAAACAAGATGACGACCATGAGTTAACAGTTTTTTTTCAATAACTCACACATACTTCATAAATTTGATTTGGAGGTGCCGGTTTTGGATTGGGGTGTACAAAGTTAAAAATCATACAACACTAGGTTATAGTCCAACAAGTTTATTAGGAAGCACTAGCTTTCAGAGCGCCACTCCTTCATCAGGTGGTTGTCCCTGGTTGTCCCTGGTTGTCCCACCCACCTGATGAAGGAGCAGCGCTCTGAAAGCTAGTGCTTCCAAATAAACCTGTTGGACTATAACCTGGTGTTGTGTGAATTTTAACTTGGTACACTTAATAAAATGGAAGTTAATTTGCAAGAAATCTTACCCTGTTGTGAGAATCTGTTTTCTTGACTCCCAGTGAGCTTGGTATTCTTTTGTTGCGTGGCTTCCTTTGGCATTCCTGCGTCTCTTTTTCCATCATCATTCACCTCTTCATACTGACTCCCTTTCCTGGTTGCACACTTGTTTCCCTGATTGGCACGTTCTCAGTTCTTCCAGTCTTATTTAGATAACACACTCTCCACCCAGCCTTGTCTGTCACACATTACACACAGGAGAAAGTGAGCACTGCAAATGTTGGAGACCAGAGTTGAAAAGTGTGATGCTGGAAAAGCGCAGCATCTAGGCAGCATCTGAGGAGCAGGAGAATCGACATTTCGGGCATTAGCCCTTCTTCAGGAATGAGGCTGGTATGCCAAATGGGCTGAGATAAAAGTTATGGGGGGGGGAGTTTGGGGGAGGGGCACTG
>NC_057732.1:6068162-6076408 GCF_004010195.1 Chiloscyllium plagiosum
CCTGTTGGGGCGGGGAGAGGGGAAATTGGTGGAATCTTTGGGAAGGTAGGAGAGGGGGTGGGGGCGGAGAGGTCACCCTCACCCTCGCCTCCTTCCACCTATCGTATTCCCAGCACCCCTCCCCCAAATTCCACCCCCCACCTTTTATCTCAGCCCACTTGGCACACCAACCTCATTCCTGTAGAAGGGCTCATGCCCGAAACGTCGATTCTCCTGCTCCTCGGATACTGCCTTGCCTGCTGCGCTTTTCCAGCAACACACTTTTCAACACATTACACACAGACACATGGACACACACGGACACACAGACAATCCTATTCGACACAAGACAGAAATGTGCATGTATTCCACACAAATGCACATATTACTACCACACACAAACACACAGACACACACACACGTACAGCAGACACAGTACCCTCACCTTGTGGTCTTGCCCAGCAGAACTGATGCTACATAATTTATTATAGAACGTTAAAACTCTGACTAGTTTCAGTTGCTTCTTGTTGCATATGGATGGTCCTGTGCAGTGATAGTGTTAGAGGTTATTGAAGACAAAAATCAGATTCCAGTTCAACACTGCCCATTTTCAACAACTGCTCGAAAGACAGCTCTTCCACGAGTTACTCCCTTGACGTCTGGGAGCTGTTATTAAGTAGTATTTTTCTTTACTGCTAACATGATTTAAATTGTGTTGAGAAATGCAAAACATTTGATTCAAAATTCAAATGCTCCATTTGAAAGTTAACTTCAATGACAAAAAGGCAGGTTTTGTCACTAAGCTTAATGTTCTTTCTGAAGCTTACAGATCAGAAAACTCAGAAAGATGTATAATTAACAGGTATTTTCACAATCATGTATAAATACAAGCCCACTGTTGAAACCACATTTGTCCTCCAGCATGTATTCACTGGATCTTGAATGTCTTTGAATAGAATTTGCTGGAAATTAAAGTTAAATACTCCCTCAAGTCTAACTCAGTGAATGGTAATGACGTACATGGAGCATTGCATCAATCATTTGTGAATCTTAGATTGTCTATCAAAATTCAGTTCAGAATGACAAATTCAAATTAAAATATCAGGTCCAAACCCAGACTTTTCGGAGGGACTGGGTCTTTTAGGTAAAACCGTTCATGAAACAGAAGATACCCAATGGTTTTAACTCAATTTCACTATTATGGAATAGGCACTTTTTGGGAAGCCAGGGTGAGGGGAGTTTATTCCACTCTATTGCTGTAGTCTGGGACAATAAAGATATGAAGCTCTGAGGGAAGAAAATGGCAGTGATAGTAATTTCAGGTGGGAATCTAAGAGATCTTTCAGAACCTGGTAGCCGGATGTCACAATCCAGACAATGTGGTTGGGAAGACAAAACCCATCCTAAATGTGGACATGAGCAATTTTATTGTGGGTTAGGTGGGCAATATACTGAAAATGGTTAAAACACAACCAAAGGAAGTCAGCTTGTGCAGATGACAACTGCAAGTAAATTAAAGATAGAGATAATTACCTTAATAGTCATGATGCCATTTAACATTAATTACCATCTTCTTCAAAGTTTCCTCATGGGCATTCCTGGCTGGGATAGCACTTAATCCTCATCCCTGATTGACCTTGAAAAGGTGGTGGTGAGCCACCTTCTTGAATCCCTGCAGATCATAAGGATGTAGGGACCCCTACAGTGAGGGTAGACGGCAACTTGCAGGATTTTCACCCAGAGACTGTGAAGGAACGGTAATATAGTTCCAAATCTAGCTGATACGTGTCTTGGAGGGGCACCTGCAATTCTTATTGCTACCATGCATCTGTTGCCATAATCGTTTTAAGTGGTGGAGGTCATGGGTATGGACAGAGTTGTCGAAAGAGCCGTCCTCTGGTGCGTCTTGTAGATGGTACACATTTCTGCTACTGGGAGACTTCAACATTAAAACTCATTGGCATCAGGTCAAGTACAGACAAGGAACCATCCTCTGTCACTGATGGATCTGTCCATGACAGTGTTGGTCAGAGTGACCACCACGCAGTCCGTGTGAAGGTGATGTCCTGAATTCATGTTGACGAGGTATTTTGTCGCACTGTCACCATGCTAAGTGGGATAGATTTTGAGCAGGTCTAGCACTCCAGGTTCCTACGAGAGATCTTCCAAATGCATCACCTCACATTTGTCTAGATTAAATTCCATCTGCCATTTTTCTGCTCAAGTCTCCAGCTTATCCAGATCCTCCTGTATCCTCTGACAATCTTCTTCACTATCACCAGCTCCCCCAATCTTGATGTCATCACCAAAATTACTAATCAGATCACCTCCATTCTCCTCCAAATCATTGCTATATATTGCAAACAACAGAGGTCCTAACATTGAGCCCTGTGGAACAGCACTGGCTACAGGTCTTCTGTCAGAAAAATACCTTTCCACCGCTCTTTTCTGTTTTCTAAGACCAAGCCAGTTCTCGAACCATTTTACCATCTCACCACAGATCCCATGTGACTTCACCTTTTGTATCAGCCTGACATGAGAGACCTTGTCAAAGGCCTTTCTTATGTCCATATAGCTGCAAAAGCCCTTCATCAGGAATCAAAAACCATTCCTGATGAAGGGTTTTTGCCCAAAACATCGATTCTCCTGCTCCTCGGGTGCTGCCTGACCTGCCGTGCTTTTCCAGCACCACTGTAATCTTGACTCTAACCTCCAGCATCTGCAGTACCCACTTCTGCCTAGGGCATTGGTGAGACCTGTTCTGGAGTAGTGTAGGCAGTTCTGGTCACCCTGTTGTATGAAGGATATTATTAAACTGGAGAGGGTTCAGAAAAGATTTACCAGGGTGGTGCTGGGAATGGAAGGTTTGACACATAAATGTAGATTGGAAAGTCTGGGTCTTTTTCCACTGGAGCACGGGAGGTTGAGGGCTGACCTTATTAAGGTTTATTAAATCATGAGGGGCATAGGTAAGGTGAATGACTAGGTTAGGGGAAAACTAGGGGCATATTTTTTGAGGTGCGAGGAGAAAGATTTAAAAAGGGCAGGAGGAGCTACTATACACAGAGTGGTTTATATGTGGGATGAACTGCTAGAGAAGGTGGTGGATACAGGTACAGTTACAATGTTTAAAAGACATTTGGATAAGTTCATGGATAGGAAAGGTTTGGAGGGTTAGGGCCAAGAGCAGGCAGGTGGAATTGGTTTAGTTTGGGAACATGGTTGGCATGGACTGGTTGGACTGAACTCTATGGAGAAAGTGAGGACTGCAGATGCTGGAGATCAGAGTCAAGAGTGTGGTGCTGGAAAAGCACAGTAGATCAGGCAGCATCCCAGGAGCAGGAGAATCGACGTTTTGGGCATAAGCCCTTTATCAGGAATGAGGACTTACCTGATGAAGGGCCTATGTCTGAAATATCGATTCTCCTGCTCCTTGGATGTTGCCTGACCTACTGTGCTTTTCCAGCACCACACTGTATGACTGTATTACCTATTTTTAGATATTGCATGGTCTAGAATATCAACATACTCCTCCTGAGACTCCCCATCCACCATATCCTTCTTCTTTGTGATTACCATTTGTTAAGGACCTCACCCATTTCCTCTGCCTGCAAGCATAACTTTCCTCCTTTGTCCTCGAATCGATCTACCCTTTCATAGCTATCCTCTTGCGCCTTGAGATTTTCCTTCATCCTGCTTGCTAAAGACCCTTTTCGCACTCCATGTTCCTTGTCTGAGTTGCTTCCTGCGATCTCGTGTACTTCGAGGCTCTGTCTGTCTTCACTTTTCTAAACCTTATGTGTGACTCCTTTTTTTTTGACTAAACTCTCAATTTTTCTTGTCATCCAGGGTTCCCGAGTCTTGCCATCCTTATCCTTCACTTTTACAGAAACATGCTGGTCCTGAACTCCATCCAGATAACCTTTAAAAGATTCCCACATGTCAGATGTAGATTTACCCTCAAAAAGCCGCTAACAGTCTACATTTCCCAGTTCCTGCCTGATATTGGAGATATTAGCTCTCCCCCAGTTTAATACTGTCACTCGAGGACTGCTCTTATCCTTATCCATAAGTAACTTAAAACTTACAGAATTATGGTCACTGTTCCCAAAATGCTCCCCCAATGAAACTTCAATTGGCTGGTGCTTATTCCCCAATATCAGGTCTAGTATGGTTCCTTCCCTCATGGACCTCTTACATATTGTTTTAAAAACATCATCCTGAACACATCTATGAATTTCTCCCCCGTTCAAGCCCCTGGCACTAAGCAATACCCAGTCAGTATAGGAGAAGTTAAAATCACCCACCACAACAACCCTGTTGTTTTTACTTTTTTCCTTAATCTATCCATATCTGTTCCTGTATCACCTGCTGGCTGTTGGGAGGCCTGTGTTCATCCAAGTGATTGCACCCTTCCTATTCCTGAGCTGCACCCATATGGCCTCATTGTGTGAGCCCTCCAAGGTGTCCTCCATCAATACAGCTGTGATGTCCTTTCTAATCAGTAAAGTAACTCCCCACCTCTTTTACATTTCTCTGTATCTCGTCTGAAACATCCAAAACCCAGGATGTTAAGCTGCCAGTCTTGTCTCCTCTCTCAACCAAGTCTCTGTAATAGCTTCAACATCGTAGTTATATGTGGATGTAGGTTTGCTCGCTGAGCTGGAAGGTTTGTTTTCAGATGTTTCGTCACCATAGTAGGTAACATCTTCAGTGAGCCTCTGGATGAAGCCCTGGTGGTATGGCCTGCTTTTTATTTATGTGCCTAGGTTTCCTTGGGTTGGTGATGTCATTTCCTGTGGTGATGTCATTTTCTATTCTTCTTCTCAGAGGGTGGTAAATGGACTCCAAGTCAATGTGTTTGTTGATAGAGTTCTGGTTGGAATACCATGCTTCTAGGAATTCTTGTGTGTGACTCTCTTTGGCTCATCCGAGGATGGGTGTGTTGTCCCAGTTGAAGTGGTGTCCTTCCTCATCTGTATGTAAGGATTCTAGTGAGAGTGGGTCTTGTCGTTTTGTGGCTAGTTGATGTTCATGTATCCTGGTGGTTAGAGATCTGCTTGTTTGTCCAATGCCCTCTAGTTCTGGGCTTCCCCACTGACTAAGTCAACCTTTTCAACTACAGACAATAATCCAGGAAGTGATTACACAACTTTACCCACCCTTCATCAAACTCAGGGCTTTCCAGTGCTTTGCTTTCCTCCCACAGTCCAAAGATGTGCAGCAAAGGTGGATTGGCCATGCAAAATTGCCCATTGTGTCCAAGGAAGTGCAGGCTAGGTGGATCAGCCGTGAGAGATGCAAGGTTACAGGGATAGGGTAGGGGTCTGGGTCTGGGTGGGAGCTCTTTGGAGGGTCAATGTGGACTTGATGGGCCGAATGGCCTACTTCCACACTGTAGGGATTCAATGAAATACAGTTCCCTAGAGCCAAGCAGTCACCTTCTCATGCGCCAAGTTTAAAGTGATTAATTTAGTCTGTTGAGGTGCATACAGCTATAATGTGTCTCCTTGTGTCTCTCTACACATCCATAGAGATTTGTAACACCCCATCCCAACATGCCCAGTGGAGGACAACTGCACAGGGCTCCTGACTGAACCTGTTCAACAAGGACTACACTGCCATCCTTTGACTCTAGACCTGCACCAATGTGACTGACTCTTAACTGACCTCTGGGCAGGTTGAGATGGGCAATAAATACTGGCCATCCCTGCTGAAGGGCTTATGCCTGAAATGTCGACTCTCCTGCTCCTCAGATGCTGCCTGACTGGCTGTGCTTTTCCAGCACCACACTTTTTGACAGCCATGCCCATGTTCCACACACAAATGAAACAAAACTTCGATGCTTCACTCACGCCACTGCAACCTGATCAAAATGAAGAAAGGCTAATCAAAAACAAAATCCAGTTTGTAGACACCACTAGCCAGATCTGTGTGTAAAGTTAGATTCAATAAGAATTGTGGGAAAGTCTGCACTGGTTGGAGTCATACCTGGCACACAGGAAGATGGTTGTGGTTGTTGGAGGTCAGTCATCTCAGCTCCAGGACATCTCTGCAGGAGTTCCTCGGGGTAGTGTCTTAGGCCCAGCCATCTTCAGCTGCTTCATCAGCGAGCTTCCCTTCATTATAAGGTCGGAAATGGGGACGTTCAGGTATTGAGGCAGTCCATGTTTCCGAGTGAAGGGGCAACCCTTTAATACTGAGATGAGGAGTAAGTTTTCAGCCATAGGGTGGTGAGTCTGTGGAAGTCATTGCCACAAAGAGGTGTGGAGGCCAAGTCATTAATTGTCTTTAAGACAGAGATAGACAGGTCTTGATTACTAAGGGTATCCAGGGTTACGTAGGAAGTCAGAAGAATGGGGTTGAGGAACATATTAGCCACAACCAAAGTGTGGAGTAGACTGAATGGTCTAATCATGCTCATATATCATTTGGTGTCTTGTCCAAATGCAGCAAGACCTGGATAATATCCAGATTTGGCCTAACAAGTGGCAAGTAATATTTGTGCCGTAAAATACCAGGCAATCACCATCTAACCACCCATCCCTTGACATTCAAAGGTGTTACCATCAAGGAATCCCACACAACCAACATCCTGGGATTTCCACTGACCAGCAACTCAACTGAACTGCCCATATAAATACAGTGGCTGCAAGAGCAGGTCAGAGGCTAGGGACTGGCAGTAAATCCTGGCCCAGCCAGGAATGCCCACGTTCCATGAATGAATTTTTAAAAAGTTATATAATTGGGAATATAGTGGAAGATTGATTCCAACTTTGATCAAGGGGTCTGAGGAATGTATTTCATTAATTAATGCAAGAATCAAAGTTGGAAATACACTTCCTATTTCGGAGTTATTTCTGATGGGAACATGTCATCCCTGATAGATTTAGTGAATCTTGCTTATGTGACAAGCTGACTCAGTATCCCAGTAAATTTCCTTTTGACATGTCCACATGTTTCTCTGCCTGACGTCTATTTGCACAATATTTTGCAAATAACTTTAACCTCTCAACCGACTAATGTTTAAATTATGATGGCAGGTTGCACAATCTGGTCCTGTCATCTCGAGAGTTTAGAGATTTTAAGAGTGAGTTGTTAGAGGCGTTTAAAGTAATGAAATGGGTTGATAAGGTAGGTAAAGGAAATTGGGGACAAATTCTTAAGTTAGAGCTAAACTATTTGGTTTGGAGGCAGGAAGGGTTTTTTCACATGCTGGCTGGATTCAATGTGGAATTCTGTAGAGTAAAAGACTGGAAGCAGGGAACAGAGGTAGCGCACAAAACTGAGATTGGTACATTTCCTGCTCATACCCAGCCCCCTACTTTGAGAGAATTTGTGACCAAGTGGGAGGGGCGTGGTAATGTGTAACTGACCAACAGGAGGCAGACAAAAGTGGCAACTCTTGACTCCCATGTTAAGACCATAAGACCATAAGACATAGGAGTGGAAGTAAGGCCATTCAGCCCATTGAGTCCACTCCGCCATTCAATCATGGCTGATTGGCATTTCAACTCTACTTACCCGCATTCTCCCCGTAGCCCTTAATTCCTTGCGACATCAAGAATTTATCAATCTCTGCCTTGAAGACATTTAGCGTCCCGGCCTCCACTGCACTCTGCGGCAATGAATTCCACAGGCCCACCACTCTCTGGCTGAAGAAATGTCTCCGCATTTCTGTTCTGAATTGATCCCCTCTAATTCTAAGGTTGTGCCCACAGGTCCTAGTCTCCTCGCCTAACGGAAACAATTTCACAGCATCCACCCTTTCCAAGCCGTGTATTATCTTGTAAGTTTCTATTTGATCTCCCCTTAACCTTCTAAACTCCAATGAATACAATCCCAGGATCCTCAGCCATTCCTCTTATGTTAGACCTACCATTCCAGGGATCATCCATGTGAATCGCCGCTGGACATGCTCCAGTGCCAGTATGTTCTGCCTGAGGTGTGGGGCCCAAAACTGGACACAGTACTCCAAATGGGGCCTAACCAGACCTTTATAAAGTCTCAGTAGCACATCGCTGCTTTTATATTCCAACTTTCTTGAGATAAATGACAACATTGTATTCGCTTTCTTAATCACGGACTCAACCTGCATGTTTACCTTTAGAGAATCCTCGACTAGCACTCCCAGATCCCTTTGTACTTTGGCTTTATGAATTTTCTCACCGTTTAGAAAGTAGTCCATGCTTGTATTCTTTTTTCCAAAGTGCAAGACTTCGCATTTGCTCACATTGAATTCCATCAGCCATTTCCTGGACAACTCT
>NC_057732.1:6079020-6087635 GCF_004010195.1 Chiloscyllium plagiosum
TGGGGGGTAGGGGGTGGGGAGGGGGGGGAGGAGGGGGTGGGAGACACAACACGTGTAGTGTCTCGGGTTCACTGCCCACATATACTACCGGCAGTCCCCTGGTCGTCGCTCCCGCTCTTCCTACTTATTAACTAGGTTAGAGGAGGAGGGCGGGTGGGAGACACTACAGTAGTAGAGTCTCGGGTTTAGCCGCCTTGCATATATATATGGTCACTGCTTTCCTTCCCGGCTGCCCCTCCGGTCCTCGTCACTTCCTCCGCTGCTCCCACTCTTTCTCCGCTGCCGCTCGCACTCAAAATATTGAGCTGTCATGCCCTCTGCTTTAGAAATTGCTCCCTCTTCCCACGACCAGAGTGAGGTAGGGAACCTATCAGAGGTTTCAGCTTCCATGGCTGAGCCTGTCTGTACCCCTGGGTGCCGTGACCATTGTCTGAGTTGCTCTAGGTCGCGCCAGGTTAACTCCGTGGTGATATCATATCTCCCAGGGACGTGCCCAGCCAGGAATGTGCATGTTCCAGAAATGAATTTTTTAAAAAATGTTATAATTGGGAATAGAGTGGAAGATTGATTCCAACATTGATCATGGGGTCTGAGGAATATCATTAATTAATGCAAGTCAAAGTAGAACCAAAGTTGGAAATATGCTTCAAAGTTGGAATTATTTCTGATGGGAACATGACATCCCTCTGTGAAACATCCTGATGATTTAGTGAATCTTGTTTATGTGACAAACTGATGTATCGCAGTAGATTTTCTTTGGACAGGTTCACATATTTTTCTGTATGACGTCTATTTGCACATTATTTGGAAATAACTTTAACCTCTCAACTGATTAATGTTTAAGTTAATCAGTTGATAACTGGAGGCTAGAGCAATCCACAGGGTTTCGGATATGTGCCCCCAGTTTCATGAGCTATGAACACTTAGACGCTCAGCTGCTACGGTCAGCGATGGAATGCACACTGACTTGTTATATGCAGTTGTTGCCTGTGCCGTGATGTTAACCATCACTTGCTGGTGGTCAGGGTAGTTTGCTACCAGTGTCCTCTTTTGTTGATTGGGTTTAAAGTCCAACTTGGTTGACAGTGGGAAGGGAAAACCGTAAGTGAATCTTAATGACAGGAGGCTTGTGCCTTAATCAAGCAGTATTTTATTGCATGATAGACACTAGATACAAGTTATACTGGGACATTGAGGATGCAGTGGTAGTCTTGCTACCTCTTGGACAGAAGACCTGGATTCAAGTCCCATCTAATCCAGAAGTGTGTTATAACACATCTAAACAGATTGGTTAGAAGAAATGGACGTTGGGAAGTTAGGCATTGTTACTCAGACTGGTGGGAGACCTGTGCATATCCATCTTCACATGACATGGTCGTCAGCTGCTCTGATGTATCTCCACTCAGAGCCCATAGACATTAGCCTAGAATGGAGATGAATGCGTCTTCAACATTAACCCTTGCAAAACCATTCCCTAACACAACAGCTCATGATTTGCCCTTGTGATCAAAGGTAACCTGAAGCTTTTACAGGAATACTGTCAGAATTGAGAGGTAGGAATGGTAAGGAAATATGGAGGAGACCTGACCAAGGCCTTAACAGCAATGGAGGGATTTGATAAGAGATCGGTGGAGAAACTCCTTCTGCTTCTCGGGGAGCCTAGGCTCAAAGGTTCTTAGCCAATACTGTAGATAGAAGATAATTTACACAGAGAGTGGTAGAAATGTGGAGCCCATGACCACGTGGGACAGATAGCATTGCTGTAATTAATGGAGAGTTTGATTCAAACGCAAAGTGGAAGATAACAAATGGAGGCAGGATGTTAAGATAGAGTCAGAAGTGGCTGGCTGGAGTTGAAATACTGACACCAACCAGTTAGAGTCATAGAATTCTACAGCATGGAGACAGGCCATTTGGCCCAAACTGGTCTATGTCAACCAAAATGTACATCCACGCTAACCCTATTTCTCTGTAACTTGGCCCATATCCTTCTAATCATTTCTTGTCCATATATTTGTCCAAATGCCTTTTAAATATTTTCAATGTACCCGCATCAACCCCTTCTGCTGGCAGCTCATTCCATATGCGTACCACCCTCTGTGTAAAAAATGTTGTCCCTCAGGTTCTCTTCTATTCTTTCCCCTCTAACCTTAAACTGATGCCCTCTAATCCTCGATTCCCCAACTCTGGGAAAAAGACTGAGTACATTCACTCTATCCAGGCTTACCTTGATGTTATGCACCTCTATAAGCTCCCCCATGAGTCCCCATTTTAAAAAAATGTCCTAGCTTGTCCAACTTCCCCCTTTAACCCATCTTATTGAGTCCAGGCAACATCCTTGTAAATTTCTTCTGCACTCCTTCCAGTTTAATAACATCCTTCCTATAGCAAGATGACCAAAACTGAACACAATACTCTAAGTGCGGCCTCAGCTATGTCCTGTATAATTCTTTAACATAACTTCCCAACTTCTATACTCAATGCCCTGACTGACGAAGGCCAGTGAGCCAAAAGCCTTCTTCACTGCCCTGTCTACCTGTGTCTCGGCTTTCAGAGAGCCGTAAACCTAAATTCCAAATCCCACTCTTTCACTAAGGCCGTACCATTCAACATGAAACTTCTGCCTTGATTTGACTTTCCAAAGTGCAAGACCTCACACGTATCCATATTAAACTCCCTTTGCCATTTCTCGGCCCACATTCCCAGCTGACTAAGGTCCTGCTGCAATTTCTGATAACCTTCATCACTGTCTACGATACCACGTATTTCAGTGTCATCAGCAAACTTACTAATCATGCCTTGTAGATTCTCTTCCAAATCATTGATATAGATACCAAACAGTAATGAGCCCAGCACAGACCCTGAGGCACTCCACGAGTCACAGGCCTCCAGTCCAATACGCAACCTTTCACTAATACCCTCCACTTCTTACCATCAAGCTAACTGTGTAATTGATTTGCCTGCTCTCTCTGGATTCCATACGATCTAACCTTTGAGAGCAGCCTACCATGGGAACTTTATCAAAGGCCTTACTGAAATCCATATAGACTACACCTGCTGCACTGCCCTCATCAACCTTCCTGGTCACTTCATCAAAGAACTCTAACAACTTTTCTGATTGATTCGATCTATTGTTGTTACATGTAGCAAGATACAGTGAAAAATGTCATTTTATGCTGTATAGGCAGATCATACCATACAAAGTGCATCAGGGTAGCAGAACTAAATGCTGAATACAGTGTTACAGCCGCAGAGAAGGTGGAGAGAGAGAGAGAGAGAGAGAGAGAGAGAGAGAGAAACTAGAATTAACATTTGAGAGGTCCATTCCAATGTCTGATAACAGCAGGGAAGAAACTATTCTTGAATCTCTTTGTATGTGTTTTCAAACTTTTATATCTTCTGCTGGATGGAAGAAGATGGAGGAAAGTATAATCAGGGTGGGAGGGGTCCTTGATTACGTTGCTTGCTTTCCTGAGGCTGCGGGAAGTATAAATGGAGTCAATGGATGGGAGCTGGTTTGCATGATGAACGGGGCTGTGTTCATGACTCTGTGTAGTTTCTTGCGGACTTGGGCAGAGCAGTTACTGTACCAAGCTGTGAAGCATCCAGACAGGATATTTTTTATCATGCATCTTTGAAAATTAGTAAGAGTCATTGTGGACATGCTGAATTTCCTTAGCTTCTTGATGAAGTAGAGGCATTGGTATGCTTTCTTGATCATTGCCCCACCGTGGGTGGACCAGACAGATTGTTGTTGATCGTCACTCCCAGGAACTTTACACTTTCAACCATCTCCACCTCAGCACCATTGATACAGACAGGAGCATGCCTTCCACTCTGCTTCCTGAAGTCAATGACTAGCTCCCTCGTTTTGCTGACATTGATAGAGAGATTGTTGACTTTAAACCGTGCTGCCAAACATTCAATCTCTTTCGAGTGCTCTGTCTCATCGTACTCTGAGATACAACCCACTCTGGTGGTATCGTAGCAAACTTGTAAATGGAGTTGGGGCAGAGTTAGACTCACAACTGTGAGGCCAGTAAGAAGTATAGTAGGAGGCTGAGTACACCGCCTTGTGGGGCATGTGTGTTGAGGATTATAGTGGAGGAGGTGTGTTGTCTTCTATTTTTACTGATTGCGGTCTATGGGTCAGGATGTTGAGGATCCAGTTACAGAGGAAGAAGCTGAGACCTAGGTCTTGGAGTTTGGAGATGGAGAGGTTCAGAAAGGGGAGGGACATGTCCGAGGTCATCCAAGTGAACTTGAGGTCTGGGTGAAAGATGTTTGTGAAGTTGATGAACTGCCTCCTATTTATTTCTCAGCCCCCTTAGGACCCCTCTGCATTCCTGATGAAGCGCTCATGCCTGAAACGTCAGCTCTCCTGCTCCTCGGATGCTGCTTGACCTGCTGTGCTCTTCCAGCACCATGCATTGTGACTCTGATCTCCAGCACCTTCAGTCCTCACTTTCTCCCCTCCTGATCCTTGTTATCCAGATGTTCCAGGGATGAGTAGAAGGCCAGGCAGATGATGTCTGCTGTGGAGCCGTTGTATTGGTAGGGAAATTACAGGCTGGGAGGCTGGAGTTGATAAGAACCATGACTAATCTCTGGAAGCACTTCATAATGATGAAGGTCAGAGCTGCTGGATGGTAGTTATTATGGCACGCTGTATGAGGTTTTTTATTGGTACCAGGATGATGGTGGTCTTCTTGACGCAGTGGGGACTTCAGATCAGAGGAAGGAGAGGTTAAAGATGTCAGCAAATACTCCCACCAACTGGTCCGCGCGGGATCTGACTGCACAGCCAGAGACTCCGTCTGGGTCAGTCACTTTCCGTGGGTTCACTCTCAAGAAGGCCGATGTAACATCTGTGGAGTTGACTGTGGGTGCAGGTAGATCCGAGACTGTTGGGATAGGTGACACCATTTCACTGACCTTCTGTTCAAAGTGAGTGTAGAATGCATTGAGCTCGTTGGGTAGGGGTGTACTGCTACCCGTGATTCTATTTAATTTAACTTTGTAGCTCGTCATGTCGTGTAAGCCTTGCCGGTTTCCGTGTGGTTGGTCTGGGTCTCAAGCTTAGTTTGGCATTGCCTTTTAGCACCTATGATGGCTTTACGAAATGAAAGTTGTACCCGGTCGAATAGCCTGTTGCTGGGTTAAATTTCAGGTAAAATCCTGCGTCCTGATTGTTGTAGGAGATCTGAACCTCACCCTGAATATATTTTTCTGCTTCTTTTTCCATTAAGGCGGCAGATCTGCAGATTGAAATGGTCCAGACGTCAGCCAAGAAGCCAGACCCGAACCAGCTTGTGTTCGGGACTTCATTCAGCGACCACATGTTGATGATTCAGTGGACGGCCGCAAGAGGCTGGGAGAGGCCACAGATTAAACCACTGCAGAACCTCTCACTGCACCCTGCAGTGTCAGCTCTACATTACTCAGTGGAGGTGAGATGATGTAAGGGAGATTTGCATTTTTGGGTTCGGCGTTAGCCGTGGGGCTTGGCTTGAATGTTCAGACAGAAGGAATTGAATGCAGCAACCTGACACCTCACCCCCTGCCCCATCGCCCACCCCCAACTCCCTTCAGTACTGAGGGACCTCTGTCCTGTCAGACGTGTCATTTTTTGTAAGCGATCTTTAGCTCAGGCCCTGTCTGCCTTCTCAAGTTGAAGACGGTACGCCAGCATTTTGAAGAGAAGCATCTCCAGACAATATTTAACCTGTAGCTAAGATTTGGCCATTCGCGGTTTTGTGTGTGTTGGGGGGGTTATTGCTTTGCACAAACTTTGCTGCCACATTTGCCTGGGGAATCCCGATTATGTCATTAATTTGAAAATGCTCTGAAGGCACAGAATGTCCTAGTAATTCAAGTTTAAATTTCTTTCTTGCATTCGAATGGTTTTCTTGACACTTTGCGTGAGATCCTTTAAGGTTTTAGGTGTCGTGGTAACTCTATAATCCTCAGTCTGTTGCCATCAGCGAACAGGCCAAGGTATTTGAGGATTGACATGTTGATGCTTGCATGGTGCTCTTGCCAGAGACATTGGGTGGGGCCGCAACTGAGCAGTTTTGTCTCCCATTACTTTATTGAACCAGCGAGCAGTTGGTTGCTTGATTTATAGGTTTGCCTCTGTGATTTATCTTGTCACTGGCTGAATGGTTATTGATATAAATCACTGCCAACTGTTTATTATTTCTGCCATTGGTACTTTAAAGGTCTAGTTGAGTTTACATGTGACAAGTTTTTGAAGGGCGTTATGAATGGCTTTTTTTTAAACATTCCCACACATGTCATTGCTATTGTAGGGTTTACTGGTTTTGTACAGAGTGCGTATCTGATGCATGGACATCAAAGTGCAATGAGTTGACATGGAGGATGTCAGGGAGAGGAAGAGATGTATGGGTAATTGTGGAACCATGAAGGACCATTGGTGGGATCATAAAGAGAACTGATTGGCTTGTGGGGTATGAGGAGCCATTAGAGGTGGATGACGATATGGATTGGCATGGATGGGCCATTGGGGAGTAGGTGAGGAGTGGGAGCTAAATAACAGAATTACGAGGACAGAGTCCCAGAGAACCTGAGTGATCCATTTAACTGGAACACCTTGGCAGTGGTAGCCTCTGATCTGTGTCCAGAAGGAGTAGGCTCAAATCCACCATTCAATAAGAACACGGCTGATCAATTTATGCTTTGAATTCGACATTCCCGTTTATCCCCGATAATCCTTAACAATTCCCTTGCCTTATAAGAATCTGCCTAACCCCACCTCCTTCCCTGAAGGAAATTAATGAACCGGATGGGCTATTCCAACAATCGACAACAGATTCATGGTCATCAGTGGATTCTTAATTCCTGATTTATATTAAAAAAATTGAACTTAGCTTCCACATTCAGCTATGGCAGAATTCAAACTTGGGTCCCCAGAACATTATCTAGGTCTCTGGATTGACAGTCCAACGATAATGCCACGAGGTCGTCAAATTGTCTTGATCTTCACAACTGTAGTGAAAATAAGCCCAGCATGTCCAGTGTTTGGTTCTAAGGTTTCTCATCATTCCAGGTTTCAATCTGGTAAACTTCCTTTGAGCCACCTCCAATGCATTTACATCCTTTCTTAAACAAGGATGCCAAACTGCACACCGTATTCTGAAGTGTCTTCCCTAATAACTGAAGCGTAATATAGAGTCATGGAATTTTGCCGTTCTGAAGGAGGCCATTCATCCTATTGTGTATGTGTACCGGCTCCCGAAAGAATGTCCTTACTAGTATGTTCAATTCTTCTTGTAATAAAGGAGAACATCCTGTTAACCCAGTCATTGGCTTGCTGGAAGCCAACTTGCACACAGATGATGTCACACACAGCAGTGAAATAAATGATCGAGTGATATGTTTTGCTGCTATTTAGTTAATGGACAATTGTTATTTGGGGAACAGCATCGGGGCCCCTGCCTCACTGTTCTTCGACCGGTAATTAGGAAATCTTTCATATCTGTCTGAGAGGCCTCAATGTAACACCTCGTCTAAAACTCAGCACCTCCAGTAGTGCAGCACTCCCTCAGCGCCACACAAGAGTGTCATTTTGGCTTTAATATTTGCGTTCCTGATTTTGAGATGAAAGTACTTCCCACTGAACTTATTTGGGAAGTTAAATGTGATCTGTGAAAACCTAAAGTATGTGAAATGAATATAAATGCCAAACATTCGCAAATCAAGGTGAATTAAACAAAGCCATTACATATTACGTAGGAGGAATTGTACTTATTGCATCACATATCGGGAAGATTTGATTAAATTGTTAACATGAGGTTGCTAGTTAAAAACTAAAACCTGTTAATATTATAATATAGAGGTTGTGTTAAGTTGCAGTGTCATATTTTTGGAGAATGTGTGATTCTAAAAGGTTTTACAGTTATTGCAGGTTGTTGCCTAATGACAACAAGCTGCTGCTGCTCTCAACTTGTACCCGAGACCATGATATTTCACCAGGAGGTGGTCTCCATCATCCTCTTGTGGTTCTTCTCAGACATTGCAAGAGTGCAGCACAATTGAAAGAATGTGGATGAGAAATTAGGCTGGACTCATGACTAGGGTCCTGCCTACGTTCTTCAAACGCAGAAATGGCACCTGTGGCAAAAACTTAAAAGACGTTCTAGGACTTGTATAGTAATGAACTGAAATCTGCAAACCATTCTAAAAGATAAAAGACTTAATAGCAATCTAGGTTTGTTCAATGTATCATTTCAGTTGCATGACACTGCAATATGAAGGTAGGCTAGCCAGTAATATTAGAAATGATAGTAAAAGTTTCTTTCAATACATAAGTTTCTTTCAATACATAAGAAACAAACGACAGGCAAAAGTAGACATTGGGCCACTTCAAACTGATGCTGGAAGCCTAGTGATGGGAGATAAGGAAATAGCAGGAGAACTTAATAAATACTTTGCGTCAGTCTTCACAGTGGAAGACATGAGTAATATCCCAACAGTTAAAGGGAGTCAGGGGGCTGAGTTGAGTATGGTTGCCATTACAAAAGAGAAAGTGCTAGAAAAGCTAAAAGGTCTTAAAATTGACAAATCTCCTGGCCCCGATGGGCTACATCCTAGAG
>NC_057732.1:6087952-6104083 GCF_004010195.1 Chiloscyllium plagiosum
AGCGAAGTTTGCCGATGGTACGAAGTTAGGTGGACAGGCAGGTAGTACTGAGGAAGTGGGGCGGCTGCAGAAGGATCTTGACAGGTTGGGAGAGTGGTCCAGGATTTGGCTGATGGAATTTAACGTGAGCAAGTTCGAGGTCTTGCACTTTGGCAAAAAGAATACAAGCATAGACTACTTTCTAAATGGTGAGAAAATTAATAAAGCCAAAGCACAAAGGGATCTGGGAGTGCTAGTCGAGGATTCTCTAAAGGTAAACATGCAGGTTGAGTCCGTGATTAAGTAAGCGAATGCAATGTTGTCTCTTATCTCAAGAGGGTTGGAATATAAAAGCAGAGATGTACTACTAAGACTTTATAAAGCTCTGGTTAGGCCCCATTTGGAGTACTGTGTCCAGTTTTGGTCCCCACACCTCAGGAAGGACATACTGGCACTGGAACGTGTCCAGCGGAGATTCAGACGGATGATCCCTGGAATGACAGGTCTAACATATGTGGAACGGCTGAGGATACTGGGATTGTATTCGTTGGAGTTTAGAAGATTAAGGGGAGACTTAATAGAGACGTACAAAATAATACATGGCTTGGGAAAGGTGGATGCTAGGAAATTGTTTCCGTTAGACGAGGAGACGAGGACCCGTGGACATAGCCTTAGAATTAGAGGGGGTCATTTCAGAACAGAAATGCGGAGACATTTCTTCAGCCAGAGAGTGGTGGGCCTGTGGGATTCATTGCCGCAGAGTGCAGTGGAGGCCGGGACGCTAAATGTCTTCAAGGCAAAGATTGATAAATTCTTGATGTCACAAGGAATTAAGGGCTACGGGGAGAATGCGGGTAAGTGGAGCTGAAATGCCCATCAGCCATGATTGAATGGCGGAGTGGACTCGATGGGCCGAATGGCCTTACTTCCACTCCTATGTCTTATGGTCTTATGGTCTAATCCTGTTGCTGTAAAGTCGATGTCCTACGATCCTGCTCCACAACCACCTGATGAAGGAGCAGCGCTCCAAAAGCTAGTGCTTCCAAATAAGTCTGTTAGCCTGTAACCTGGTGTTGTGTAATTTTTAACTTTGTCCAGCCCAGTCCAACACATCGAACATTTTCAAGTGAGTTTAGTTGATTTCTTCTGACTGTTGCTTTGATTCCTGTTTGCTGCTTTTTGTCGTTGGTGAAAGTTGCAGGAGTAGTGTGGCAGGGGCTGAGAGAAGTTCTCGCTGTCTTCTTCACAGCTTCTGCATAAGACTGCCTAGCCTGCTTCGAGCTGCTGACTTTGACCTGCCCAGAGATGCTGAAGAGGTGTTGGAGACAGCGAAGGGACAGGCAGTTCAGCCATTTCTCCTGCCCTCCAATGTTTGCCTCGGTCTTCCAGTGGTGTGGCAGTGCACTGAGAACGCAGGCGGACTGGAGTTTTGCTGTCGTTCCACACTATCTCTGACTGAGCTTGCATGTAACAGCTGCGGATTTTGCAATGCAGTGAGATGAAATGATGGTGCTGGGTTGCTATCATCTGTTTCTTCCTGACGTCCCTCCCATGCCTGGCCAGGCTGCACCACTTGGGGTACCTGGAAGGAGAAAGGGTCAAGGTTAAAGGTGGGGAAATGATTGGCACGAGTGGTTAAATTGGTGGAGATTGTCAGTCAGTGACTGGAGGTTGGTGGAGGTGGTGCCATGGGGATGTTGGTGGGGTTAGGGTAGATGGAGGACTGCAGGAAATCCTCCAGATGCTCCCTCAGGAAGGATGTCGATTGCCCTGGAGGGGAAAACCACCGGTTTTGTCCTGAGGGTAGGGGCAGTGCTGAGGGACTCTCAGTGACCCCACGTTTAGCAGCCAGTCTGCCACTTCTGACATGCAGGGTGGGAATGTGTGGCCACTTGGTGACCCACAGGAGGATCCCAGAATTAGCAGCAAGGGTGGCGCTGAATTTGCTTCTGTGAGGTCGGCCAGGAGACGAGGGAATATTGACTGAGCTACGATCCGGTGCATTGTTCACTCACCAGTTAAACGCAGAGTGCAGTCTTACAGTGAAGGATGCAAATGTGGGATTCACCAGTAACTGCGATTTCTTTTTGCTAACTAACTGTGGTATCACCTGACAGAGAGAGTTGCATGAAATGACCTCTTGCTTCACCTGCCATCTCTTCACAGTTGTTTGAAGGGCTGAAAGCCTACCGCGGAGTGGATAATAAGATTCGCCTGTTCCGACCCATGTTGAATATGCAGAGGATGCTGCAGTCGGCCATTCGAGCCTGTTTACCTGTGAGTACACAGACTGTTATTGTTGCCTGTTACTTTCCCCAGTTGCCGTCCCTTTCAGTTTATTTGCACTGTGCACGTATGGTCTTAATGACAGAACAAACCCCTCCAGGACTTCTCAGGTCACTGCACGGCTGCACATCCATGCAACGTTGCAGCGACATGCAACAGCGGTTTACCTGCACTGACCGGTTACTGTCAATGCCTTGAATGTGGTGTACCTCAGTAATGCAACCAAATCACACATGCTGTAACAAGCAAATAGAGCTTTCATTAGAGCTCAAGTTCTTGCTTGCGTGACATGGTGCATTAGGTAGCTGTTGCATAAGGTAATTGTTCTGAAAGAGTTGACGTTGAATGTTGCAATTCTTCCACCCAATCCGAATATATTAACAGTCTATACATTAAGACAAGGAATTCTACAGATGGTATTGTATTCTGTGCAATACCAAATAGTCCTTAGTAATCATTGCCAGATTAGTTGTGTAAACTGCACTTATTGCTATCGTGCATAAAAACATTAACTGAGACAAGTTCCCATTCTGTTTAGACTCACCAGTGCTGTCTGTCCTCTACCACTGATCATTAGACGTGCTTTGGATACAGTATAGTCAATGAAGGACTGGTGGCAGCAAACAGCTCAAATAATTCTTTGCCTGTGCCACATACAGGCAGGAAGTTGCAGATACCACCCTGGCGCCAGGAATGGCCATTAGGCCAAATTCCAAGTGGCACCATTTCTGACAACAAAGCGTGAGGCGTAGACATTCAGACAATGGTACAATCCAATTTGTACCTCAACTCCTGTTAGTCACGTTTTCCCAGACATCTTTCTAAACAAAAACTTGTCACCTTCTTGAAAGCTCCCATTGAATCCCAGCATGCACAGTCTTTTGATGGAGGTAGCTATAGTATGTGATGCACTGGATATGTCATAGAGATATACAGAGAAAGACACCCTTTGATCCAACTCATCCATGCCGACCAGATATCCTAACCTAATCTAGTCCCATTTGCCAGCATTTGATCCATATCCATTTAAACCCTTCCTATTCATGTACCCATCCAGATGCCTTTTAAATGTTGTAATTGCAGTAACCTCCATCACTTCCTCTGGCATTCCATATACGCACCACCCACTGCATGAAAAAGTTGCCCCTGAGGTCCCTTTTAAGTTTTTCGCCTCTCACCTTAAAGCTATGCCCTCTTGTTCTGGACTCACCCACCCCAGGGAAAAGACCTTGTCTATTTGCCCTATCTGTGCCCCTCATGATTTTATAAACCTCAATAAGGTCGCCTCTAACACTCCAGAGAAAACAGTCCCAGCCTATTCAGTCTCTCCCTATATGTCAAATCCTCCAACCCTGGCAACACCCTTGTAAATCTTTTCTGAACCCTTGCAGATTTCACAACATCCTTCCTCTTACAGGGAGACCAGAATTGCATGCAATAATCCAAAAGTGACCTAACCAATGTCCTGCACAGCTGCAACATGACCTCCCAACTCCTATATTTGATGCTCTGACCTATAAAGGAAAGCCTACCAAACACCTTCTTCACTAACCTACCTACCTGCGCCTCTACTTTCAAGGAGCTGTGAATCTCCAGTCCAAGGTCTCTTGCCACTGCAAGAGGTTTTAAATCTGCACCCACACGTCCCCATCTCCCCTCCATCCAAGGCTCCATAGGTTCCTTCCATACCTGGCAGAGATTTTCCTGCACATCCACCCACCTCATCTACTGTGTCCGTTCCTCTAGAAGTGGTCTCTTCTACATTGGAGGGCCAGGACACCAACTTGCGGAGCATTTCAGGAAACATCTCTGGGACACACGCACCCAACAACCCCGCCACCCTGTCCCTCTCCACCAAGAATATGCAAGTCCTGTGCCTCCTCCACCGCCGAATCCAAGCCACCCGATGCCTGGAGGAAGAATACCTCATCTTCCACCTTGGGCCTCTCCAACCACACAGCATCCGTGTTGACTTCACCAGTTTCCTCATCTCCCCTCCCCCACCTCATCCCAGATCCAACCCTCCAATTCGGCACCGCCCTCTAGATCTGTCCTACCTGTCCGTCTTCCTTCCCACCTAAGTACTCCACCCTCCGCTTTGACCTGTCACCCTCACCCTCCAGCTTCGTCTATCTATTGCATTCCTAGCTACATTCCCCTCAGTCCCCCCGCCCTCCTGTTTATCTCTTAGCACGCCCCTTGCCCACCTCCTCCGTAACCCGCCACCCCATTCCTGATGGTGGGTTTATGTCCGAAATGTCAACTCTCCTGCTCCTTGGATGCTGCCTGACCTGCTATGCTTTCTCAGCGCCACACTTTTCGGCGTTGATCTCCAGATCGGCCGTCCTCACTTTCTCCTATTCAGCCCAAATGGGTTATCATGCAAGAACCTCCGTTTTCCACCAGAGGTTTTTACATTGGAAACATCCTGGTAGATATTAAGTGCAGACGGTAGCAGTTAAAATCTTCAATCTTTGAAGCCATGTTTGGTAACATTGGCCAGGCTTCCTTCTATCTACACTGGACAATAATCATACCAGCAGTTATTGATTAGTTTTAGCGATAGTTTCCTGACTTGGTTTCTGCACCAAATGAATTCAGTCTGAAGAGGTCTTTCCTTTACTAGATCTTTGATCCCAACGAGCTGTTGGAGTGCATCAGGAAGCTGGTGGAGATAGACAGGGAGTGGGTTCCATATTCAAATGCTGCCAGTCTCTACATCCGACCAGTCTTCATCGGAACAGAGGTGAGAATACCTGAAATCGGACTGGCTGCGTGTGTTGTGTTTTGGAGAATGGTCAAGGGCAATTGTGTCTTTTTTTTTATGTTCATTTCAAAGGCTGTGGCATCATTGGCTGGGCCAGTATTTATTGTCCATTCCTCATTGCCCAGAGGGCAGTTGAGAGTCAACCACATTGCTGTGGGTCTGGAGTCAGAGTGGGCAAGGACGGCAGTTTCCTTCCCTAAAGGACATCAGTGAACCAGACCGGCGTTTCTGCCACATCTTTATTCAATCCAAGTTGTGGCGGGATTTGAACCCAGGTCCCCAGAGCATTAGCCAAGTTTCTGGATTAATAGCCTTGTGATAATACCATTAGGTCACTGCCTGCCAAATATTGGGATGTAAATTCACGTTTTTCCAGCTCTGTTTATGTACAATCTGCACATGCTGTCGTGCAGCGCGCATTGACATCTGTTTGTAGATGCACCAGGCTGTGCGGTGTTTGCAGGTGTGGCTGGATGGAGCTCCAATTAGCTCATTGAACGTTGAGTGGCGAGACCCCTCAGTGAATTGCAGGCTGCGATGTTGAAGTCCATCAGAAACTGGTGGCTTCTGGGCCATAGAGACTGCTGCAAGTGGTCTCCCTTCACAGGGTCTAATTGGGGAAAAGATAAGACTCCTTTCTGGTTTTTCAGGTTGTGGACTATGGGAGATGGGCTCAGTTAGGTTGAGGCAAGGTGCCCACCCCCACCATTGCTGCCATCGATTGACCCTAGATTGGGTCAAATGGAATATATTCCCTACCTTTTGTGGCAGAGAGCTCACCATGATTCCCAGTTGGAAACTTGCCACAGTGTCCCAGATCGAGACCATCACCATGGTTTCCCAGTTGGAGATTGTTGCCATGGTTTCCCGAATGGAGACTGTCACCATGGTTTCCTGGATGGAGACTGTCACCATGGTTTCCCCGTTGGAGCTGTCCCATCTCCACTAGTTAATGCCCCCTCGGGGCTTCATGTAGCTGGGGGAAAGGAGAGGTGGAGTGGCAGCTGCTGTGATCAGCAGGAGTGGGTCTGGCTATCCATTGACTCTTTGGGTGGTATCGCAAGAAACCTCACTATCCTGCCCCCTTCTTGTTTTGGAGGTCCCAATGATTTCCCTTCCCGGAACGTTTCCTGTTGAATGAATCTCTAACTTCTGGGAGCCTCCAGCACAATCCCGCAGGATGGAAACACTATGGATCCAGAGGGTTAGGGTGACACAGCTGCTGAAGGCTGTGTTTTAGCTCCTGCTGATTCCTTCTCACTTTCCACTTTGAATCGCAGCCTTCTCTTGGATTGAAGATAACAACAAAAGCGTTGCTGTATGTGATCCTCAGTCCAGTCGGACCTTATTTCTCAAAGGGGACCTTGGACTCCGTGTCCCTTTGGGCAGATCCGAAATATGTCCGGGCATGGAAAGGAGGAACGGGGGACTGCAAGGTCGGAGGGTATGTACGTCAATAGTAGCCCACAATGAACACCTAAACAGCCCTTTACAATGCCTCCAAATGACCCCCACGTAGTTTGCACCCATCATCGCACATTCTGCTTTTCTATTCTTAGGCACGAATGGGGGTACATTTACAAATCCGGGACAGGCTAAGGAAATGTGTGAGTGGTAGATATGTGGGATAGGATGGCAGCACGAGTGCTGGAACATGGAAAGTAAGGAGACAGCTCCTAGGCAACGAGTGCAATTCGGAGATTGAGGGAGAAGGGAATAGAGGGAATAAGTCAGAACAAGTGTGTATAATGGAAGACAGTGGAATCTGGCATAAATCAGATTCATAACAATTGCAACAGTGCACCAAGACCCTGTGATCTTGTCCTCCTTGAATCTATTCTGACCCCGATACAAACCTGTACACCATTTAACCAGGGTGAGTGTAGTTGCATATCACTCCCTGCATTTGGTTCACCGAGTCATAGAGATGTGCAGCACGGAAACAGGCTCTTCGGTCCAACTCGTCCATGCCGACCAGATATCCGAAATCAAGCTAGTCCCATTTGCCAGCATGTGGCCCATATCCCTCTACACCCTTCCTATTCATGTACCCATCTGGATGCCTTTTATATGTTGTAATTGTACCAGCCTCCACTATCTCCTCTGACAGCTCATTCCATCCACGCACCACCCTCTGTGTGAAAACGTTGCCCCTTAGGTCCCTTTTAAACCTTTCCCCTCTCACCATAAACCTACACCCTCTAGTTCTGGACTACCTCATCGCAGGGAAAAGACTTGTCTATTTTACCCTATTCATGCCCCTCATGATTTTATAAACCTCTATAAGGTCACCCCTCAGCCTCCGACGATCCAGGGAAAACAGCCCCAGCCTGTTCAGCCTCTCCCTACAGCTCAAACCCTCTAACCCTGGCAGCAATATCCTTGTCATAGTTTTCTGATGTTCCTTCACCTGAAGCCTGCCATTCTCAGTATTTCCATGGCTCCTTTACCAACCTTGACCAGCAGTAAAACAGGAAGACTTACATTTATATAGTGTCTTTCATGATTGTTGTTTGTCTCACAGTACTTCACAGCCAATGAAGCCTGATTACTGTAGCACCCGACATACACATAGCAAGCTCCCGGAAATATCAGTGTGTTACTGATCAGATGGCATGTTGAGTATGATTCTGGGTCTGAGATAATTATTGGCCAAAATACTAGGGAGAATGGTTCAGCAACTGCTCTGCCCAGGACCATAAGAAACTACAGAAAGCTGTGAACACAGCCCAGTCAGTCATGCGAACCAGTCTTCCATTCCCTGACTCTATCTACAGTTCTCACTGCCTCAGGAAGGCAGCTAATGTTGTCAAAGACCCCTCCCACCCCAGTTATAATCTCTTCCAACCTCTTCCGTTGGGAGATACAAAGGCTTAAACACACGGACCAACAAGTTTAAGAACAGTTTCTTCCCCGCTGCTGTTAGGCTTCTGAATGGACCTCTCAAATATTAAATTTAATGTTGATCTCGCTCTTTGTGCAGCTTCTCTGCAGCTGTAACATTGTATCCCTCATCCCTCACCTTGGAGAAAGTGAGGACTGCAGATGCTGGGGATCAGAGCTTAAAAATGTGTTGCTGGAAAAGCGCAGCCTGACCTGCTGCGCTTATCCCTCACCTTGGTCTATTGCCCTTTTGCACTTTGTACGATATGATCTGCTTGTGCTACACACAAAACAAAACTTTTCTCTGTACCTAGGTGCATGTGACAATAATAAATCAAAATCTTTGAAAAAGTGCCGGGGAATCCTTTTTGTCCACCTGAGAAGACAGATGGAGCCTCAAATTATTACTGTGTCCAAAAAGTCAGCATGCTGGGCAGTGCAACACTCCCTCAGTGCTGCGCTGAGTACTGAATTCTCTGTTATCCCTGAGTCATAAGGCTCTGGGTTCAAGTCCCAGTCCAGGGCTTATGCTCAAAAACCCGAGTTGACTCTCCAGAGCCACACTGAGAGCTGCTGTTTACTGAACCTCCACCCTGTCTGCTTGTTGGATCGATCTAAGAAATCCCGTGGATTCTGTTTCAAAGAAGAGCAGGGGATTTCTTTCTGGGAACCTGGCCATTGTCCATCTCTTAGTCAACACCACGAAAATCACACTGGTTCCTATCACTTGGTTGTTTTTGGAGTTTACTGAATGCATTACTGGCTGCCGAATTTACACATTGAAGCAAGATGTGTGGTGGTCGTGCAAAATCCTATATCGTTCATGGCCTTGAGTGGGACTTGAATCTCAGCCTTGTGACTCAGAAGGAAAGGAGTTCATATCTCAGCCTCGGCAGCCATGGTGTTACTAATAACTAGGCTTGTTCCCCAGGGCCTGGGTCACCCTGCTATAGGAAGGATATTATTAATTTGGAAAGGGCACATAAAAGATTTACAAGGATGTCACCAGCAGTGGAGGGTTTAAGTTATAAGGAGACCCTAGATGGGCTGGGACATCTTTTTTCTGGAGTGGAGGAGGTTGAGGGATGACCTTATAGAGGTTTATAAAATCCATGAAGGTAGGGTGAATAGCCTGGATCTTTTCCAAAGGATAGGGGAGTTTAAAACTAGAGGGCATAGGTTTAAGGTGAGAGACAAAAGATTTAAAAGGGACCTCAGGGTTAAATTGTTCACACAGAGAGTGGTTCGTATGTAGAATGAACTGCCAGAGAAAGTGGTAGATGCAGGTTCAGTTACAGCATTTAAAAGGCATTTGGACAGGTTCATGAATAGGAAGGATTTAAGGGATATGGGCCACATGCAGGTCAATGGGATGAGTTTAGTTTGGGAAACCTGGTCGGCATGGATGAGTTGGACCAAAAGGTCTGATTCCGTGCTGTATGGCACTATGATTCTACAACAGGTTCAAACTGGGATCTTGCTTTTTCTCGTTAAGCCACTGTGAGCAGGAAGCAACTTTATAGCAGCATGCTCGGTTCTAACTGTTCTGTCTTCTTTTAGAAACTATGGTGCCTCACTTTATGCACAATCTGAAGCCTTGGCTGCAGGGTGTCAACAGGTTTTGTGGCTCTATGGAGACGAACACAATATAACGGAAGCAGGGACCATGAACCTGTTTCTTTACTGGATAAATGAGAATGGAGGTACGGTATAACAGAAACTGAGCTCATTTCCACTTGCATTATCTAGTTTTTGCTTTGTGGACCTAATGCATCGACTGATATATTATTAAGGAAGGAGCATAATGAGCTTGCATTTACATAGCACCTTCCACAACTGTAGTTTGTCTCAGAATCAGTGGAGTACTTTTTAAGATTCAGTCACTGCAAGAGACATGGCTGGCCATTTGTGCACAGTTTGATCCCACAAACCATTGACCATACCTTCACATTGTTGATGAGGGATAATTATTGGCCAGCAGAACTGCCCCTCCCCACCCAACTCTTTCAAATGATGCCACAGGATATTTTTCTAATCGACCTATTCAGACACGTTATGACATAGCTCTCAGGCCTCCTGGCTCAGGGGTATGGACAGTTAGTGTCTTCATGGGATCTTTTACATCCTGGGAGGGCTTGGCTTGTCACATCGTTTGAAAGAAAGCAACTCTGGAATTGTTGCACAACTCCGTCGCTGCACTAAGGCGTCAGTCCCAGAGAGATACCACTGCATCAAGGTTGGCACTGGAATAGTGGTCCAATCTGATGCTTTGTGGCTCTGACTGTGTTTACATGAACAGTATTCCTCAGTTTTGGGACTGCAGCTGTTGGAAGCATAAGACGTTGGATCGGGCATGAGAAATTGGCAGGAGAATGCCACCATGTTTGTTTGTTAAACATCCTTTTGAGTAAGTTGCAGAATTAGCTCAGCATCGAACCAACATGGCAAGAGGTGACCTATGTGGCTCCTGTTGAGGGTAAGTAGAGAAATGCTAACACTCTACCTGAAACCTGACCTTATATCAGGAACTGGACAAGGCCATTCCATCTCTTGGCCCTTTACTATTCAGTCCCTTTTATCATTCAGACCAATCACGGCTGACCTGTAGCCAATTTCACATTGGGTCCCCATACCTTGACAGTGTAGCGATTGTAACAAGGTCAACCACATGGATCTCATAGAATGTGAGTTCCCCAGTTGGGGCTGTTAATCTGGTCCAGTCAGGGAGCCCCAGCTGACAGAAGTGTCAGGGTTCAGCTCATTCTGAGAGCTAGCTCTGAGGGAGCTGGATCAGTGCCAAGGACCTCCACATGTAAGTAAAAGGCGTGTGATTTGGTGACGGGATAGCGGCCTCTGTGGAATTATTTCAGGTACCCGAGAAGTAATTGAGATTTAATTCTGAGACTGCAGAGTTCTTCAAGATGAATATAAAGAGATTCCAGTGTAGTTTCATACATAGTAAAGGAAATGGAGTTTGCCTGATCACTTTATTGTTCTCTAATAAATGTGATTCCCTACCAACTGCAGCTTGTTTTTGGTACATTTCCTGATATGTATGCAATCATTTACTTTACCCAAACTGAGATATCATTAAGTAAATAGAAGTCGGTTTAATCTTATGAAGCATAGAGGGACCTGTCTGAATTATTGTTGTCAGGTCTCCTTCAGATGTTCACTTTGGGCTGCGCCTGTAATGGAACACCAGTTGCTCCTCCTCCCCAGGCAGGCACACGAATATATTCTCTAATCCTACTGCAAAAGATTTTAGAGAAAACTTTGCAAATGGAATCGGTGAGGGATGCAAGATAAGGATGTAATTGTCTCAGAGCTGAAATCCTTTACCTAGTTGTGGTAATACAGAAATTAATACTAAGTTCTGTTTCTGTTAGCAGATTACTTCTTTTCGTTTAAGATTCTAATCTCCTGGTTATATATTTTTTTCTTTTCTTTTTTTCTCTTTTCTTTGCTTATATTCCAGCACCCATCTTGTGAGCTGACTGCTCTCTGTGGTTTAATGAGAAACATGTGACAATTGTTCTATCAATGCTGGAGTAAAAGGATTGTCAAAATAAAATATAGCCGATGAAGGGCTTGTGTGACGGTTTGCTTTTCTGCAGGTTATAGGAGGTGCCCTAACATGTTTCTCTCTATGATATACGTTTATGATTAGATTAGATTACGTACAGTGTGGAAACAGGCCCTTCGGCCCAACAAGTCCACACCGCCCCGCCGAAGCGCAATCCACCCATACCCCTACATTTACCCCTTACCTAACACTACGGGCAATTTAGCATGGCCAATTCACCTGACCTGCATATCTTTGGACTGTGGGAGGAAACCGGAGCACCCGGAGGAAACCCACGCAGACACGGGGAGAACGTGCAAACTCCACACAGTCAGTCGCCTGAGGCGGGAATTGAACCCGTGTCACTGACGCTGTGAGGCAGCAGTGCTAACCACTGTGCCACCGTGCCGCCTTTCCTGATGTAGCGCCTTTCCTGATCCCAGGCCACCTCCCATCATGCCTAGAGTTAATCTTAATTTGAAGCCGTGGTCACTGTTGAAATTTTCACACAGCAACGTCCCATGAGTTGCAATCAAATAAATTACCACTGTGTTGTCAAAAGAGTGAATCTCCTGTGATTTCTTGTTTTCTTTCCCACAATGAAAGAAAGGTGAGACAATGTGTTGGGAATTCCGGTTGTTTTTAAATGATTTTCTGTTGGGTTGGAAGGTGCTCAAGAAGGCAGTTCCTGTAATTCCCAGGGGCTTGCACAGTGCAGTGCTGGTGAACTCAGACCTGGCAGTGAAACAGTGATGGCATTGCTTTCCTGAGGTCTTTCACTGGAGCCATTGTCTCCAGCCGTGGCCACAATGTTCTTTCTCTCGTCACCGGTCACATCCCCACTTCCTCCCTCCAAGGACTCTGTCTGAGGCTGAACCAGACTGTTCGCAATCAAGGCATCCTAAGTGATTGCGAGCTGAACCCCTGACATAATATGCTCTCAGTTACCAAGACTCCTCCTTGTTGAAGATTGTCCATCTACACTCCTATCCCAGGCCAGCAGTTTCAGAAACCCCCACTCATGCTTTTGCATCATTTACAAAGTCCTTCCAATGGGCTCCCACTTTGAGCTGACCTTTCTGCTGCCCTTGTCCTGTGTTGAACCAAGTCCCATTCACCACCTGCCTATACTCGTTGCCCTCCGTTTGTTATTAGTTCCTCAACAGGTTTTCAGGTCTGCCCCTGAACTTGCTGCTCTCAGTCTCTATAATCTCTCCATTCCTTCAATCTTTGCCCTCAAACGTCCCAGTCTCTTCTCTTCCATTGGTAATTGTGCACTCAGCTTTCATAGCGTCAGAGTTCCCTACAGTGCAGGAAGAAGCCAATCAGTCCATTGAATCTGCACTGACCCTCGAAAGAGCATCCCACCCCAACCCAGCCCCTACCATATCCTGCATTCCCCATGGCTAATCCACCAACTTGCACATCCCTAGACACTATGGAACAATTTTACGTGGCCACTCCACCTAACCTGCATATGTTTGGACTGAGGGCGGAAATCGGAGCACCTGGAGGAAACCCACACAGACATGGGGAGAACATGCATACTCCCCTTTCATGGTCTTTAGATCTCTAACTCTGTACCGAACACTCTCCATTACTCTACCTTTCTCTCTCGGTTAGGTCCTCCTGAAAGCCTGCCTGTGTGGCCAAACATTTGACCATTTGTCCTATTATCTGCTGAGGTGTTCCGTGGCAGTTTTTTTTGCCTGTTAAAGCCCTTCAGTGCTTTCTGTCATGAAAGGTGCTGTGTAAATGCATATTTCTGTTCTTTGTACCTGGCTGCTTTATAAAGGTGTTGACCCATTATTGATAGTCCAGCCTTCAGAATATCAAGGACCTGAACTTTGCATTTCTCTCCCTGCTTGTCTCTGTTCACACTAAGGTGCTTATTTAAAACCTTCCTCCTTCAACTTGTTATAAGTCATCGACCATAAAATCCCCTTCGGTGACTGGGGGCCAAATTTTATTTGGTAATGATCCTGGGAAGCACCTTGAAAAGTTTTGAAGGTGTTTTTTTTAAAATTCAACTTGTTGCTGCTGCATACTGAACATGACAGGGGACAACACTGACATTTAGTCTTGGATCTGTTGAGTGTGATTTGCATTGTCCACAGAAAAAGCAGCTGACTTGTACATGCACAGTCGAAAGGGCAGGTATCTGTGATCAACCACCCATAGTCCCAGTAAGGACTCAATACATCTTAATTGAAGCTGAAACAAGCTGAACGTGTTCTTGTCCCTTATGGGGGAAACAAGTGTATTTTATTTCGAACTTGTTATAATGCACTAAGCTAGCTCGACAATGTATTGTCCCGTGGCACTGTGAAAGTTATCGCTGGAATAATTCCTTTGGGATTTGCACATTTCAAACATCAATCCATCAAAGTCTGAATACATCTTTGAGGTCAATACAGTACTGTGAGATCCACGTTCTGAAAAGATTTTTCACTGCAACCATATTTATCTGTCTGTCATCCCAGCTATTAAAGGAAAATTCAGACATAATGCCCAAGTGTTTAGAGTGGAATAAAAGGACGCTTTGTGTAACTTGAATTACAAACTGCTTAGATGTTTTCCATCACCAGAATTGCCTGCTTCCACCAGCTGCAGTTCCACTGCTGTGGAAAGCCTTGCCTTCATACCGTAAAGCTTGATTGTTTTAATGTCCTGCTGCCTGGTCTCCCATTTTGCACCCACCATAAAACTGAGTTTGCCTAGAACTCTGCCATTCTAACTCACACTGAATCCTGTTATCCCAATCACCTCTATGCTCACTGACCAGCACTGGCTTCGATGTGGAGTGATAGAATCTTTCCAGCGTGGAAAGAGACCCTTCAGCCCGTTGTGTCTGCACCGGTCAGCAAACAAATGAGATGTTCCAGTCCCATTTTCCAGCACTTGACCCAGTGGTCTTGTATGCAATGGCACTCCAAGTGTTGATCTGAATATGTCTAAATATCCTGAGGGTTTTTGCTTCTCCCACACTTTTAGGCAATGAGCCCCAGATACCCAGAACCCTCTGGATGAAAACGTCTTCCTCAAATCCCCTCTGAACCTTCTGCTTCTTATCTTTAAATTGGTGCTGTCAATATGGCTGCTACTGTGGAGGCTTTTAGATTAGATTAGATTAGATTACTTACAGTGTGGAAACAGGCTCTTTGGCCCAACAAGTCCACACCGACCCGCCGAAGCGCAACCCACCCATTCCCCTACTTTACCCCCCTACCTAACACTACGGGCAATTTAGCATGGCCATTTCACCTAACCTGCACATCTTTGGACTGTGGGAGGAAACCGGAGACCCGGAGGAAACCCACACAGACACGGGGAGAATGTGCAAACTCCACACAGACAGTCGCTTTCTCCCTATCTGTGCCCCTCAATGAGAATCCTCCTTCCAGTTTTCTCTGTTCTAAGGAGAACATCACCTGCTATGTAGTCTCAGTTCAGAACTGAATCGCTCCAGCACAGGCAACATCTTGGTGAATCTCCTCTGCACCACCCTGCACCCCCACCCCCCACCCCATGTAATCACATCCTTCCTATAGTGACAGGAACTGCACACAGTTCTCCGACTGTGACCTAACTAATGTCATATGCAGCTTCATCTTACCCTCTTTGTTCTTGTATTGAGTGCCTTGACTAATAAATGTAAGGATCCCATGTGCCTTCTAAACCACCCTATCCACCTGTCCTACTGTCCTATGTCTTTGATGATTTATGGCCTTAATTTTAAAATTTATGTCCTTGGATCTAAATTCTGCCATGGCCTTAACTCCCCCTAACTGTGATCTTTTTCGGTCCTTTAACCTTCTCCAGATATTTGTGCTCTGCCAATTCTGCGCATCCCTGATATTCAACACCCCAATGTTGGCTGCTGTACTGTCAGTTGCCTCAGAGCCAAATTCTGAAATTCCCTCCCTAGCCCACTCCACGTCTTTTTCCTCCATTAAGTCACTCCTTTAAAACCAGTTCTGACTGAACTTTTTGTCACCCGAGCTGATACCTCCTCATGTATCTCAGTGACAAGATCTGTTTGATAACAATCCTGTCAGCCACCTCAGGGAGCTATACTCAAAAGGGTGGGCTAAGTGCAAGCTATTGTTTTAAAACAAACACACGCAAAAATTGAGGTTGTCATCTTGACTGTGTTTTCTTGGTAGGTCGCAGAGAGATGACATATCTTTCTACATGCTGAAAGTTTGTCTCAAAGAAATTGTTTAAGTCCTTGACAGTATTCAAAGTTTGTGAGAAGATTTGTAGCTCGGGTGCTCGTTGTTGTGGTTCTGTTCACCGAGCTGGGAATTTGTGTTGCCGACGTTTCGTCCCCTGTCTAGGTGACATCCTCATTGCTTGGGAGCCTCCTGTGAAGCGCTTCTGTGATCTTTCCTCCGGCATTTGTAGTGGTTTGAATCTGTCGCTTCTGGTTGTCAGTTCCAGTTGTCTGTTGCAGTGGCCGTTATATTGGGTCCAGATCGATGTGCTTATTGATTGAATCTGTGGATGAGTGCCATGCCTCTAGGAATTCCCTGGCTGTTCTCTGTTTGGCTTGTCCTATAATAGTAGTGTTGTCCCAGTCGAACTCATGTTGCTTGTAATCTGCGTGTGTGGCTACTAAGGATAGCTGGTCGTGTCATTTCGTGGCTAG
>NC_057732.1:6104491-6123949 GCF_004010195.1 Chiloscyllium plagiosum
TACCCAGCATGAGCAAAACCAACGTAGTGTACAAAATCCCATGCAAGGACTGCACAAAACACTACATAGGACAAACAGGAAGACAGCTAACGATCCGCATCCATCAACACCAACTAGCCACGAAACATCACGACCAGCTATCCTTAGTAGCCACACACTCAGATGACAAGCAACATGAGTTCGACTGGGACAACACTACTATTATAGGAGAAGCCAAACAGAGAACAGCCAGGGAATTCCTAGAGGCATGGCACTCATCCACAGATTCAATCAATAAGCACATCGATCTGGACCCAATATACCGGCCACTGCAACGGACAGCTGGAACTGACAACCGGAAGTGGCAGAGACAAACCACTACAAATGCCGGAGGAAAGATCACAGAAGCGCTTCACAGGAGGATCCCAAGCACGGAGGATGTCACCTAGACAGGGGACGAGACGTCTGCAACACAAATTCCCAGCTCGGTGAACAGAACCACAATCCTTGACAGTATTTCATGGTACACACACACATAGCCTTTATAAAGTTTTTCTCTTTTCAAAATATTTGCCCATTTCAGAAACGTTGCCCATTTTCAAAAATATGCCAATATCAAAAATGCTCTTGACAAAATATTTCCTTTTTAAGATTCTGTATCCGCTACCATTTGTAATAAAGAATTCCATGGCCGAACCACACTATGTGTCTTTTAAAAGGAAACAAATTCTCACAATCTCTGAATCTCGACTTTTGTCATTTTGTTGAGGTTATAAAGCTCAAGGCATCCAACTACAGACCGGCTCACAGACCAGCCATCTGATTTGATCTGATTTATCTGCCGTGGGCTGGCAGTGCCTTTATGCCCGCTCTCGGTGATTTTGTTTGTCTCTCAGCCAGGATCTGCCTATCCCTTCCCCTTCAATCCGGACGGCACTTTTGCAGAACCTCTTAGAAGGCAGTATGTTTTAGTGGTGCTGCTTTGATTTGAATTGAGTGAAGGTTTTGCCTTTTCTCAGCTAGTCGTGCAGTGATTGTAACAAGGTGATTGTAACAGCCCCAATTGGGGAACTCCATATTCAATGATGTCCAGCTGGCTGGCCACACTACAATCACTATAAGGAGCAGCAGGGTCCCTTGAGTCAGAGAGCTGTCTATTTCAAATCCCCCTCCTTGCCCCTGAACACGTTCACGATTAGCGATTGTGTCTTTTTAATACATTATCAAATGGAGACATCAGCTACTGTCCTCATGCAAACCGAAAGGATGCTTTGGCTATATTCATGAAAACAGGGAAATACTACTGACCAATATTTGATTAGTTGCTCCATTCCTATGTTAAAACAGTAACTACACTGTCGAAAGGCTGTAGAGTAGATCATCCTGAGGCCAAAACATTGCAAAAATGCGAGTCTTTTCTCCTTTTGATTTTAAAAAGTTTCAGTAGATTTTCAGAATTGTGTTCAAGATTGAACATTTCCACTGGGTGGTGTTGGGGCCCTGGAGTTGGGTCTAACTGCAGGTCATGACCCTGAAGGTGTCTGTGCAATCGATTCACAGGCGGAGAGTAAATAGCCAGGGGTCCCATGCAACCGTGAAGGGTGAGCCTGTGCCTGAGGGAGAGGAAGGCATTGCCAGTGTAGGTGGGAGACCGCAAGGATACACAAAGATGTCTCCCAGAACTTCTCAAATTGGGGAGGAGGAGCCTCATTGGTCCCTTGTGGCTTCGGGTTTGGAAGGATTCAAAGGAGGCGCGGGTGCCCTCAACCACCCCTCCCACCCTGAGGCAACGGCAGGAGCCTATCTATCATTGAGGAGACTGTGCTGGCATTGCCAGTTGTGCCACCCAAGTAGGGGCGTGGTTGACCTTAATTAGCTATCCATTGCCAGTGCTGGTCAGATCCCTGCTCTGCCAAGATCCCTCGGAGATGAAAATGTGTCAGGATACATCCTGACATGGAGTTCTCTCATTCTGCTCCCACTATGGGGAGAGGCAGTGGCGCAGTGATAGTGTTATTGTACTAACAATCCAGGACCCAAGACACTGATGTAGGATCTGGACTTGAATCCTATTATGGCAGGCGGTGCTATTTGAATTCAGCAAACTCTGGAATGGAAAGATCGCTCAATGGTGACCATTGTCAGTTATAGTAAAAACCCATCTGGTCTTTAGGGTAGGGAGTGGCAGTGTCACTGGACTAGCAACCTGGCCCAGGCCAGTGTTGCAGGGACATGGAGTCCCATCATGGCAGACTGTGAAATTTGAATTCAGTAAAATCTAGGATAAAGAGCTGGCCTAATGGTGATAGTGTTGACTGTCATGAAATCCATCTTGTTCACTAATGTCCTTACCTGGTCTGAACAATTGCCGATGGGCAATAAATGTGATGATGCCCCTATGCTGTGAATTAATTTTTAAAAATCTCTCCAACTCTTTCTAAATAAAAAACATTCGGGATAGGAAAGGTTTAGAGGGATATGGGCCAAATGCAGACAGCATGGACTAATTAAGTTGAGGAAACCTGGTTGGCTTGGATGAGTTGGGCCGAAGGGTCTGTTTTCATGTTGTATGACTGTATACAGTTTCCACCTCCAACAGCATCACCACTGGACATGCAAAGTTTGTTCCCAGATGTTCTAGGATTCTTTTTACCACAATGGTTAGGGCAGGGTGTAATGTAAATTAGCTATTTAGGTTATTTAGAGTCATGGAATTAGAGTGTCCTGCAGCACGGAGACAGGCCCTTTGGCCCAAACTGGTCCATGCCGACTAAAATGTCCATCCACTAACCCCATTTCCCTGCACTTGGTCCATATCCTCCACTGGCAGCTCATTCCCATATGTGTGCCACCCTCTGTGTAAACAGTTTTCCTTTCCTCTGTCATCAAACTGTTGAGTCTCACACTGAGTAACTCTTGAAAATGGCTGAGCTGAGAACTCAGTGGCTCTGAAGGGCTTTCGAGCATCTTGAGATTGTGAAAGGCATGAGTTGCGATTCCACAGTCTTCCTTTCTAATGTCCTGCACAGATCCAGATTTGGTGCTGGGAGAGTAAAACATTTTGTAAACCAAGCCTTCTGCAAGGGTTCAGAAATGTAGTTGATCAGATGTATATTTACCCCTTGAGACTATGCAATGTTTCATTCCCACAGAAAGCTCTCTAACTGCTGCAGCGTGGATGCAGACAGGAAATCCGGCTTAGAGTATGGGTTGCTGCAGCTTAAGAACAATTTGCTTTGATTATGCACCTCTTGGTGCAGGTAAACATCTCAAGACAATCCTTACTCTTATCAGACGGAATGTCAAGGCAGCAGAAGGAGTGTCACCTATCATGGGGTTTAGATAATCTCAAATCAAAACTGTTGCCTACCAGAAATTGCAAGTTTAATTTCTCGTTCACGTAGATGAATGCTTTCTATTCATTCTGACACCTGGTTTTGCATAATCAGATAACCCGGTGCTGAAAACAGCCCTTGAATCCTTCGATAGGCGCCTCCATATATTTAACATGTTGGGAATGCAAGGGATGCAGTGTCACAGTTAAAATTGGGAGGAGATGCACCGACTGGCCAGAGCTGAGCCATTCCAGACTGCAGGCAACAATGCCAGTCCTTCAGTCCCTTCAATGCTGTGAGATGTCTCGTCTGTTTATGTGTTGTCTTCACCATTTTAAGCAGAAACCTTGCAGGAACCGAACTCAGCTCCCTCTGCATGAGGCCCGTGATTCTGCGCTGTTATTTACATCCTGCAGTCTCTTTGAGATGGTTTGAGCTTCAAATTCCTCCTTTGTGTAGGGATTGTATTATATACTGAGCTCCAGGCATGCTTACTGCAGTCACTTTGACTGAATTGTGTAAAAGTCCTGTGGAAGTGTACAGTTTATCTGTGCATCTGCTGAACACTGTCGCCTGAGAATAATGTAATAAGGACGTAGAAAACAGGAGCCAGAGTAGGCCATTCGGCCCTTTGAGCCTCCACCACCATTCAATATGATCATGGCTGATCATCCTTAATCAGTATCCTGTTCCTGCCTTATCTCCATAACTGCACTCCCTCACTAGCCAGAATGTCTTTCCTCAAATTTGGAGACCAGAACTGCACACAGTACTCCAGTTGTGACAGTGTATCAAGGAATATAGCGAAAGAGTTTGTACGTGAAGTTAAGATACTGTGGAACAGGTCTGAAGAGGTGAATTAGTCCTTCCTGTTCCTGTGCTTTTCTTGTCCATTTTGTTGGTATATCAAGCAGACTAGCATTGCAGGGTCATCAACTCTGTTTGGAGCTGGGACACGGTGGCTCAGTGGTTAGCACTGCTACCTCACAGCACTAGGGACCTGGGTTCAATTCCAGCCACAGGCGACACTCTGTGTGGGGTTTGCACATTCTCCCTGTGTCTGTGTGGGTTTCCTCTGGTTTCCTCCCACAGTCCAAGGATATGCAGGTTCAGTGGGTTGGCCATGCTAAATTGTCCCCTGATGAGCAAGTTAGGTGGTTTATCCATGGGAAGAGCAGGGATCAGGTAGGGAGGTGAGTCAGTGTGGATTTGATGGGCTTGCTTCCACACTATCAGGATGCTAAACTCACGTTAAAGGAGACAGTGGGTCAGAATGACTGATAACAGTGCCACACGGGTGTATCATGGATAGTTGTGTGTGAAAGAGGACAGTCTAGTACAGTACATCGGGCTCTCTGGCACAGCCCCCTCTCTCTGCTGGTTATAGGAAACCTGTCAAGCATCCTGATTTGATGCATGGCCATTTACATGTGCTCACCTTGCACTCATCGCTTTCCATACCTTTTTAATCCTTTTCCTCTGCCAAGTCAGATGTTGCCTGAATACTGAGTAATATGAACAGGCAGGTGGAACACAGATCCCACCTTTCATGGTACATTAATTGAATGTTCGATTGTATTCAGGTGTAAAAGAGTCATACAGCATGGTAACAGAGCCTTTGGAACAACTAGCCCACGCCTACCACATTCACAAACTAAACTAGTCCCACCTGCCTGCGCTTGGCCCACATCCCTCCAAACCTTTCCTTTTCATGTACTTATCCATACTTGTCTTTTATATGTTGTAACTGTACCAGCATCCACCATTTCCTCGGGCAGTTCATTCCACACGCTCTCTGTGTAAAAATATTGTCCCTCATGTCCTTTTTAAGTCTTTCTCTTCAAGCCTTAAAAGTACAACCCTTAGATTTGAACTCTCCCACCTTAGAGAAAAGACCCTTGCCCCTCACCTTATCTACGTCACATCACAATTTTATAAACCTAAATAAGGTCACCCCTCAACCTCCAATGCTCCTGTGAAAATATCCCAGTCTTTCCAGTCTATTATTATGTCGCAAACACCTCCCATTCCTGGCAACATCCTGGTCAATTGTTTCTGAACCCTCTGGCAATTCACTTGTGCTCCTTCATATAAGAGCACACCAGCTCACTATGTGCTTATCCCTGCCTGCTGTTTTCCAGAGTCCTCCAAATTCTTCCTTTCTAAAATGGGGATTGGCAGGTTCCTTTGCAGGGCTACAGTGGGATGTGCTTCAACTAATCTTTCAGACAGAGTTCTCACATCGAGAGGCAGGAGCAGTGATGGATAGATTCCTCTCCTTAGCTATACATTCTCTACCCTTAGTCGAAGAGTATGGTGCTGGGAAAGCACAGCAGGTCAGGCAGCATCAAGGGCCAGGAGAGTCAATGTTTCAGGCATCGGGGATGAGGCTTATTGGCCAAGGGGTGCTGAGGGATAAATGGGAGGGGGGTGGGGATGGGGGGAAGGTAGCTGGGAATGTGATAGGCAGATGAAAGTGGGGGTGAAGGTGATGGGTCGGAGACGAGGGTGGAGCAGATAAACGGGAAGGGAGCTAGACAGGTAGGACTGTTCAAGGGGCTGTGCTGAGTTGGAAGGTTGAAACTGGGATAAGCTGGGGGGAGGGGACATGGGGAAACTGGTGAAATTCACAGTGTGGTTGGAGGGTCCCAAGGCAGAAGGTGAGGCGATCTTCCTCTCGGCGTTGGGTGGTTAGTGTTTGGCGATGGAGGAGGCCCAGGACCTGCATGTCCTTGGGCAGTGTGGGAGGGGGAATTAAAGTGTACAGCCACAGGGCGGTGGGTTTGGTTGGTGCGGGTGTCCCATCACTTTCTCTTATTCTCAACCTTTATAACATTAGTGGCATGGCCAGTTGGAAAACAGACCCAATGACTACTCATTCTCGAAGCATCTGTGGTACAAACCATGATTTGTCCTAATTGATGGTGGGTTAAATCTTCACACTGGTGACAATTTGTAATCAAAAACAAAAAAAACCTGTCTAACACCTTTCATAGGCCCAGGACATCTGTTGTCCAGACGGTGAACTGCAATTGCTGTTGAAGTGCTGTATCATGCAGCAAGGTCCTACAAACAGAAGTGAGGTGATGGCTAAATAATCAGTTTATAATACAAACACAGGAAGTGCTGGAGAAACTCAGCAGGTCTGGTGGCATCTCTGGAGAGAGATCCAGAGCTAACGTCTGATTCGAGTCCTCTTCAGTGCTGCCTCCCTTGCATTCCCAACATGTGAAATGCATTCAGTGTTTCTTTTCTGAAGAAGAGCCGAATCAGACTTGAAACGTTATCTCTGTTTCTCTCTGCACAGATGCTGCCAGACCTTGCTGAGTTTCTCCACTGTTTTCTGTGTTTGCTTCCGACTTCCAGCAACTGCAGTATTTTGCATTCCACAAGTTTATAACGTTGGTTGAGAGATAAATGATGTCCAGGCCGTCAGAAAAAGAGCTTTTCTCTGAACAGCACCTTTCTATAAGCATATGAGAGGGCATGTGTCACCCGAAGTGGTGACGCAGCACCACAGCATGAGTCCAGATCATACATAAATCACTGGATTGGGATTTGAACCCCTGACCTGTTAGCTTAGAGGCAGGATCACTTCCTCTGTGCCAAGGTTGTCACTAATCCAGCTGTAAGCTTTCTGCATGTGGCAGTGTACTTTGATAATTACCAAGCAGGTAGCGGTGGCTTCCTCACAGAGAGAGAAGAAAAAAATAATCAAACAATTGAGTCATTCTTGGCCATTCTGCTCATGGACTAAGAAATGCATCACCAGAGGCCTGGGAATAGGTCACTGAATGTTTGAGTGAGGACAGAATCCAAATCTCTCCAATTGTTAGAAATTAACACACAGCCATCTTAATAATGCATGTAGTTTATTTTTCTGTACCCTGTCGATCTTTGTCAAATGTTGATGTACGATATTCTGAAGAGCGGGAGAATGGAGGCATTGCTTACCAGATAGATAGTGGCCCAGTGATATGTCACTGCTCTGGTAATCCACAAGTCTGGGCTAAAGCTCTGGGGAGGTGGATTAATCCACCTCACCAGGTTGCAAAGTTCTGATTAATTGAATAAATCTAGAATGTAAAGTGCTCTCTGTAATGGTGTCCGTAATGTTTTATTGATTGTTGTAAAAAGCATCTCTGATTCATAACACCCTTAAGGAAGGAGGTCTGGCTGACATGTAATTCCTGGCCCCAAAATTGTTAACTCTTAATGACTTGGCAAGCCACTCAGTTCAGAGCCAGTGAGGGGTAGACAAGAGATGCTGCCTTTACCATTTAGTGATACCCGCTTCCCATGGAAGAGTGAAGGATGGAGAAAAATGAGAAACCAGGCACTGCCCAGGCTAGGATTTGACTTGAAATGCCTGTCGAAATTTCTGAAGACAAACAAGAAGTCCTTATTTTGTTAGGGTAGACATAAATATCATCAGAAATTAAGCTAACTGACAGATGGATTAGAGTGGAGAATCTATTTTTAACAGTGTAATCTGTTCGAGAGTCTGGGATTCACTGACTAAAAGACAGCTGTGTGCAGATGCAGTAGTAACTTTCAGAAGGGATTCTGACAAATACTGGGAAAGAAGACATTTGCAAAGTTATGGGGAAAGGGCAGGGGTGTGGCACAAACTGCATAGCTCTTTCAAAGGCGTCGGTGGTGTGAGTGCATTTTAAAAAGCTGCAAGAAATGAAGCAGAAGTGTCCAGCTGGTCTGCCATTTGATATCTTTTCTGGTACACTGCATGTCTTTGTGGTGATTGTAACAAGGTCACTGACTGGGGCTATTACCTGGTCCAACCAGGGTGCCCTGGCTGACAGATAGGAATGGGAGTATCCGAGATTCTGCTCACTCTGAGACCTGGCTCTGACAGAGCTGGATCATGTCAAGGACTATGCATGTGTGTCAGTGATGGGATACCAGCCTTTTGGAATTATTTCAGCCTTGACTCAAGTGTGTTAGTCTTCCTACTGTACATATATTTGCTTAAGTGTACAATCTGTTCTGTTCTCCAGAGGAAGAGTTGGTAACACCACCACTAGATGGCGTGATATTACCTGGAGTAGTGAGACAAAGCATTTTGGATCTTACACGCAAGTGGGTCAGTAAATATTACCGAATGAAAGAGTGTTACGTTCACGACCTTCAAGTGGCATCTATTCTGTTATCTGCTAATCTCTCTGTTTAATTTTGATACGAATGTTAAATATTAATGTAATGCTTGTCAGAGTCACAATCTGGTTTTAACCAGGAAGAAAATCAAGGGTTATGGGGGAAAGTGGAGTTGAGGATTATCAGATCAGCCCTGACAGAGCAGACTCAATGGGCTGAATGGCCTACTTCTGCTCCTATGTCTTATGGTCTTGATGTTGTAGAGTAGTAAACATTGTGACTCAATTTCTGATCGAAGAGTCACCTTAATCTGATGTATTTGTTCACAACCTGCACCTCATTGGGGTAAATATTGGATGAAATATTTTTTGGTAGGTTTCAGTTTTTGATTGAAAATGCGTGTGTTTTGTTTAACTCGTAGCAAACGATTCAAATGTGTCTTGAATTGCAGGTGCTTTGCATTAGTGATCACACACATATTCAGCAGGGATGCTTAATTAGTGATGGAAGCACCGATGATCAGGACCTAATTGCTTTTATGTTTATTTTCCTGAAACAAAGAATCAGTTCAAGGTTGAAGAGCGCTCTGTCACAATGAAGGAACTCGTCAATGCATCAAAGCAAAACCGGGTCAAGGAGATGTTTGGTTCAGGAACTGCTTGTGCCTTGTGTCCAGTATCACAGATCCTGTATCAGGGCGAGGTGAGAAACACAAGGCATCTTGTTCTTTGTAAGTTGACAAAGTAGCTTTAGCCCATGTTTGAGAGGGATGACTGCAGTCTGCCCATCATATGAAAGCGTAGTTCAGCAGATATCAACTACCCTCACATAATCTGGCAGAAGGAGGCATGTTAAGAGGCAACAGAGTCAGATTACATTTACATTACATTACATTACAGTGTAGAAACAGGCCCTTCGGCCCAACAAGTCCACACCGACCCGCCGAAGCGAAACCCACCCATACCCCTACATTTACCCCTTACCTAACACTTACCTTACCTAACACTACGGGCTAACCACTGTGCCACCGTGCCGCCCACATGTACAGCATGGAAACAGATCCTTTGGCCCAGCGCTTCCCTGCTGACCAGATATCCAAAATTAATCTAGTACCATTTGCCAGCGTTTGGCCCATATCCCCCTTAACTCTTCCTATTCATGATCCATCCAGGTGCCTTTGAAATGTTATAATTGTGTCCACCTCCACGACTTCCTCTGACAACTCATTCCATACACGCACCACCCTCTGCGTGAAAAGGTTGTCCTTTTTAAAACTTCTCCTCTCACGTTAAACTTATGTCCTCTAGTTTGGACTCCCCTACCTTGGGGAAAAAGAGCTTGGCTGTTCAACCTACCCATGCCTCTCAGATTTTATAGATCTCCAAATGGTCACCCCTCAGCCTCAGATGCTCCATGGAGTGTAGCCCCAGCCTATTTGGCCTCTCCCTGTAGCTTAAATTCTCCAACCCTGGCAAGATCCTTGCAAATCTTTTCTGAACCCTTCAAGTTTCACAACATCCTTCCAACTGCAGGGAAACCAGAATTGAATCAAGTGGCCTAACCAATATCCTGTACAGCCACAACATGATATCCCTAACTCCTATACTCAATGCACTAACCAATAAAGGCAAGTGTACCAAATGCCTTCTTCAATATCTTATCTATCTGTGACTCCACTTTCAAGGAACTATGAACCTGCACTTCAAGGTCTCTGTTTGGCAGCACTCCCCAGGACCTTAAAATTAAATAGATAAGTCCTGACCTGATTTGCCTTACCAAAATGCTGCACCTCTCATTTATCTAGAGTAAACTCCATCTGCCACTTCTCAGCCCATTGGTCCATCTGATCAAGATCCTGTTGTAATCTGAGGTAACCTTCTTTGCTGTCCACTACACCTCCAATTTTGGTGTCATCTGCAAACTTACTCACGATACCTCCTATATTGGCATCCAAATCATTTAGATAAATGATAAAAAGCAGTGGACCCAGCATCGATCTTTGTAGCACACCAATGGTCACAGACCTCCAATCCGAAAAGCAAGCCTCCACCACCACCCTCTGTTTCCTATTTTTGAGCAAAGGATCCGATTAAAATAAATGTGGCAGAATATTTGCTGATCTTAATGGAAGGCAATTTAAAATAGTTACAGGTTAAGTAGAAACAAATCAACACCAACTTATTTTCATACAGCATCTTTAACATAATGAAAAATACCAAAGTGCTTCATTGACGCATCAGAAGAAATTGATGTCCAATCACATAAAGAAGGCGAGTAAGTGAGCAAAGCTTTATGAAAAGAAGTAGATTTTGAAAGGGAAGGATCTAAGTACTCTACAGGTTGTCAAGTGCCTTAAACACAATGTCAAGACACCAGTGTTTGCCATTTGATTTTCATCAGAGCAAATACAAGCTAGACAAAGTTGGTACTGAGTCATATAAGGAAATATTAGGGCAGATAATTTGATTTATTTGGTGTAGTCACATGTACCTAAGTGCAGTGTACAGTTTTCTTTTACAAGCAGTACTAGCAGATCATAGCAAGCGAGGACATGACAGACTCTAGAGTGCTTAGACAGAGCAAGGCAAAGGAGGTTACGGCTCCACAGGAGATGCACAACAGCAAGATCAACATTAGGTCTGAAGTTAGGGAGGTCCATTCAGCAGTCTAATAACGGCAAGGAAGAAGCTATTCTTGAACATGTTGGTATGTGTTCAAGCTTCTGTATCTTCTGCCTGATGGAAGTTTGTAGGGGAGTATTACCGGGTGGGATAGCTATTTGATTATGTTGGCGGCCTTTCGATGGCAATGAGTAGTATGGATGGAGTCCATGGGTGGGAGATTGCCTTCCTCGGTGGTCTGTGCAACGCGCACAACCTTCTGTAGTTTCTTATGGTCCTGGGCAGAGAGTTGCCGTGCCAGGCCATTATGCACCTGGAGAGAATGCTTTCTATGGTGCATCCATAAAAGTTGGTGAGGGACCAAAGTTTGGTCAAAGAGATAAGTTTGAAGAAATGTCTTATAGGAGGGATGTGAGTTACAAAGGCAGAGAGATGTAAGGACAACTGAAAGCACGGCCATCAATGATGAAGCATTTATAAAAGGCCAGCATGAGAGAAGTGTGGACATTGTGGAGGGATGTGGGGCTGGTGGAGATTATAGAGTTAGAGAGGGGAGGGATGAGGTGTCAATAAGGGAAATGGAAACAAAGTTGAGAAGATTGAAATTAAGATGTTTCTTGAGTGAGTCCAAAGAAGGAACATGAAATGACAGAGGTTAGAATGTTGCATCTAAGGAGAGGCTTGATACAGTGAAAAGGGAGCAGACTGTCATGGAATGGGAAGAGACAGTGAATGTAGGAGGCTACATAGATTAGATGGGCCTAATGACAATTTTGTGCTTTGAATTCTGTGCACTGACGATTTATGTTTCATGACTTTACACTGAGCACAATGTGCTGGAATAGAACAATTTTTTTTTTGTGTGGTGTGCTGCCCAGATTCATTCAGGGACTACCCTTGTCTTGCCCATTTGATACAAATGGGAGATCACTTCACCAGAGATTGACTTTGAAAGTCTCATTCCGTGCACAGCTAAGGCCTGAAATGATCTGTTCCGGGCTGGTTGCCCCACAAGCCCTTCTCCCTTTTGGGAAAAAAAAGGCTGAAGAACAGATAACAGCAGTGTTCCCTCTGTCAGAGCACGGGATCGGAGACAGAAACTCTTGCTTGGCATCTCTTATCCTCCCAAGACCATCTGGCAGAAGAAGCTTTGATCATTGGAAAGCGGTTGAGGCCAAAACATTGAATGTTTTCAAGGGGGAGTTAGTTCTTGGTGGCTAAGGAGATCAATGTGTATGAGGAGAAAGCCATGATCATAATGAATGGCTGAGCAGCCTCAAAGGGCCGAATGGCTTACATCTCCTGTTTTTCCGTTTCTGGCCATTGGTTCTTCCCATTCCGAGATGGAGTGCCAAACAAAATGGCAGTATCTTTTAGCCACATTGTAGATTACTTACAGTGTGGAAACAGGCCCTTCGGCCCAACAAGTCCACACCGACCCACCCAGACCCACTCCTCCGGCCCCTAACACTACAGGCAATTTAGGCATGGCCAATTCACCTAACCTGTGCATTTTTAGACTGTGGGAGGAAACCGGAGCAAACCCACGCAGACACAGGGAGAGTGTGCAAACTCGACACAGTCGCCTGAGGTGGGAATTTAACCCGGGTCTCTGGCATTGTGAGGCAGCAGTGCTAACCACTGTGCCACCGTGCCGCCCACTGCCTCACTCACTTGTCAGCCTCACTCACTCCCTCATTCACTCTCACTCATTCACCGTGATTCACTCTTTTGAGCCATTGCTGACAGATGTAACAATGTGAGGTGTGAAAGTGATAATTGTTGTATTTGGTCAGTTGTAAATTTGGCACAGTCAAACCCCCCATCCCAGACCCTCCTGGCATTATTAGAAGATCCTTCCTAGTTCATACTTTCACTTCTACCCATAACTCATCTGACTCGTTGCATTGGGAGAATTCAGTGAAGGATGAGTGGATAGAAACGTTTCTTCCCCGCCTCCCCCAACCTCTGATATTAAATGGCTGTCTAGGATTGGCACAGATGGCAATGACACTGTTACAGCTTTGCACTTTGTTTTCTCTGTTTTTCCAGAACCTGCATATTCCAACAATGGAAAATGGGCCAACGTTAGCAGCTCAACTCTTTGACAACCTTGCTGACATACAGGTGAGTGTGTAGCATCACTTCCCAGGTCACATGATGGCCATGACTAACACCAGTGACATGGCAGTGAAACCTCACAGGTATGTAGCTAGAGGCCAGTATTGTCTTTTTAAGTTCATTCACGGGATGAAGGGGACACTTAAGAGGACAGCTTTCATTGCCTAGAGGGTAATTTCAGAGTGAACGATATTGCTGTGGGACTGGAGTCAAATGTAGGCCAGACTAGATAAAGATGACAGATTCCTTCCCTAAAGGGTACTAGTGAACCAGATGGGTTTTTCCCCAACAATTGACAATGGATTCATGGTCATTATTAAATTCATAATTCCAGTTATTTTTAAAATTGAATTCTGCGTTGATGGGGTTTGAACCTGGGTCTTTAGAGCATTACGTAGGTTTCTAGATTAATAGTCTAGTCATAATACCATTAGGCTGTCATCTCCCCAATTGCACTCAATGATTTTTTTATTGCTGCAATATATGGAGTATTGAAGAATTAATATCCAAGCAATGAATGTTTATCTCTTCATCTTCACTTCTTCTGAAGAAGAATCACTGAACACAAGGCGTTAACTCTGCACAGATGCTGGGTTTCTCCAGCAATTTCTGTTATTCCGCATCTACAGTTCTGTTTCTCTTTCTTCGTCTTGTTGCTTGAATATCTGTACTCCATTGCGTTTATTGGGGTGACCTGGTGTTTAAAATAAGAAGGACGCAGTAGGATGGCCAAAAAGGGCTTGATCTCAGTTTGGGGTCAGGAGTCCCAATGCCTGGGTACTTTCCGGGTCCTGCCCCTACACTGCACCACGAGTTTTAAAATTCGATTGTGGCATGTGAGATGTGGCTGACTGGGCCAGAATTTAGGTAGTGGTGGTGAGCTATCATTTTGAACTGCTATAGTGTATGAGGGTGTATGGACACCAACAGTGTTGTTGAATGCAATTGGACTGGTGGTGAGTTCAGAACCCAGTTAGTGGAGCTGAGCATTACCAGGAAGTGGGAAGTCGCTGCTGCACTGAGATCTAATCCATGTATTATTAAGGTTCAGCATAACCAACTTAATATTGCACTTTCTTCATCTTTGGAAGTGCCGGATATATTTGGCAAGTCAAGTGACAATAGGATGAATGTTTCAGTCTGCAACTTTTGACAGAATTGGAAAAAAACCTTCAAGATGGAACATGAGGAGAAGAGGTGGGAAGAGCAGGAAGGAGGGTTTGTGATTTGGTTGGAAGGCTGTAGAGATAAAATAACCAATGGAATAGCGTTGCAAGGTGATGGGAGATGGGTTATGGGGCAAGGCAAAGGGAGGTGGGTTATGGGGCAAGGCAAAGGGAGATGGGTTATGGGGCAAGGCAAAGGGAGATGGGTGAAGATGGGTCTGGCGGAAATGTGAATGGGAAAGCAGAATTATTTCCCATGTTGGAAATGAAGAACTTTGAGAAAATTGTCCCCACTAGGTGTCATGCCCTGATCCCAGCTCAGTGTCTGACACTCTGAACTGGAGTCAGTATTGTGCTGTAATAGTGTTTTTAGTGGATTTTCTGCATTGCCTTTTCCTTTATTTATATTTACGTAATATCTTTATGATCAAGATGTCCCAAGGTGATTTATGTCCAGTGAATCACTTTTGATGTGTAGTCACTGTTATAATGTAGGAAATTCACCACCCAATATCTCCATTCCCACGGGCAGCAAAGAAATGAATGATTATTTGAAGTTCTGCTCATTGAGAACATTAGCCACAGCACTGGAAGAAATCTTCTGCTGTTTAAGAAGTGACATGAGATCCCATGAGGCCTGACTCCATGAAGTTTCATCATTTAATATCTTATCCAAAAATTGTCTCCTCCAATAGTGCTATGCTCTGTGAGAACATAGACAAAAGGAAGATCATTGGTTCCCTTCACCAGATCCACTAGTCTAGAGGATCATGGCTGATCTAATCGTGGCTTCAACTCCCTACTTTTCTAGCTGCCCACCATAACCATGGACTCTGTTATAGAGCACAGATCTGTCTAAGTCAGCCTTTGGCCAAAAAGTCATTGACTCAATGCTTTCCATTGCTGTCTGTTTTGGGAGAGATCTAAAGATTAATAACCCACCAGGAGAAGACACATCCCTCCTTATCTCTGAGATTCTTTTCTCTGAAACTGTGCCTCTTAGTTTGAGATTCATCTACAAGAGGAGACATCCTCTCTGAAATAACACCACAAAGGCCAGTATCCTGTCACCAAGTTTCCCGTCACCAAGTTACCCTTTATTTACATGTGCATAGTACATGACACTGATCCAGCTTATAGAGTCTAAGACATGTACAGCACGGAAACAGACCCTTCAGTACAACTCATAGCATCCTGACCGGGTATCCTAAATTAATCTAGTCCCATTTTACAGCACCTGGCCCATATCCCTCTAAACCCTTCCTATTCATATACCCATCCAGATGCCTTTCAAATGTTGTAATTGTACCAGCCTCCACCACTTCCTCTGGCAGCTCATTCCATACACGCTCCACTCCCTGTGTGAAAATGTTTCCTGAAAGGTCCCTTTTACATCTTTCGCCTCTCACCCTAAACCTATGCTGTCTAGTTCTGGACTTCCTCGCCCCAGGGAAAAGACTTTGTTTATCCTATCCATGCCTGTCATGATTTTATAAATCACGATGAGGTCACCCCTCAGACTCCGACGCACCAAAGAAAGCAGCCCCAGCCTATTCAGCCTCTCCCTATGGCTCAAACCCTCTAACCCTGGCAACATCCATGTTAAATCTTTTCTGAACCCTTTCAAGTTTCACAATATCCCTCCTACAGGAGGAGCCAGCTCTCAGTGAACAGGATGTCTGACACAATTCTGTTTTTTTTTTAAAATTGTATTAAACAGTACAAAATACAGTTGACAATAAGCAGAAAACAACATTTCACAAACAAAACATAATATACAGGGGAAAGGGCAGCAATACCAAAACCCCCGACACTCCTGTTTATATCTGTCAGCCAGGGCTCCCTGATTGAACCAGGTTAACAGCCCCAATCCAGGAACTCATACTCTATGAGGTCCAGCTGGCTGATCTCATTACAATCACTACATCTCTCTCTCTCTCTCTAAAACCTGGGACATAGGACCATTCTTTTTTCCTGTAGCTTCTCCTGGGACATTTTTGTGTCACGTCTGGTTGTTCTGACTCTGCCTCAGATACTCGTGGTGTGTACCAAACCGTAGCCCACCTCTTGCACCCTGAGCGTCTATGCCAGAATTCATCTTCAGATGGTAGCACCGTTGGGAATACCTCACCTGCCATGTTCCTCTTATCCTGAGAGGTTTCTTTGATGCGAGGCAGAAGGGTAGAACCCAGGGGTTCTGACAGGCTTGCCAGACATTCTGAGAGGCTGGGTATGATTTGCTGTTGCCCCGTTTGCAAGATTGTGCTTTTATGTGGTCCACTTGCTTGTTCAGGACCACCTCCCCTACGCAAATTTTGTCTATCACAGGACCTGACCTTGCCTCTTACCCACGCAGGGCTGTTTCCGTGGTTTCTGCACAGAACTTCATCTCCTGAAGTAAACTGTCTCTTCCGCTTAGTGCCTGGCATTGGCATTTGTGATGCTGTCTCACCACCAACGCCTCCCCCCTCCCCACCCCCAAAGTCCGGGAAGATCAGATTTAGCCTGGTGCGTAGTCTTCTTGGCATTGGCAACTCTACTGGAGCTATCCCTGTAGTTTTGCGAGGCATAGTCCTATAATCAAACAGGAACCAGGACAGTTTGGTATGTAGTGAAGCTATTGACTGTTGACTTTAAGCCTGGCTTCAAGGTTTGGACTGCTGTTTCCACCAGACCATTGGATGATGGATGGTCTGGATCTGTCCTCACATGCTGAATGCCATTCAACTTTAGGCAATACTCAAACTCCCTGTTGATAAATGATGGGCTAATGCCTGTGACTAACACCTCCGTGAGTCCATGTATTGCAAACGATGCGCACAACTTTTCAAATGCCATTCCCATGTTTGATGATTGAACTCTGTGCACATCCAACCACTTTGAATGAAGTCCGCATGACTTCAGAGTTGAGCCCATGAATGGACTGGTGTAGTCAATGTGTAACGGAGTCCAGAGTTTACCTGGCCATTCCCATGAATGTGGGGGGAGCTGCTAATCTTTGTCCATGTTGGTACTCTGGTCTCTGCCCCACCAACGTGACTATGTTGGCATCCAATCCTGGCCACTAGACATAACTTCTCACCGATATCTTCATTTTGGAAGCCCCTGGGTGATCCTGGTGGAGTTCAACCCACATCTGGCGGTGACCTTTGCTCAGGACAATCACTCTTGCTCCCTACAATAGTATGCCATCCTCTACGGCGATCTGGTCTCATCTGGCCCAGAGAGATTTCAATTGTGTTGTGATGGCCCTTTTGGATTGCCCCCATCACCACCAGCCAGAATGTGGTCTTTTTGCATCAACAGTCCGATATTGTCTGCGGTGACTGGAAGGGTGTCCAGAAAGTTTAAAACCAGAATGGACTCTTTCAGTAGCAGCATCACTGGTGGAATATCTACCAGTGGGAGGCAGCTCAAGGCATCACATTTGCCATTAGGCCTCCTGGACAGCATTCCAACTTGTAATTGTACTCACTCAGAGTGAGAGCCCAATCCTGAATTCCACCTGAAGCTAAGGGCCTGACCCATTAGTACCCCTAGCAGGGGGTTATGGTCTGTAACTATTACAAACTTATATCCGTAAAGAAATTGGTGGAACTTTCTCGCACCAAAGATGATTGCCAAACCTTCCTTCTCTGTCTGGGTATATCATCATTCGGCAAGAGCCGAATTCCGGGAAGCATATCAAGGGTTTCTCTCCATTAGGCCACCGATGAGCCAACACTACCCCCTATACTGTGCAGGGGGGCATCATGTGTCAGCACCACATCTTGCTTGGGATCGTGGTGGGCCAGTAACGTAAATGGCAAGGGCTGCTTCATTTCCATAGAAGCTATATCTCTGCTACAAGACCATTTCCAAGGCTGACCCTTTTTCAATAGCAGATGGAAGGATGCCAAGTTATTTATGAATTTTCCATAATAATTCACCAACCCAAGGAAGGACCTAAGTTCTGGTACAGACATGGGAGCCGGGGCACCTTTGATGCTCCCCAGACCTTCCTGAGAAACATCCGGGTATTTAATTAGAACTTCTCAGGTAGCCATTTTTTAATTACAAAGGGTTAAGCCAACACGGTGGCAGAGTGGTTAGCACTGCTGCCTCACAGCACTAGGGTCTCAGGTTCAATTCCTGCCTCAGGTGACTGACTGTGTAGAGTTTGCACATTCTCCCCGTGTCTGCGTGAGCGTCCTCTAGGTACTCCGGTTTCCTCCCACAGTCCAAAGATGTGCACGTTAAATTAGTGTTAGGGGCATTAGTCAGAGGGAAATGGGTCTGGGTGGGTTGCTCGTCGGTGTGGACAGGTTGGGCCGAAGGGCCTGTTTCCACACCGTAGGAAATCTAATCAAGTTGAATCTTCCTCAACCAGTTCCGCTCATCAAGCTTGGGTCCAAGCCTTTTACTACAGTCAGTGGTAACTGAACTAGCTGTTTCTCCTAAGAGACCAGAACCGAAGTTGTACGCAGCAGAGTTGAGTATGATGACTACCTGGACCAGATGGACTACACCACAGAGTTCTAGGGAGATAGCTGAAGAGAGGTAATGGAGGTTAATTAGTTGAGATCTTTCAGGAATTACTAGATTCAGGCAAAGTCCCAGAGGACTGGAAAATCACTAACATGACACCCCTGTTTCAAAAAGGGGTAAGACAAAAGATGTAAAATTACAGACTGATCAGCCTAACCTCAATCGTGGGTATGATTATACACTCAATGGTAAGGTCCTGAGGAGTATTGGCATGCAGGTTCATAGCTCCTTGAAAGTGGAGTCACAGGTAGATAGGACAGTGAAGAAGGTGTTTGATATGCTTTCCTTTATGATTAGATTAGATTAGATTACAGTGTGGAAACAGGCCCTTCGGCCCAACAAGTCCACACCGACCCGCCGAAGTGAAACCCACCCATACCCCTACATTTACCCCTTACCTAACACCACGGGCAATTTAGTATGGCCAATTCACCTGACCCTGCACATCTTTGGATGGTGGGAGGAAACCGGAGCACCCGGAGGAAACCCACGCAGACACGGGGAGAACGTGCAAACTCCACACAGTCAGTCGCCTGAGGCGGGAATTGAACCCGGGTCTCTGGCGCTGTGAGGCAGCAGTGCTAACCACTGTGCCAC
>NC_057732.1:6124088-6144445 GCF_004010195.1 Chiloscyllium plagiosum
GAAGGCATAGGTTTAAGGTGAGAAGGGAAAAATATAAAAGAGACCTAAGGGGCAACTTTTTCATACAGAGGGTGGTACGTGTATGGAATGAACTGCCAGAGGAAATGGTGGAGGCTGGTACAATTGCAGCATTTAAAAGGCATTTGGATGGGTATATGAATAGGAAGGGTTTGGAGGGATATGGGCCGTGTGCTGGCAGGTGGGACTAAATTGGGTTGCGATATCTGGTCGGCATGGACGGATTGGACCGAAAGGGTCTGTTTCCATGCTGTACATCTCTATGACTCTATAAGTCCTGGAATCCATTGTGAAGGATGAGATTTCTGAACAATTGGATAAGTATGGCAAAATAGGGCAAAGTAAGCATGGTTTCATCAAAGGGAGATCATGCTTGACAAATCTGCTAGAATTCTTTGAGGAAGTAATGACCAGGTTAGATCAAGGAGAGCCAATGGATGTTATCTACCTGGACGTCAAGAAGGCCTTTGACAAGGTGCCGCACAGGAGACTGCTGAGCAAGATAAGGGCCGACGGTGTTAGAGGCCAGGTGCTAAGAATTCCTGATGAAGGGCTTATGCCCGAAACATCGACTCTCCTCCTCAGATGCTGCCTGATCTGCTGTGCTTTTCCAGCACCACACTCTCGATTCTGATCTTCAGCACATGCAGTCCTCACTTTCTCCTGAGGGCATTCTGAGTACTTTTGCAGACAGTACAAAGACAGGTGGAGGGACAGGTAGCATTGAGGAGACAGGAAGACTGGAGAAAGATTTGGACAGGTCAGGAGAGTAGGCAAAGAAGTGGTAGATTGAGTACAATGTGGGAAATTGTGAGGTCATGCACTTGGTGGAAAGAATAGAGGCATGGACCATTTTTGAAATGGGGAGAAAATTCAGAAGTCTGAAGTACAAAGAAACTTGGGAGTTCTAGTCCTGGATTTTCTCAAGGTAAACTTGCAGAGTGAGTCAGTAGTTAGGAAGGCAAATGCAGGCATTTATTTTGAGAGGACTTGAATCTAAAAGCAGGGATGTACTTCAGACTCTATAAGGCTCTGGTCAGACCACATTTGGAGAATTGTGTGCAGTTTTGGGCCCCATATCCCAGGAAGGATGTACTGGCCCTGGAGCGGGTTCAGAGGAAAGTCACGAAAATGGTCTCCAGAATGAAAAGCTTAACACATGAGGAATGTTTGAGGACTTTAGGCTTATACTTGATGGAGTTTAGAAGGATGAGCGGGATCTGATTGAAACTTACAGAATACTGAACAGCCTGGACAGAGTGAATGTTGGGAAGATGTTTCCATTGGCAGGAGAGACTAGGACCTGAGGGCACAGCCTTAGAGTAAAGGGAAGACTCTTTGAGAACAGAAATAAGTTAGATACATCTTTAGCCAGAGAGTGGTGGATCTATGGAATTCATTGCCACAGAAGGCTGTGGAGGCCAGGTCATTGACAATATTTAAGATAGAGGTTCTTGATTGTCAAAGGGATCAAGGGTTACAGGGAGAAAGTGGTTGAGAAACCTATCAGCCATGATTGAATTGTGGAGCAGACTCAGTGGGCTGAATGGCCTAATTTCTGCTCCTATGTCCTATGGTCATAATCTGTTAAGAGTCCCCATAACCAGTTCTCAGCCTGTCCAAGGTCTTATGCAAACTTAAGGGTTGGAGTCCAGCGTGAATTTTGCTAAAGACTGGTTCTGCAATCACTGACAGGGCTGTGCTGGTAACAATTTCCAATAGAACCAGGTGACCATTTAACCAGATGTTTATTTTGTTTGATTCTGATTTGGATGTTGCTAAGCAATTTAGCTGTTCCAAACCAGATATAAGTGGACTGTCCTGACTGCATACTCTCCTAAATATCAGCCTATAAGTTCTCTTAACTCAATTCAGCCCTAATGGAATTCTTTTGCTATCTCAAGTCTGCATACTGGCAGCAATCACAACAGCTTGTCAGCCCTGATCCTTGAGAAAATGTTAACTGTTTGGCCAAGGCTTGGCTTTGCCTTGGGGGTTTTGCTGTGGGCTGACTTAGAGTCCCCCTGCTCAGGATATGTCCTGAGTGAGGCTATGCAATTGCTTAGACTCAAGTGGTGATCCCCAAGCTCAGTTGGACTGGCAAAGGTGTCTGCATCCATCGGAATACCCTGCAACTCATAAGCTCCACTGGTCGTATTTTCCTATGACAATGCCTGTTTTGAAGTCCAATTCTAATCTAAGTCTATTACCACAAGATAGGAAAATAAATGCTTGTAACACATAAAAGAATCACGGAGAGGTAATGTGCAGATAATTGTGATGTGTTTCCCTCTTTTGGAAATCTGTGTGCATGATTCATGTGTGAGCATGCTAATTCCTGCCGTATGCTAACAATTCCAATATCTTTGACAGTACGGAAAAATGAAGAGTGACTGGACATTGCTGGTGGTCTAAATGTCAGAGTGTAATTGAAAGCAGATTGGGTGAAGAGCTGAGCAGCAGGTGGGCTAAATGTCAGAACAACACAAGCTGCAGTCCGTTGGCTGTGAACATCTGATGAAGGTTCCTGACTGCTGTTCACACCAAAGTAAAGCACAAAACATTTTGTAATACAGACAGGAATTATAATTGTGTGTATCGTAGCACTCTCTGTTCACTAGAGGACCAAAGTCAAACCAGCAATCGAGTGTCAGGCACTGCAGTGTTTTCTCACGTTCTAATTGAGCTTTGTTTGATAGGCTTCAGTGCAGGTCCTATTCACAGGTCTCTCTCGGGTTTTGCAGCAACCCTGTGTGATGTTGACTCGCAGTGTTACAGACATTTTGTCAGCCGTGACATATGACTAGATTACCCTCTGGCCAGGATGTCAGGGCCTGTTGATTCAGTGTGTTTCACATGCGGTCAGCAACCGAGCAAGAACGGAATTTGTACATGAGCCCTCATTGATGAGCTGCTGTTAGGCTAGTGAACCGTACAAAATGGGAGCTAATTTTCCCAACCAAACTAAAATAGATTAATGTCTGGAATTGGGGTCAACATCACATTATATTTTATGCTCATGGAATCCTAAATGTCTTTGAATCATATTGTATCAGTAATAGTGACACACAAGCAGTGATCCGAAACTAGAATTGTAACTGCGTAGTTGTAAGGGTTGAAAATGCCAAATAAAGATTCCTCTGAGTGAATTGCAAAGCTGTAAGCCAGCCTCAGAGCTCAGACAATAAGCCTTTAATATATCCCTGACACCTTATTATCTACTATATCGTGGTATAATATTTACTGTCCCATTGAGTTTTGAAAGGTAACATATAAATGAATTCTTCTACATTTGTTCTTGAAGGTTAGGTAACACCAGGGTCTGTACTTATTCCTGGTGCTTTGTTACCCTGGAAATAAAATGCAATTTGAAAGGTCCAAGTGTGAGATTTGAAAATGTGAGATTGGAGTCGCAAATGGTTTCAATCAGGTCAGGGCGCAACTCGAGTAGATTTTAATTTGGGAGGTTTATTAAGGAATATGGAACTAAGGCAGTCAAACAGAGCTGTGATACAAATCTAACTCATAACATAATCTAACTGATTGATAGAACAGGCTCAAAGGATCGAATGGTCTCCTCTTTATGTTCTTCAATGACAATGAGCCCCATCCTTAGTTGGTGCCTATCCCTAATTGCCCCTGGGAAGGTGATAGTGACTGGTGTTAGTGAGCTGATGCAGTCACATGTAGGCCAGAGGAGGTAAGGGCTGCAGAATTCCTTTCCCAAAGGACACTAGTGAACCAGATGGGGTTTTATTTAATGACAAACAATAACAGTGACCACAATTGACAGTAGCTTTCAATTCCGATTTATTAATCAGTTAAATTTGTATCCCACCAGCTGCCATAGTGGGATATGATTTGGAGATGCCAGTGTTGAACTGGGGTGTACAAAGTTAAAAATCACACAACACCAGGTTATAGTCCAACAGGAGCTGGCGCTCCGAAAGCTAGTGCTTCCAATTAAACCTGTTGGACTATAACCCGGTGTTGTGTGATTTTTAACTTAATAGTGGGATATGAACCGTGTTCCCAGAGCTTGAGCTTCTGGATTACTATCCTAGTGACATTACCATCTTAGTCCCCAAAGACGATGCGGGAGTCACTTGCACTCAGTTTGCCTCAGCGATGTTATTTCTTGGCATTAGCCTACGGATTTTATTGAAATGAATTTTGTCTGTACTGCTGTGGTATTGCCACAGGATTGCTTGCCTGTTATTGTAACTGTTACACTTGGTTTATCCATATGATGTAAATGGAACCGTAACCTTTTATACCTTCAGTTTAACTGGTGTGGGCGATGGTGCTGATCTCTCTCTGCTCTGAAAAATATTCCGAGATTACAAGACTAAAATATTAACAAAGTACAGTGTCATCAGGGAGCTTGAACTTTACCTCAGAGATCACAGGGTTATTTACAATGTTCTGTACATACATATTTATCTGCTTATGTGTGTGTGTATTATATATGCATATATAGGTAGGAATTGCAAGGCTATGTCAAAACTTTGGTCATACAGGGTGAAGGGTTCCCAGCATTGGAGTTACGGCAGGAATGCTGCACTGTCAGAGGTTCTCTATTTCCGAGCAAGGTTCCAAGCTGAAACTCCATCTTCCCCCAGTGCCAAAGGTAAAACATCTCAAGCTGTTATTTAAAAGAGTGCAGAGGTGAACTGGCCAACAGGATACCCCCTTTAACCAACGTCACTAAAACAGTTGGTGCGGCCATTTCTCACACTGCTGTTTGTGGGATCTTGCTGTGCACACATTGACTGCTTGCTTCTCGCATTTCACATGTGACTGCACTTCATTGACTGTGAGGCAGGTTGGGCTGTTGGGTCAATGCAGGCTCTGCCCCCTGACTCTCACTACTATCTGGGAGTGAAATGACATGACGATCATGAAGGTAACATGAAGCCTGCTCAGAACATCTCAAAGGCGCTACTGTATACAAAATAAAGAGGCCACACATAACAAAGAAGGGGGATTGTCATCTGGGACTGCACTTATATCTAACAAATCATTGTCCAGGCATTATGCCCTTGCAGTTTCTGCCTTCTAATTATGCAACAAAAATATTTCACACTGTAATGGTGTAATATTCATGTGCAGGTTGTACTATTGATTATATGTATGACGACAGAAGATAGGTGCTCAATAAAATGTTTTGTTGTGGAATCCTTTTTTCTCTTTGTTCCATCTTCAATATTCAGGGTGTCCACTTGAGTCTCATTAAAACTCAATTCTGGTTTCCATAAAAGCAACGAATAGCATCTTTGTCACCCATAAATGGGCATTGTTAATGGTTATGCAGGTCTAGCAGCTTCCTTTTGCTTTATAAGTTACGATTATTTGCCCATCTGAAGGATACTGGTTCAGTTCTCACTGGACATAGTTGAACCCCAATCCAGGCTGATATTCCAGTGCAGGGTAAAGGGAGTTCAGCACCAGTGGAGGTATCACTCTTCAGGTGAGACATCACACAGAGGCACCCCTCCACCCCCACCCCTCCCAGCAGGTCGATTCAAAGATTTTGTGACATTACTTCATAGGAGAGTTCAATCCAGTGTTGTGACCAATATTTACTCCTCAGTCAATGGACTATCACATTATCACATTGCTGTCTGCGGAAGCTTAGTGTGCACAGATTGGGTGGTACATTTTTTGCACTACAACGGTGGCCATTCTTCATAAGTGTAAAAATTATGCTATTTCCTGAGGCTGTGAAAGGTGTCACACAAATGCAAGTATTTTTCATGCGCAGTGTGCACAAGTGGGACAGAAGAAAACTGTCAGTGCAGTATGGGGTAAAATGTCATAGAGATGTACAGCACGGAAATAGACCCTTCGGTCCAACTCCTCCGTGCTGACCAGATATCCTAAATTAATCTAGTCACATTTTTCAGCATTTGGCCCATATCCCTCTAAACCCATCCAAATGCCTTTTAAATGCTGTAGTTGTACCAGCCTCCACCACTTCCTCTGGCAACTCATTCCATACAGGTACCATCCTCTGAGTGAAAATGTTGCCTCTTAGGTCCCTTTTAAATTATTTCCCTCCCACCTTAAACCTATGCCCTCTAGTTTTGGACTCCCCTACCTTGGGGGAAAAAATTCCTAACTATTCAACCTATCCTTTCCCATTTGATCAACCTCCATGAGGTCACTCCCTCAGCTCCAGGGAAAACAGAGCCAGCCTATTGAGCCTCTCCCTATAGCTCAAACCCTCCAACCCTGGCAACATCCCTGTAAATCATTTTTGACCCCTTTTCATGGTTTGTCCTGACCTTAACTTGCATCCACAGTTTTGTCGACTACAGTGTGGGTTTTATGCAGGAGAATTCCCACATAGAACATCAAACAGTAAAGCACAGGAATAGGCCCGTTGGTCCACAGTGTTGTGTTGGACATGACACCAAACTAAACTAATCCCTCTGTCTGCCCTTGGTCTGTAACCCTCCATTCCTTGCTTATTCATGTTCCTATCTAAAAGCCCTTTAAATGCCCCTATCATATCTGCCTCTACCACCACTCCTGGTAGCGTGTTCTAGGCACCTACAACCCTCTGTGTAAAAACCTGCCCCTCACCTCTACTTTGAACTTTCCCCCCCTCACCTTCAATACATGCCCTCTAGGGGAAAAGATTCTGACTGTCAACCCTATCTGTGCCTCTCATAACTTTTTAAACTTCTGTAAGGTCTCCCCTCAGCCTCCTCCACTCCAGAGAAAACAACTTGAGTTTATCTAGCCTATCCTTTTAGCCCATGTCCTCTAATCCCGGCAGTATCCTGATAAACTTCTTCAGTACACTCTCCAAAGCCTTCATATCCTCCCTGTAATGCGGCGAGCAGAATTGAACGCAACTGTAAAGAAAGAAAATTTGGTATCTCCCTAACAAGCACGGAAGAGGAAAGAGCCCTGACCCGAGCTATTGCCCTCTAACTGCTTGTGTCACCACCCACATCAAAAGCCTCTAAACCTGCCTTTCCTGGCCACATGCCATAGAAATGTTCCCTTAGTTTGAATTAAGGCTGTAATGAGGCCTTGAGTGACCTTGGCAGGATCCAAACTGAACGTCAGTAAGCAAGTCACTGCTACTGATTATTTGCCTCTTCTGTTGGTGTTCGAAACCACTCAGTGGCAACTTTGGCCATTTCAGAGGGCATGTAGGAATGAATCATGTTACTGCAGGTCTGGAGTCACGTGTAAGGCAGATGGGTTAGGCCAACAGATGTGTCTCCTGACAGAAATTCATGAACCAGATGGAATTTCACAAAGTTCCAGCAGCTCCATGTCGCCACTGAGAATCTGGGAGTTTGTGTTGGATTCCTCAAGATCTTCTCATCATCTTCAAGGCACAAGTCAGGAGTGTGCTGCGGTCTTCTATACTTCACAGGACGAGTGTGTTGGTAACATTACAGTTCCAAATCCTACCGTAATGACTGGTGAAATTTGAATTCAATAAATACCTGGAATTAACTCTGATGAAACTAGTGTGGATTGTTCAGAAAAAAACCCACCTGGTTCATTAATGTCTTACCTGTGTGGCCTAGATGTGACTCCACCCCTGTGCAATGTAGATGTAACTGCTGTCTGTTATATTCACCAGTTACAAAGTCTAATGGACCAATTGGTATTGGCCAAGGCAATGACCATCTCGAACCAGCCCTGTGGATGCTTCAAAGCCCTCCTTATTAACATCTGACCCAAAATCGGGAGAGCTGTCTCACAAAGCAGTCTTGCAACAACTTAGTCCTACCCAAGGAATCTTAGCTTTACAAATGCCATCCCAAATGCGGGCATCATCATCCCTGGCAAGATGCTGTTCCACTCGCAGGACAGACCAGGGGATGTGGTGGCATGCTAGTATCCAATCAGGAGGGAGATCCCCTGGTAGTTCTCAGCAATGACTCTGGATCGCATGAAGTCATAGAAACCCTACAATGAGCCATTTAGCCATCACATTCACGCTGACCCTCCAAAAAACATTCTACCCAGACTCAATCCCCCTATCCTACAACACTGCATTTCCCATGGCTAATACACCTATCCTGCACATTGGCCAATTTAGCATGGCCGATCCATCTAACCTGCACATCTTTGCACTGTGGGAGGAAAGCAGAGCAGTTGGAGGAAACTCGCGCAGACACAGGGAGAATGTGCAAACTCTACACAGACAGTCACCTAAGGGTGGAATTGAACCTGGGTTCATGGTACTATGAGATAACAGTGCTAACCACTGAGGCATCAGAGACACATGGCATCAGGTCAGAAATAAGCAAGAAAGCAGCCTGTCACTATCATGACCCCTTCACCTCACCCCCAAGTGTTGAACACCACTTGGAAGAATCACTGAAGTTGGCAAGGGCACAGAATGTGGGGGTTTTCAATGTCCACCACCATGTGTGCCTCAGTTGCCCCACTCCTTACTGGTCTGGCTGAGTCCTGAAGGAAATAGCTGCTAGATTGGGTCTGTGGCAATTGGGGAGAGAATCATAAAAAGGGGGGGGGCAAAGTTTACTTGATCTCAATCTAGCACCAGGCATGCTTTAAATGAGGTGTCACCCTGGTGAAGTTAGAACACAAGGCCACTTGCATAACAAATAGCACAAGCAGCATACAACAGACAGAGCTAAACAATACCTCATGCAACAAATCAGATCCAGGCTCCACAGTCCTGCCACATCCAGCCAAGAATGATGTTGAACAGTTAGATAACCAACAGGAGGAGAGTTAGAATTAAGGTTAAACATCCCTCACATTCTCATCTAGGGGGAGCCAAGCAAATCAGTGCAAAAGACCAGACTGAAACACTCACCACAACCTTCAGCCAAAAATGGCGAATGGCTGATCCATCTCAGCCTCCTCCAGAGGTCCTCAGCATCACAGGAGACAGGCTGCCGCCAATCTACATAATATTAAAAAGCAGTTGGAGGCTCTGTATGCTGCACAGGTCATAACAATATTCCAGCAATAGTACTGAAGACTTCTCCTCCAGGACTGGCCATTCCCATAGCCAAGTAGTTCCAGTATATTTACAATACTGGCATCTACCCAACAATGTGGAAAATTGCTGAGGTACATCCTAGGATGGCATATCAGTACTGAAACAACAAGAGCAGAGCTATGAGGGATGGCTCAGTGGTTAGCACTGCTGCCTCACAGCACAAGGAACCCGGGTTCAATTCCACCCTTGGGTGACTTTGTGGAGTTCGCGCATTCTCCCTGTGTCTGTGTGTGTTTCCTCCACATGCTCCAGTTTCCTTTCACAATCCAAAGATGGGCAGGTTAGGTGAATTGGCCATGCTAAATTGCCCATAGTGTTCAGGGGTGTGTAGACTAGGTGCTTGAGCCATGGGGAAATGTAGGGGAATGGGTATGGGTGGGTTACTCTTCGGAGGGTTGGTATGGACTTGTTGGACCGAAGGGCCTGTTTTCACACTGTCGGGATTCTATGATTCTGCTCTGAGTAACTCACCTCTCAGCTCCCCAAAGTTTATCTATCATCTAAAAGGTACAGGAATGTATTGGAATACTCCCCACTTGTCTGGGTGTTTGAAGATTCAAAAATACTTAAGAGGCTTGACACCATCCAGGACAAGGCAGCCCATTTGATTGGCACCACTTTCACTCCCTCCACCACTGATGCTCAGTAGCAGCAGTGCATTTCATGCACGTGTTGCTCTGTAGAAATTTACCAAAGTTCTTTAGTTCTTTCCAAGCCCAAAATTACTTCCATCTGGAAGGACAAGGACAGCAGATACATGGGAACACCACCACCTGCAAGTTCCCCTTCAAGCCACTTGGAAATACATTGCTTCCTTATGGGTCTATCCACACCAACGGACTGCAGTGGTTCAAGAAGGAAGCTCACCACCACTTTCTCAAGGGCAACAAGGGCAGGGCAATAAATGCTGGCCCAGCCAGAAGTACCCATGCCCACAAGTAGGTAAGACATTTTAAAAAGATCTTGTCATGTTACTGGGCTGGTGCACTGGAGATCAAGCCCCACTATTCTCAGATTCCTTACAAATGTGAAAAGATTTAGTCAAAATACCCAAAGTCCCCAATTTGCCTGACTGATGAACTCAGGCTGGAAGAAAATGCTCACTGGGTTTCTGGACTTAACAAAGAACACTGTTTATTACCAACAAATCAGGAGACCCACTCAAATATAAGGAATCCAAGTATGACCATTAAGACAGCCAAGGACCAATACCAATCCAAACTAGAGACCCAGACAGACACCCGGCGACTATGGCAAGGGTTGAATGGCATCACAGGTTCTAAAAAGAGACACTGCAAGATAGCACATGATGACACATCACTTTCAGATTGTCTCAACACTTTCTATGCTCTCTTTGAGCAGAATTTCAGCGGAGAGGTAACACTTATTCCAATGAACCTATCCCAACAGTCACTGCACCAGAGGTCAGACCAGTTTTCCTTCGGGTGAATCCAAGGAAAGTGATGGGACCAGAATGAGTACCAGTCCGTGTGCTCAGAGCACACGCGGACCTACTGGCAGAGGTCTTCCTGAACAGCTTCAACCTCTCCCTGCAGCAGGCCACTGTCCCGGCTGTTTCAAGAGGGACTTCATCCCTGTGCCTAAAAAGGCTCATGCAGCATGTCTCAATGACTACCGCCCAGTGGCTCTAACTTCGGTGGTCATGAAGTGCTTTGAAAGGCTGGTCATGGCATTAATCAACTCCAGCCTCCTCATGACTCTTGACTCACTCCAATTTGCCTATCGGACCAATAGATCCACGTCTGATGCCATATCACTTGCTCTTCACTCCTCCCTAGAACATCTTGACACCAAGAACAGCTACGTAAGAACTCATGGACTACAGTTCAGCCCTCAACACTATTATCCCCTGGGACTAAGCACCACTCTCTGCAACTGGATCCTCAGTTCCCTGACCCAGAGGTCACAATCAATGAAGACTGGGGCTAATATTTCATCCCCACTAACACTCAACACCCCCAGGGGTGCGTACTCAGTCCCCTATTGTACTCACTGTATACCCATGACTGTGTCGCCAAATACCAGACGAATGCCATTTACAAGTTTGCTGATGACACCACCATAGTCGGTCGAATCTCAGATGGCGATGAAACAGACTACAGATGGGAAGTAGAAGACCCGGAAAAATGGTGCACTGAGAACAACTTAGCTCTCAATGCTGGCAAAACCAAGGAACTCATTATTTACTTTGGTGGGATGTGGCCAACCTCCCATCTATAGAATCCATCTACCTGGCCCGCTGTCAAGGAAAGGCCGCCAGCATTCTCAAAGATCAATCCCATCCTGGCAACATTTCTCTACAACCTCTACCATCGGGGAGAAGGTACAGAAGCCTGAACACACACACCAGCCAGTTTCGCANCTGTCAAGGAAAGGCCGCCAGCATTCTCAAAGATCAATCCCACCCTGGCAATGTTTTTCTACAACCTCTACCATCAGGGAGAAGGTACAGAAGCTGAACACACACACCAGCCAGTTTCGCAACAGTTTCTACCCTACTGTTGTTAGAATACTGAATGGACTCACAAACTCTTATCATTTGCCTGTACCTGCGTTTTGGTTTTTGCCGCAGTTTACCTATTATTTACTTATCTATGCTATTTAACTCTGTGATCTGCCTGTATTGCTCGCAAGACAAAGCTTTTCACTGTGCCATGGTACATGTGACAATAAATTCAATTCAATCGATTCAATCTAATTCAATTCAATAACCAACAGCAAACTGTACCATTCAAGATCGGAGACAGTTACAGAGAGTGGTGAACTCGGCCTGGACAATCACAAAGGCCAACCTCCCATCCATAGAATCCATCTATCAGGCCCGCTGTCAAAGGGAAATATGAGTTGGTAATTTTACAATTCTACATCATAAAATACACTCCTCCTTAACACCCCTTCCCCCTTTACAAAGAGACTGACACAAAGACAGTCAAGACATGGATATTGGGTATTCAGGATGAAAAGAATGAATAAATCAGGTAAACACAGTTCAATAGCACCAGCCTGGACCTCAGGATTCATAGAGTTGCTTTCTTTCTAATCCTTTCAGTTCCTTTTAGCTCTTTCCTGTTCACACAAGGTTGTTTGCAAGTCAAGGTTTTCATTCACTGATTTAGAATTCATTCTTTCAATGTGTTTGAATGTGTGTTATTCCTTCATTTGGGGGATTTGCAAAAGGTGAGTAGAAAGCAACTAGGACACTTTCTGCTACCTCTAAGAGAGAGAGAGATAGAGATAGAGAGAGACATGCATTGTTTTTATTTCCTGATGCGTTCTCTTTACAGGGCTGTGTGGTTCTCTCCTGAACTGACACCACACAAGCCATGGCCACTTGGTCAGGAGCCAACCAGAACATGGTTGCCAAACAGTTTCATTTTAGTTCAGAACCCATCAGCTCTGCTCTCACGGTTCCAGTAAACTGCAACATTGCAACGTGCTTTACTAACACAATCTTTAATGTTTTGACCATTTATTTGGCTTGAGGGCTTGAAGGAGTATCTTCCATTTTAAGCCACAGTCCAAATATAAAGGAAATAAAAAGATGTGGTCTTTCCAGGTTGCCATGTTGGGGTGTTTCAGAGTTTCTGCAGAGTTTCCATTCCCTTCTGCTGTTGTCAAGACTTACTCAGGCACTGGACGTCAAGCCCCATTATTCTCACGAGTCTTTACAAAAGTTGAACTTTAGAATCATAGAATCCCTAGAGTGTGGAAACAGGTCCTTCGACCCAGCAAGTCAACACCGACCTTTCGAAAAGTAACCCACCCAGACCCATTCCCCTATTACATTTCCACCTGACTAAAGTACCTAACTTACACATCCCTGAACTGTATGGGCAATTTAGCATGACCAGTTCACCTGACCTGCACGTCTTTGGATTGTGGGAGGAAACTCACGAGGAGAATGTGCAAACTCCACACAGACAGTTGCCCAAGGCTGGAATCGAACCTGTGTCTTTGGCAGCAGTGCTAACCACTGAGCCTTTTAAAAGTATGCAAAATCCCCAAACAACCTAATTTTCAGACCCAGGATGATTAAAAGTATGGACCAGATCTCTGCATTCGATAAGAATCACTATTTATTATGGGTTATGGGATTAAACAGAGATGCGCACAGAGACACACACAGACAGAGGGAAACCGAAAAAAAGTTCCATGCTCTTTTTTCATTAGTTCTATTAGGTTGTTTCTTTTTGATCTCAACGTTTTTCCTTAAACTTTTCTCGAATGCTTCAACAAGTTGCAAGAGGCACAGGGTAGCAGGCTCCTTTATGAAAGGTCTCTGACTGATCGAATGGTGTTAACTGCTGAAGGACCGGTACACTTGCTTTCTTCTGGTTAAAGTAACTTACTGTAGAATACTGAACTCTTGTTAACTCTTTCATGGCCCAAGCTGTTCAGCAACTGGTAACCAATCCTAAAGCTGTCGGCATATAGAGGACATTCGTCATTGATAATTAGCCAACAGTCCACAAACGAGTTAGCTTCACTTGGAAGCAACACTTCTGCTCCAGTTCAGTTGCACATCACTGGAACTCACAGCTTGCCAACAATGTCCACAATAGGTATCAAATTCCTTCTTTTTAAAGCATGTAGCTATTCATGTAAATCCCCGGGTTCTAAGACAGTTCTTGTTCATTTCAAAGGTATGAAAATATAAAATGACGCGGTCTATATACTGTGGAAATGAAAGGAGTGATGAGTCAGAATTGAATTTTTTTCACGTAGTAGCAAATTATGTAATAGCAACAGGACTAATTTTAAAAACTGAGCAAATAAGGTTAGCAATCCTGTTCGGAGAAAGTAAGGACTGCAGATGCTGGAGATTCAGAGTTGGAAAGTGAGGCCCTGGAAAAGCACAGCAGGTTAGGCAGCATCCGAGGTGCAGAAGGGTCGACGTTTTCAGCACAAGCGCTTCATCAGGAACCCCGTTATCAATGCTGGGGAAACAATGCCATAAATTGTATTGCACTTAAACCGCACTGATGAGCAGGCAGCCCATACAGGAAACAATTTAATTGCTCTGAAAATACAAACTTTAAATCCTCTAGGAGTGCTTTTCTGAATGGTATGTGTTCAGTGACAGAGCTTGGGGGAGACAGGGATTACTGACCTATCTGTCAGTGGTCACTGCATTGAGTATAGAAATTGGGAGGTCATGTTGCAGCTGTACAGGACATTGGTTAGGTCACTGTTGGAATACTGCATGCAATTCTGGTCTGCCTGCTATAGGAAGGATGCTGTGAAACGTGAAAGGATGTGGAAAAGATTTACAAGGATGTTGTCAGGGTTGGAGGGTTTGAGCTATAGGGAGAGGCTGAATAGGCTGGGGTAATTTTCCCTAGAGATTGGAGGCTGAGGGGTGACCTTAGAGAGGTTTATAAAATCATGAGGGGCATGGATAGAGTAAATGGACAAGGTCTCTTCCCAGGGTGGAGGGCATTGGTTTAGGGTGAGAGGGGAAAGATTTAAAAGGGACATAAGGGGTAACTTTTTCACACAGAGAGTGGTGCGTGTATGGAATGAGTAGTCAAAGGAAGCGGTGGAGGCGAGTACAATTGCAACATTTGAAAGGTGTCTGGATGGGAATATGAATAGGAAGGGTTTAGAGAGATATGGGCCAAATGCTGGCAAATGGCAATAAATTACTTTAGGATATCTGGTCATGGACAAGTTGGATCGAAGGGTTTGCTTCCATGCTGCACATCTCTATGACTCTATGACTCTGTGTTACTGCATGGACACAACTATCTCAAGACTATGAGTTTAAACAAATGGAAGATAATCTCATTGGAGACAAGCATAAGGAAACAAACTAGGGGAGCATATTTGCTGAGAAGAATGAAATTTACTTTCAAGAAACACATGTCGATGTTTTGGGTTTATCTATTATCAGCTATAACATATTAACATGAGTGCAGTGAGGCTTCACAATAAGGGCAAATCATTCCAGGCTGAATGTGAATAGTATATTAGAACAAAAAAGAAATATTTGCATAAGGACCACAGATGATTCACGGTCTGAAGAAGAGTCACATTAAACTCAAAATATTATCTCTGTTTCTCTCTCCACAGATTCTGCCCGACCTGCTGAGTTTCTCTAGCATTTTCTATTCTTATTCCAGCTTTCCAGGATCTGCAGCATTTTGCTTTTATGCAGGAAGATCAAGACCAGGGTGCAGGACGCACATCTTGCCAAGGACAACATAAAGTGAACGAGGGGCAGGAGTAGTCAGTTCAGGCCTCAATGTCACTCTCTGTCTGCACTCTATTCCCCTTCAGCATGTTAATGATTAAACACCTGTCGATCTCTTCCTTATATTCACTCAATTTTCCAGCATACACTGCACTCTGGGAAAATGAGTTTCACAGATTCACGACCTTTTGAGAAAAGTAATTCCTCCTCATCTCTGTTTTAATTCTGCTACCCCTTGCCCTAAAACTATGACCTGTAATTCTAGATTGTTCCACATGGGGAATCAGCCTTTCTATGTCGACTTTGTCAATCCCCTTTAGTGTCTTATAGAAAAGTGGGGGGAAAACAGTGCTCTAACTACAAGAAGGTGAATTGCTTTGCATGCACGTGATTAACATGAAAGAGGCAAAAGAAGCCTTCAAAGATGGCTGCTGCAGAGCTGTCAGCCGGTCAGTTATTCAACAACATATAATAGGTTGGCATTTTCAGGTCTAAAGGTGATAAATGAGGGAATAATCAATAACGTGATAACTCCCAGAGATTAGATTTGCAGCTTGGTAGCTGGCAAATATCTGGGAACCAAGAGTATATATCAAAGGGTGGAAGCAGACCATTTGGCTCAGAGGAGTATCCCACCCAGCTACCTTATCCCTGTATACTTTGGGAAATTTAGCATGGACAATCCACACATGTTTGGACTTCAGGAGGAAGGTGAAGCACCTAAAGGTAACCCATACAGACACAGGGAGAATGTGCAAGCTCGACACGAACAGTTGCCCAAGGCTGGAATCAAACCCAGGTCCCTGGCACTGTGAGGCAGCAGCACTAACCACTGAGCCACCATGCTACACATAGATTGAATGGTCCTCAATGGAGCTTTTAAGAGATCTTTATGCCTACTTTTGAAGAAACTTTGGCACAACATTTTTCACAAGACGAAATTCTTTATTACCTTCGATGGGCGGGCTAGTTAATTGGCAAGTGGACAGGGTAATAGCTGAAGCTTTCTAACTGCATTCTGTATCTCATTCAGGAGACGCAGATGATGTGAACGCCGTTTGGAATTTCCACTGCTCCAAAAGATAGTCAGTAAGCCTCCCAAATTGGAAGCTATCATGGAAGATCTGCTAGACTAAAGATGTGGAGACACAATAGCAGAAGCCTCCACCGACCTCTAGCAAAATCTAGTGTGACTTTTAGAGACAGTTCAGCAGATGAATCTGAGGCCGAAGGATGGAAGGATATAATTGAAGATGCCTGATTTAAGTCCATTGACAGCAAAAGGGCTCTCTCTGGATTCTGACAAGCTGAGAGCTGTGGCAGAGATATAGTGTCGAGAGTGTGGTGCTGGAAAAGCACAGCAGGTCAGCCCAAATTTCTGATGAAGGGCTCTTGCTTGAAACATTGATTCTCCTGCTCCTGGGATGCTGCCTGACCTGCTGTGCTTTTCCAGCACCACACTCTCAACTCTGATCTACAGCATGTGCAGTCCTCCCTTCCTCTGCAGAGATATAGTGACCAACAGACCATGAAAGCAGTGCAACAATTCGTTGGGTTCATGAACTATTTAGTAAATTCTTGCCTAATTTGTCAACAATGTGTGAGCACCTTCTCATGCTCACTATTAAGGATGAGCAGCAGTCATGGAAGACAAAACAACAAATGGATTTGACTTGAATCCAAAAGCTAGTGACAACAACTCACATGGTCTGGAAATCTCCAATCCAGTAGTGACATTAAATCAGAACCATTTGCTCTGGTCAAACACTCATCTTGGGTAAAAATTTCCCAGGGAAGGAATATCAGCCCATGAATGTGCAGATGCCAGACAAACTGTCAACAACAATTCATACAAGTGTCATTAAAAGGCTCAAGCACTGCAGAGATAATGGTTGCAGTTCATGTGCAGAGACTGATGAAAGTAGAACAGACAAGAAATTTCAAAGCGTTGTTCATGAACGATAGATTTTTTTTGTTGACCACTTTTAAATTGGATTTAATTGCAACTGTAAATGATAATGCATGGATTATTTTTGTTTTTTTTATTTGTTATGGATGAGGGACTGTTTGGAGAAAGTTGAATATAGTGCACTAACTGGTTTGTTGTAGTCATTTAACTTCTACTGCTGTTGAAACTTGCTTTCATTTGTAGCTCATGGCAACATTAAAACACATCACTTGAAACAATGAGCCCTTGTACTGTATAACCTTTGATGTGGATCTTCTCAAATGCCTTTGGAAATCCCAAATACACTACATCTGATACTTTTCCTTGATTCACCCTGTTTATTACAACTTCAAAAGACTCCAATTACTTTATCAATTGCAAATTCTGTTTCGTAAAACCCTGGTGACTCTGCCTGATGTTTTTTTAAATGTCCTGTTACTTCCTTCATAGTAATTTTCTCAATGGCAGAATTGAGGCTAATATTTTATTTTATTTTACTCATTTTGTAGGATGTGGGTGTCACTGGCTGGGGCCAGCATTTATTGCCAGTCCCTAGTTGCCTTTGAGAAGGTGGTGGTGAGTTACCTTTTCAAACCACTGCAGTCCACCTGCTGTGGGTTGGCCCACAATGCCCATGGGGAGGGAATTCCAGGATTTTGACCCAGCAACAATGAAGGAGCGGTGATATATTTCCAAGTCAGGATGCTGAGTGGCTTGGAGGAGAACTTGAAGATGATGGTGTTCTGATACGTCTGCTGCCCTTGACCTTCTAAATGGAATTGGTTGTGAATTTGGAAGGTGCTGTTTGATTACCTTTAGTGAATTTCTGCAGTGCATCTTATTGGTAGTACACGCTGCTGCTACTGAGTGTCGGTGCTGGAGGCAGTGGATGCTTGTAAATGTAATGCCAATCAAGTGGCTGCTTTGTCTAGGATGGTGTCAAGCTTTTTCGAGTGTTGTTGGGGCTGCACCCAAAGTGGGAGAATTCCATCACACTCCTGACTTGAGCCTTATAGATGGTGGACAGGCTTTGAGGAGTCAGGAGGTGTATTACTCGCTGTCATATTCCTAGCCTCTGACCTCTTGTAGCCGCTGTCTTTCTATTGTGAGTCCAGCCAAATAAAAATAAGTATTTTATAGACTGCTGTCACCATGAGTCCATTTCTCACTTTTGGGGAAGACTAGCTCCACCTCAAATGTAACCTCATCAACAGTAGCATGTCACAGAGAAATAACAAATAAAGTGTTGGCTACATTGGAAAATATAGCAATGGTGGCGAAAAGCTTTGGCAAAGCTGAGGCGGAGAAAATGGGGTGAAGAAAAATAAATGGAATTGCAACAGTAAATGCGTGAAGGTGTTCAGTGAGCTAAGGAACTACAAGAAATCTGGGTGATAGTGGAGAGCCAAGGAAAGATTTGGAAACATTGTCGCATTACTGCAATTTTTGCTGTGCGGAAAGTTCTGGATGGAGATGCAAGGTAGATATCTTTGCATTTATTGTAGATCACATGCAACCTATGTAAACAATAACAGAGTCAGGAACGTTGATTTCAAAGAGCAATGAAAGGTTTCACCACTTGCTGTTCACAATGTGAAGCATGTCAGTGTGGACTTGCATTCTCTAAGTCTCTATAAACACACTCATTGCTGACTTAACTGCATCCAATTGTCAAAGCAGTTTTGAGTCATTTTCACACATGTCTGCCATTTCCAATAAGTAGCATATGGGAATGGGTTACAGCTGTTTTGTAATGAAAACTGTCCAATTTTAATCATACATTTGTTTCCTGCAAAACCTTTCATGATGGCGCCAGTTGGAAAGCCATTCACTAAATTTCCAAACCAATGGTTATCAAACTTTTCTGTGTTACAATTAAAGTGCATATATTGACATACTCTCCCAAAAACACAGATCTAGCTTTTGAAAGACAGCGCCAGTTACTTGAAGAAGACCAGTACCCGTACTGTTATTGGGGAAGACAGTTTTAATGATTGGATACAGTGTCCGAAACTTGCCTAGTGTTGGCAAAAAAAACGATGTCTGTACTTACCTATTGTAGTCATTCCATGACCCTCAATGGCCTTGTTCAGGAAACTTGGTCCTAACTTAATACTAAACAGATTTCAAAATTTAAAAGAAATTGAGTCTTGGGGACATAGAGACGTATTGCATGGAAACAGATCTTTGGTCCAACTCGTCCATGTTGATCAGATATCCCAAATTAATCTCATCCCATTGAGAGTCTTAGAGTCGTACAGCACAGAGACAGGCCCTTTGGCCCAAACTGGTCCATGCCAACCAAAATGTCCAACCACGCTAACCCCGTTTCCCTGCACTTGGTCCATATCCTTCTAATCCTTTCCTATCCTTGTATTTGTCCAAATGCCTTTTAAATGTTGTTAATGTACCCGCCTCAATCACTTCTGCTGGCAGCTCATTCCGTATGTATACCACCCTCTGTGTAAAAACGTTGCCCCTCAGGTTCCCTTTTATTCTTTCCCCCCAACCTTAAACTGATGCCCTTTAGTCCTTGATCCCCCAACTCTGGGAAAAAGACTGAATACGTTCACCCTATCCATGCCCATCATGATCTTATACACTTCTGTAAGATCCCCCCTCAGTCTCCTACACTCAAAAGTAAAGAGTCCTATCTTGTCCAACCTCTCACTTTTACTCAGACCATTGAGTCCTGACAACATCCTTGTAAATTTCTTCTGAATTCTTTCCAGTTTAGTAACATCCTTCCTATAGCAAGATGACCAAAACTGAACACAATACTCTAAGTGCGGCCTCACCAATGTCCTGTATAACTGCAACATAACTTCCCAGCTTCTATATTCAATGCCCTGACTGATGAAGGCCAATGTGCCAAAAACCTTCTTCATTGCTCTGTCTATCTGTGACTCCACTTTCAGTGAACTGTGAACCTGAACTCCAAGATCCCTCTGCTCCACTATACCATTCATCATGAAACCTCTACCTTAATTTGACTTTCCAAAATGCAAGATCACACACATATCTATATTAAACTCCATTTGTCATTTCTTGGCCCACTTCCCCAGTTGATCCTGCTGCAATTTCTGATTACCTTCCTCCTTGTCCATGATATCGCCTATTTTAGTGTCATCACCAAACTTACTAATCATGCCTTGTACATTCTCATCCAA
>NC_057732.1:6145577-6208015 GCF_004010195.1 Chiloscyllium plagiosum
ACATACATACCCACACACACACAAATATACAAATACACAGACATACACACATACAAATACACACACTCACCCACTCACACTCAGACACATACAAATGCACGCACACACACTCTCTCACATAAACACACACACAAACACACAAATACATGCACACAGAACACACGTGCACACAAGCAAAACACACGGGAACACATAAGCACGCGCAGAAGCACAAAGATATAGACATACAAACACATAGACACACAAACACATAGACACACATACACAAACACACACACACTCACCCTTTCTCTTCTTTTATAGGACCACTCAGTACTTACCCAGAAGACAGCAGCACTTAGAGTGCAGCATTCTCTCAGTATTGTGTATGTGGATGTTTATCTTCTCAACACACACAGTATTCCCAGCACCACCTCATCTGGAACGATTAACTGAACCAGCCACCCCCTTCACCCCCGTGTTCACAGGAGTCCCTTTAAATGCATCTCCACTATTCATCTCCTGGGAGACAAGTTCATGTTCCCCACCCTCTCACTGGAAACGTTTAGGCTGGCGAATGTGGTGAATATGTCAGGATTAGAGTGGTGCTAGAAAAGCACAGCAGGTCAGGCAGCATCCGAGGAGCAGGAAAATCAACGTTTCAGGCAAAAGCCTGATGATTTTCCTGCTCTTCGGATGCTGCCTGACCCGCTGTGCTTTTCCAGCACCATTCTAACCCTGACTGTAAACTCCAACATCTGCAGTCCTCACTTTCGCCAATGTGGTGAATATGTCATGCTAGTGTTTGACATTTCTCTGTCCATTGTTTCAATGAAGTGTTGAGTCCATGTTAGGTAAACAGGTTAGTAACCTCATAAAATAGTGGACAAGGGACTACTGCTAAAGAACAGCCTTCATCTATTAACATCATCAAGCGTGATTACAGAGAGTTCCTCTGTTACAATGGTTAGCGCTGCCACTAAAGTAGCATCAAATCAATACATCATGAAATTTCAAAGTCAATGGGCCTTACTTTTCTCTCTCTGACTAGATTAGATTACTTACAGTGTGGAAACAGGCCCTTCGGCCCAACAAGTCCACACCGACCTGCCGAAGCGCACCCATCCAGACCCATTACCCTACATTTACCCCTGCACCTAACACTATGGGCAATTTAGCATGGCCAATTCACCCAACCTGCACATTTTTCGACTGTGGGAGGAAACCAGAGCACCCAGACGAAACCCACGCAGACACGGGGAGAACATGCAAACTCCACACAGTCAGTCGCCTGAGTCGGGAATTGAACCCGGGTCTCTGGCACTGTGAGGCAGCAGTGCTAACCACGGTGCTATGACCTTGTCCTTCAGCACTGCATTGATGTTAGGTCATAGATCAGACTTGATTGCATTGAATAGAGTTATAAAGTCATAGAGGTGTACAGCACGAAACAGACCCTTCAGTTCAACTCATCCATGCTGACCAGATATCCTAAATTAATCTAGTCCCATTTGCCAGCAATTGGCCCATATCCCTCTAAACACTTCCTATCCATATACCATCCAGATGCTTTTAAATGTTGTAATTGTACCAGCTTCCACCACTTCCTCTGACAGCTCATTCCATACATGCACCACCCTCTGTGTGGAGAAGTTGCCCCTTTGGTCCCTTCTCAATCTTTCACCCTCACCTTAAACCTATGTCCTCTAATTTTCAGCTCCTCTACTCTGGTGGAAAGACCTTGCCTATTCATCCTATCCATGCCCCTCATGAGTTTATAAACCTTTATAAGGTCACCCCTCAACCTCCAATGCTGGAGGTAAAACAGCCCCAGCCTATTCAACCTCTCCCAATAGCCCAAACTGTCCAACCCTGGCAACATCCTTGTAAATCTTTTCTGAACCCTTTCAAGTTTCATGATATCCTTCCAGCAGGAAGGAGACCAGAATTGCACACAATATTCCAACAGTGGCCTATCCAATGTTCTGTACAGCTGCAACATGACCTCCCAACTCCTGTACTCAATACTCTGCCTTCTTCACCAAACGCCTTCTTCACTGTCCTATCTACCTGCGACTCCACTTTCAAGGAGGTATGAACCTGCACTCCAAGGTCACTTTGTTCAGCAACAGTCCCCAGGACCCTACCATTAAGTGTATAAATACTGCCCTGGTTTGCCTTTCCGAACTGGAAGACCTCACATTTACCTCACATTAAACTCCATCTGTCACTCCTTGATCCATTGCGCTTTGAGATAATCTTCTTCACTGTCCACTACACCCCCAATGTTGGTGTCATCTGCAAACTTACTAAGTATACCTCCTATATCCACATCAAAATCATTTATATAAATAATCTAGGGCATTAAAATTATAATCTTTTGCTTGGTGCAAAAGTGCTTTATTCCTTGGATTTTATGTGCACTGTTGTCTCCCACACTTAGCACACTTAGCTGAACTTTCCATGTAATTTGTGTACTGTAGTGTATCATCCAAACTGTTTTCATTGTATACTGACTGAACAGGATGCTGATGAAATGATTGTCCTCCCACACATAGACTCCTACACAAGCTTCTTTTCAGCATTTTTTATCCTTTCCATATTTGCTGTTTTTTAAAAACAGCAACAATGCCTGTTTCGCAAGCTTTCATTGTGAACTATTTGTTTTTACTTATCCTGCTGCTGTTCCTTGTAGTGGCATTTCGGAGAACACTCAAAGGAGGGAGTTTTGAATGCATGGGCAGAATGGATCATCGGATATGCAGTGCACGCAGGTTCCATTCCCCTGCACTTCCTGAACAGTGTCATGAAATATCTAATACCTGCCTGAGTGGACAGACATTATTGTTTGTTGCTCGTTGCTCAGACCTTTGAGTATAGGAGCTGGGACACCATGTTGAGGTTGTACAGGACATTGGTGTGATGCCTTCTGCAGTACTGGGCACCCTGTTACAGGAAGGACATTATTAAGCTGAAGAGGGTTCAGAAGAGATTTACCAGGATGTTGCCAGGAATAGAGGGTTTGAGTTATAAGGAGAGACTGGGTCGGCTGGGGCTATTTTCACTGGAACGTAAGACATTGAGAGTTGACCTTATTTAGGTTTATAAAATCATGAGGGGTATAGATACGGTGAATAGCAAGGCTCTTTTCTCTAGGGTGGAAGGATTCAAAACCAGGGGACAGAGAGAAAGATCCAAAAAAGTCATGTGGAGCAATTTTTTACACAGGGAGTGGTTTGTGGAATGAACTCCCAGAGGAAATGATGGATGCAGGTACAGTTACAACTTTTAGAAGACATTTAGGTAAGTACATAGATGAGAAATGTTTGGAAGGGTATCAACCAAGCACAGGCAGGTGGGGCCAGTTAAGTTTGGGATTATGGTTGGCATGGACTGGTTGGGCTGAAGGGTCTGTTTCCGTGCTGTAGGACTCTATGACTCGATGATTTTATGACCTTTGGTTCAATATCTCACGAGAAAAACAGCACCTCTGTCAATGTGGTTGTCCCTCAGTGTTTTATCTGCTTGTATCTCTGCAGCTGGCCTTCAGCACATAAAACTTTCAGACTTAGATGCATGGTAGTTAGCAATGAGAATCCTAATGATGAAAGGACACAGGGAGGTTCCTAGTATTTGCGGTTTCCCCCTTTTCTGACTTTCAAGAAACTTCTTTAATTCTTGCCCTGAGGCACTAATGTTGATCCTGAACCACAGCTTGCACTATATGTCTACTTGTTCTGCAATTAAGGAAGGACAGTTTATTTTTTATGTTCAGCAGTTAATTCACAGATACCGAAACAGCAAGCCTTACTAACATTATAGATACCAGCTTGAAACAGCATCTGACAGACTGATCAAGAAATCAGCGTATAAAATACTGTACCCCTTCTCCTTCAAAGAAAACATTAACCTCAACTAATAAAGCACACCAAAAATGACATCAACGTTTACATTGTAATAAAACTTTCAGAGGTACTTCACAGGATTGTTATAAAACAAAATAAGGCAATGTTAAGACAGATAATCAGAGAGTTAGGCTTGAAAGAATGTCTTAAAAGAAGAAAAAAGGCAGAAAGGCAGAGAGATTTGGGAGGGAGCTTTCAGAGTTGTCAATGACTGCTGACTGCACAGCACCAGTAGTGGAGCGATGTATATAAATAACAGGAGGTGGATCATAGAGGTGGCCTGCCAATGTTGCCTCCATCCCAGAAATGAACTCCAAAATGTAAACACTTAAACGTTTACTTTGTTTGATATATCTACAGTTTCACTGCTGTCTACATCTGCCTAAAACTATCAATAGGATAGAAATGCTTAAAATTGTGAAAGAATGGGACTATATGAAAGATTACATAAGGGCTTTTGCCATTAGCATTCCAAACCAGATGGGACAGGCGTGTGAAGGAAAATGGAGTTAGAAAGGTTTGGGAAGCGAACACTTAAATGAGATGAGAACTGCTTTCTCTTGTGGAAAGTATGTATCAACATACTTGGACTCAAAAGCTGTTAGCTTGTTATAACTTCCATGTATTTCAAGATAACTTTGAAAATTAGTGATCCTCAGAGCAACACCAAACACAAAAGAATAGTTCTTTTGTTTATTTGTTGTCTATCATTTTTACTTCAGTTTCCCTTTTCGTTAAAGTCATTGCAGGTTTCATGGAATTCTTTGACTCATCCCTTTGAATCTTCCCTACAATATTGATACAATTTCGAAGGTTGGTCCTTGAAAACTGTAGACAATTCTCTGTGTAAGTCAAATGCCCTTGATAATCTTCCGAGTGCAAAATCAGTTTTGCTGATGACCATTTAAGGTCGACCTTCAGCAAATGACCCAACATCGTGATCACAAGTCAGCAATTGTTGTGATTTCTCACCTCTGTGTCAGTTACTACTGTATAGAAGAAACTGACTACTCAAAATCGACAACAATAACTTGCATGAGGGCAACTGAATGCAAGGTTGCTACATTTGCTGATGTCACCTAGATAGGTAGGAAAGGATGTTGTTAAGAGGAAGCAATGAGTCTGGGATAAGATGTAGATAAGTGTGTGACAAAAAGAAAATTGGCAATAGTATAATGTGAGTAAATGTGAACTTGTCTATTTTGGCAGGGAGAAAAGGAAAGTAGCATGTCATACGGTTGGAGGGAGACTGAAGAATTCAGTAGGACAGAGGGATCTGGGCATCCGGTGCATGAAGTGCCGAAGTTAGTATACAGAAGCAACAAGTGTTTTGGGAAGCAAACGGGATGTTGTTGTTCATTACAAGGGGCAAGAAATGTAAAAGTTGGGATGTTTCAATGTAGTTGCACACGGCATTGGTGAGACCACATTTCGAGTCCTGTGTCCAGACTCGGTTTTTTTTGAAAAAAAGGATAGGATTGCTTTGGAAGTAGTTTAGAAAGGTTCACTTGACTCATTCTTGGGATAAAGGGCTCATCTGATGAAGGAATGTTGAACAGGGTTAGGCCCATACCTGTTGGACAAGAGGTGATCTTATTGAAATATGTAGGACTCTGAGGGTGGAAGGTCTTCTCTGGTGGTGGAAACTAAAGCCAGGGGACAGCCTTAAATATGAGAATTTTTAAAGACAGAGATGAGCAGAGTTTTTTTTATCTCAGAAGATCATTTGAGTGTGGAATTCTCTTTCCCAGGAGCTAGTGGAGTCTGGGTCATTGTATTTATTTATTAAAAGTTTGATAGACAGGAGGGTCAAGAATCTGCAGGGTGCAGGAAGTGGAACTGAGAGCAACCGTGGTCTTATTACTGTAAATTGTGAGGCAGGTTCACGAATGAACCCTTCCCATTCTAGAGTTCTTAAAATGGGATCTGTGCCACAATGAGGTGGATTCTTTATTCGAGGATGGGTTCTGTATGTACTCACAAGTACTCTTCTTCACACAGCCAGCAAACAGAAGTCACATGATGTGTGAAACCATATCCTTGACACTGCTTGTACATTAGACCCATGACCACATCTCTTAAATAAGTACCACAGTCAGAGGAACATTCAGCAACGTGTGATCAAGACCTGGAGGCAATTATAACTGTCACGTCAACTTAGAAATTAATGCATTGGTTTCAATACTGGACTATATTTGACAGAGAAATAGGAATACCATGTCGAGGTGACACAAGGTGGATGCAAATGCAAACACTCCCCTGACAGTACAGGACTCCCCCGCATTTGGAATGTTCACTTTACACCAGTTCACTTTTATGAAAGACCGACATTAGTATCTGTTTTCGTGAATCCAAAGAGGATTTTCACTTTTACAAAAAAACAAATCATGCAAATCATGCATCTGTGCTGTACGCCATTTTCAGCTTACGAAAGATTTCCAGGGAGCACTCTACTTTCAGATAACGGGGGGATCCTTTACTACATCACGGCCACAGCTGTCATCCAACCAGAAGGGTAGTCTATAGTCAGTGAAGCAGGACAAATTGCCTCAGTGCTGCCAGTGCTCCCTTCTCAAGTCCAAGTTCAGCCAGGACTGCTATCCCCTTACCCACCACCAGGAGCTACACGGCAAGATGGCCAGTGCTCCTTAATGACCTTTGTACTTGTTCTTGGCTCTTGTCTGAGCTCCCAGCCATAGGAAGGTTATTAAATTGGAAAGTGTGCAGAAAAGATTTAGAAGCATGTTATCAAGAGTGGAGGGTTTGAGCTGTCAGGAGAGGCTGGATAGGCTGGGACTTCTTTCCCTGGAGCGTAGGAGGTGGATGGGTGACTTTATTAGAGATTTATAAAACCATGAGGGGCATGGATAGGGTGAATAGCAAAGATCCTTTCCCTAAGTTGGGGAGTTCAAAACTAGAGGGCATAGGTTTAAGGTGAAAGGGGAAAGATTTAAAAGGGACCTGAAGGGCAATTTTTTTCACGCAGAGGGTAATGCGTGAATGGACTGAGCTGCCAGAGGAAGTGGTGGAGGCTGGTACAATTGCAACATTGAAAAGACATTTGGACAGGTGCATGCATAGGAAAGGTTAAGAGTGATATGGCTGAAACTTTATTGCTGGAACAGCACAGCAGGTCAGACAGCATCTAGGGAAAAGGAGATTCGACGTTTCGGGCACATGCCCTTCCTCATAGATGCTGTCTGACCTGCTGTGCTGTTCCAGCAATAAAGTTTCAGCTTTGATCTCCAGCGTCTGCAGACCTCACTTTCTCCTCTAAGAGTGATATGGGCCAAATGCAGGCAAACAGGACTGGTTCAGTTTTGGAAACCTGGTCGGCATGGACGCGTTGGGCTGAAGGGTCTGTTTCCGTGCTGTATGACTCAATGGGTCTATGACTCCCAGCCTTTACCGGGACACTTATGGAATGTCGGCTTCTTGAGGGCCATTAGCTGGAGTGATATTCTTACATCGGCCATCCCTTCATGGATTCATTCTGGCTTAGGGATTCTCTCATCTTTAACTAATGGCACCATACCCATTTCCACATGCATGGGGGCCACGTTGATGGTCACCTTTGTGTTTATTCTAATCACTCCATTCCTCAAACCTATAATTTGTAAATGAACAGTTCTATCGGTAGAAAAGTTAGGTGGTTTTCAGCTGAGGCTCGTTATTGACAGGGCAACCTGTAACCTGTTGGAGGTGCTATATTTCCTGTGAGGTCATAAATGATTTGCTCTCTCAGAGAGATGAAAGAACTGCCAAGGCATTACTGGAAGAAAAATAGGGTGGTTTTCCCCAAAATGTTCATCCTTCAACCATTTCCATTTTCCAACATTGTATACATCTGCTGTTTATGGGGATGTCCTGTGTGCAGATTGCCTATTATGTTCCCTTGCCTTACTACAGTGCCAACATGTGCTTCTTCAGTTATAAGCGCTTTGGGATAGCCTGAGGTGGCAAAAGGTGCCATATAAATGCAAATCTTTTATTTGTCTCTTTCTGTCAGGCACGATGGTTCATTGCTTGTTTAGTGCTGCACCTGCAGATATCTTGTGTTAAGAATGTTAAGAAACGATCCTGATAACAGCAGTTGCACACAATTGTTATACAGCAGCTGTCAGCCCAGATGTAACAATGAAATAACTTCCATGAGAATCAACACAGTAAGTGCACAAGATGCCAGCATAGTAAAGAGCATAACTTGCAGGGGCTCATGGGAAATCAGAGGTATTGCTGCATCATAATCATCCTCATATGTTCGCGCAAACATTACGAGTTTATAGAAGAATTGAACACAAATTGTAAAGCCAGTTTTTACAATTACTCCAATGTCTCATTTCTCCGCACTTTCCTTGTGACCTCTCGCAGTTGCTTATTGCTTCTGTGAATAAAATAGATTAATTGTTTATTCGATTACTATGTTATCCTTTCAATGTGAAGTGGCGTAAAATGATTTAATTTATAACCGCCTCCTATGTGCATCCACCATCACTCACAGCAGGAGATTGATAATCAATTGGACTTAGCGCAGCAAGCCTCATTCCTCAACGTTATAATGTCGCTTCACAAGACGAGAGCTGTCATGGCGACCAAGGGGGGGAATGAAACGGTTAGTCCGGTGTAATTTGGTCACAAGAATAATTGAAAAAGAGAAAACACGCAAGGCAAACAACAGAGAATAATGTAACACATGTGGTGTATGAGCAGCAAGCATTTAATGGAAGTCCTGTCATTGTCACTTGGGACCAGTTCCCCTTTAAGAGGCACCATTTCTTTTGATTAAACCTGAGATCCTTGTGTATGTTTCATGTGAACATGGTGAAGATTCATTATTTCAATTACTCCAGGGAGACTGCTTATAGGAAGGCTATTTGAGGTCACTGCTTGTGGAAAGCAATAGGCATAACACATTATTTTATCTTTATTGTCCCCAAATGCGGTGTTTCACATCAGGTAGGTTGAGACAGTTATGTCAACGCTACCTGTGTTGAAGATATCAAGATCTAGGGAGCCCATAAAGGAACATTTATTTGTAACAAAGCAACAACAGCTTGCATTTTCTATAACGTCCATAACGTAATAAAACATCCCAAGGCAGTGGAGTTATCAAACACCATTTGACACTGAACCACACAGAGAGATATTGGCTCAAAAACTTGACCAAAGATGTAAGTTCTCAAAGAACGACGGAGAAGTGAAGAGGAAACTCCAGGGTTTAGGATCTGCACAGCACCAGACACAGAAAGCCTTATAGTCCAGAAGACAGCTTACGTTCAAAAGGAATATTGGAGCCCTAAACACTTTGTAAGGGCGCTGATAAATAACAGTGATGGACCTCCAAATGTGAAAGCACAGGGAATGGTTGGATACCCTTGGAAGATGTATTATTTCGCAAAGCCAGAATTGTGAGGTGACCAAGTGGAAATTCTAATTGATCTCAGAGCTATATATTGAAGTTATAATGTTTGCATCCCAACAGCTTTATTTGGCCCGTTTTCCTCTCTGGTAGCTAAGGACAGGAGATTTGTTTTTTTTTTAAATTCAGCACACCATCCCAATAACAATTACTGCGGCATAAATATTTTGCCGGGCAGTTCCATATTTGCATAATATTTTTAAGTCCTGCCGAATTCAGTACCTTCACGCACATGCAGATTTTGTTTATCCCTCAATGAGCTGCCTTTATGAATGCACCACATAGTGTTTTCTCATTGTACTCATGCAGAAATGGAAAGGGGACTACATTTAAAACTTAATGAACTGATGTGATATAGCCTTGTTCCCTTCCCTCTCAAGTGGACGTTAACAGTAGGAGATAGCACTGAAAGAGCCTAAGGGGTATTTGTCAAACATACTGACTCAAATTAATTAGCTTGCTGACAACGCTGTTTGGGTTTTTTTAAAAGCAATATCATTATCTCATCTCCACTGATTCTGTCACTTGCTGGCATTATTTGAGGGTCATGCAATACTCGACGGAGAGTGTGAAGAAATGGTAAGCAGGAAGGTCAGGTTTGGAATCAAACACTTTTCAGTTAAATCTGAAAACTGTGTATTTGTCCATCTATTAGATGAACACCTATTTGTTTCAATATGCATTCACACACATATCTCATCAAACCAATGTCCAGTTAAGCAGATATTTGCATATGTATCCATGAAGTCAATTTCCGTTTGACTATACATTCACATAAGTTATGAAACCGGTGCATGGTTCCATCAGACATTCTTAAAGAGGAGAGCTCTGACAAAACATGGTTTAGTGACCTGGTCCTGACAAAACTAGATTTTTGGACTTGGGCTGGATTTTACATTTGGTGCAGGGAGGCAGGACAGAAACTGCATGGACTGCTAGCTCCTTACTCTGCTATCACACCTTATTGTATCAAGGATCAGGTAACTGGCTGCATCAAGTACAGCAGGAGATGGGGTGTTGTGGTAATGTCACTGGGTCAGTGATCCTGATGTCCAAGCTTGTGCCTTTGCAATACTGGTTCAAACCCCACCACTGCAGCTCCTAGAATTTATCTTCAGGTAACACATCTGGGTAGTAGGTGGTTAGGGTGCAATTTTGCCAGCATCCACACCAGTCTTTGCTCTGAGGTAGTGGTGTAATTAATGGTGCAGTAATGTAGTTAAGGGGGATGCTGGAGCTAAAGATTCTGGGAATACATGACCAAATCTACCATGGCTATTTGTAGAGATTATACCATTATTAGGCTGGGCAAGTAAATTAATCAGTTGGAAAACATGCGTGATTGAGTGGTGGTGGTTAATAGAAAAAAAATGATTTGGTGATGGGGAAAATAAACTGTTCGGTTGTGTGCATGGTTATAGAGTCATAAAGATGTACAGCACAGAAACAGACCCTTTAGTCCATGCCCACCAGATATCATAAATTACTCCAGACCCATTTGCTAGCACTTAGTCCATATTTCTCCAAACCATTCCTATTCATTTACTCATCCACTTGCCTTTTAAATGCTGCAATTGTACCAGTCTCCACCACTTCCTCTGTCAGCTCATTCCACACATGCACCACCCTCTGCATGGAAAAGTTGCCCCTTCAGTCCCTTTTCTATCTTTCCCCTCTCACCCTAAACCTATGCCCTCTAGTTCTGGACTCCCCCACCCCAGGGGAAAGACTTTGCCTATTTACCCTATCCATGCCCCTCATGATTTTACAAACCTCTATAAGGTCACCCCTCAACCTCCGACACTTCAGGGAAAACAGCCCCAGCCTGTTCAGTCTCTCCCTATAGCTCAAACCTTCTAGCCCTGGCAATATCCATGTAAACCTTTGTGACATAATGAAAAATAAAAGATGGTGACCACAAAGCCATTGCTGACTGTGATTTTAAAAATCCCATCTAGTTCTCTGGCCAAGAGCTGGAAAATGGGATTAGTGCAGTCAGATCTCTGTTGGTTGGTGCAAACCCGATGAATGAACTTTGTTCTGTGCTGCAAACATCAATGAGTGAGGGAGCTAAGCAAGAGGGAAAAATCTACTTGATCTTGCCCTCACTGACCTAATTTTCAGAGATGCATCTGACCATATTAGCTGCTCCTGGAGCGGGGCTGCACATGGTATTGAGAGATATGGGCTTGGACAGCACTGATCCTGCCCCCAAAGGCAACCAATCAAAGCAAGGTTGTGCTTTGAGAGAAACATCTGTGAATCCGGGCTTGGTTAGGGGTCAGGGTAGTGTGGAGCACTCAGCTGAGTCCAGACCTGGGGATGGGTGCCTGCATTTAGTTATGTGTCTGGATGTAGAAGAACATTGGGTCAACATACTCAATTGATTATAGTCATACCTAATGCATTGGAAGATGGTTGTGGTTGTTGGAGGTTAATCATCTCAATCCCAGGACATCTCTGGAGTAGTTCCACAGGGTACTGTCCAAGGTCCAACCATCTTCATCAGAGACAAGAGCAAGTTCTCTTGATTGGCACCCCATTTACCATCAAAGCACAGTGTGTACTGTCAAATGGCACGCCAGCAACTCAATAAGACTGCATTAACAGCACCTTCCAAACCCAACACCTTTATCATCTGGAAGGACAGGGGCAGCTGATATGTGAGAACATTATTTGCAAGCTCCCCTTTGAGCCTCATGGAACTATTTTACCACTCCTTTGCTGTTGCCAGGTTGAAATCCTGGAAAACCCCTCTACAAAGCACTGTGGCATTGCCACATCACATGAACTGCAACAATTGAAGAAGACAGCTCACTACCCACCTTCTCAAGGGCAAATTAGGCACTCACATCCAAAATTGAGCTTTGTTTGAGGTGACCTTCAAAGTGCTTCCTCCAATGAACACTCACCGCCTCTCATTCCTTGATGATTGCCACTTTTGTTCTTAGCTCTCAGTGGGTTGGGACATTGGATGCTTGGACTCCACTGATAATCCATGCATGTCAGGGCTGTTGGTGAGTTGCTGGATTGCCTGCTCTCTTGGCCCAACTTCTGCTCTTCAGGTCATGGATTGAAAGTCCATGGTCTTCATGTCCCTCGCTTACATATTTTGAGGCCAATCTCCAAACTATCAGCCAGGCATTCACAGACGCATATGAGAGAGTCGACTTCAGGTCAGGCATTCAGAAAATGTAAGTCCTTTACCAGCCTACTCCCACCGCACAATATTGGCCCTGACTATTGAGATTCAAGATGAGCTATTAGATAATGTGGATTCACTCTCATACCATGGGAGGCTTCTCTCAGTGAGGGCAATATCGAAAATGAAACTCCACATCCTCCAGTGCAAGTTACAAGTGAGGTAATGGCCTAGAGGCGTTATTGCTAGACTATTAATCTATCAACTCAGTTTATGCCCTGGGGGCCCAAGGTTCAAGTCCCACCTTGATAGAATTTTTTACTTCATAAAAATTGGGAATTACAAATGCACTGATGACCATGAATCCATCGCCAATTTTCAGGAAAAACCCATCTGGTTCACTAATGTCCTTCAGGGAAGGAAGTCTGCCATCCCTACCTGATCTGGCGTAAGTATGATTCCAGACCCAGAGCAATGTTTTTGACTTTCAACTGACTTCTGAAATGACCTCGCAAGCCCCTCAGTTCAAAGGCATCGAGGGGCGGGAAAGAGAAATGCTGGCCATCAAGCAATGCCCACAACCCACAAGTGTATGAAACAAAACTGTATGTCCTGATCAATTCAATGACTACTGCTGGCCGCATAACCACAGCTTTATTTGTGATATTCACCAACACAAGCAGCTGCAGCAAGTTGTTGAAGTCTTTCCGAACAATAGTGCAATTTTGAATCTTGTCATGAAAGTGTTAATTGGATAAATGCACCCATCAGATTCTCCTGTTTGGTTTTCCCTACAGAAACTGGACAATATAAAATGGAAATTGTTGCCTGAATGTACATGTAAACATCTTTCCCTTATCAGACTTTTGAATGGACTTCTTAAGTGTTAACGCTCTCACTGCACCTTCTCTGCAACTCTGTATTCTGCACTCTGTTCTGCTACCGGGATGCACGCTGTGTGGGTACGATCTGCCTTTGGAGCACGCAAAGCAACACATTTCACTATGTCTAAGTGCATGTGACTACAATCAGTCAAACTCAAACTCAAACCTCTAATTTGAGTCTGAAACTGACAGTTCAAAGACAACTGCTGCAAGTCACTCCTGTAGTGTAAGATCCCAGGTTTGAGCCCTTCTCCAGTATTTCAGCTCAATAATCAAGTCTGACACTCCACCGTAATGCAACGATGAATACTGTTGGACATGCTGTCTTTTGGGTGAGAATTTTAAACTAACATCCTTTCCGTCTTTTTGAGTGTTTTTCTAAATGATCCCGGGGCACATTTTAAAAAAAAAAATTATCCCTGGGACCTAACCAATCCTTGACACTTAATCAACATCATCAGAAAAGAACGGATGGCTGATTCATTCAGAGATCAAAAAGAAAACATTGGTGGAATATACTTGTATAATGTAATGCTGACTCAATAGAACCAGAAAGCTTCAGGTAGCTGCTCCCTGGAGCATTGGATTGATTGGATTCTTGGTCTTGTAGAGATCTTTGAAATGTTACTTGCCTTTGGGACATTAATCTGGTAGAGCAGTGATTCACAAACCTGGATCCCATCATCCCCATGATTCCCTTATCACTTCTGACCATGACTGCATCTCGAAGAAATATTTCAAGTGCTCATCAACTTGTGATTCCTATCCAATTGCCCCTGAATTTCTAAAACTGATGATCTGATCAAATATCTCACGTCTGCATGTTGAATCATACTACACACAAATTGACACTGTGTATCCAAATTTACAACAGTAACTACATTTCACTGGTTCCAAGATGTTTTGGGATACACTAAGACCATTAAACAGAGCTGTAAAAAAAGTTTCTTTATATTGAATTCCTTGTGTTCTTCCAAAACTCTGAGACCACCAAAAATCTCCACGTCAAACATACTGACATCTAACTCCAACTGTTATCGTCAATATCTCTTTGCAGTTAGCCTTGACTTTTTAAAATTAATTTGATTTTGTATGAAAATGGTTTGTAGAATTCTCTTTAAGCAAATGATTGACGTACACAGGGATTAGAAATAATCTAGGACTGAATGTTGAGCCATTGCAATATCCACCATGAAATCACAGAGGTGTTTGTGAGAAATTTGTTTCGAGCTTTACTCTGGAGCATAGCAGCGATGAGGTGAATATTGAAGTGGTTGAGGATAAGATGAGTGATAGTATGATAAATAAATCTTCAATATTGCTTTGGTAGACAATGGAAACAAACACCAATATTAATATGGAGAAAGTGAGGACTGCAGAATGCTGGAGATCTGAGCTGAGAGTGTGGTGCTGGAAAAGCGCAGCGGGTCAGGCAGCATCCGAGGAGCAGGAGAATTGACGTTTCAGGCATATTTTCTGATAAAGGACTTATGCCCAAAACGTCGATTCTCCTGCTCCTCAGATGCTGCCTGAACTGCCGTGCTTTTCCAGCAACACAGTTGTGACACCAACATTAACATAACATGTTTCAGGAGGTTATAAACTGCTTCCCACAGTCAAAGCATACTTCAGAATGGACAGGGTGGACAGTTAAAGTCTTTTTTCCCTGTACAAAAATATTATACTAGGGGTCAAAGGTTTAAGGTGAGAGGGGAATAGTCTAAGGGAGGCATGTGAGGCACGTTTTTTACAAAGAGGGTGGTAGCTGCCTGGAATGCGCTTCCAGAGAGAGAAGCAAAGATGAAAGCAATGTTTAAGATACATTCAGACAGACAATGAACAGGCAGAGAATAGAGGGATAACGAGTAGGTGCAGGCAGGTGTAGGCAGGTGTGATTAGTTTAGAATGGCACCATGGTTAGCACAGTCATGGTGGACTGAAGGGCCTATTCCTGTGCTGGACTGTTCTATGTTCTATGAGGGTTAATGGATTGAAGGTTGACAAGGTTTCACAAACAGGAATGAGATAAAACACCAGACAAACATGCTCTTCAAATAATGCTATGGGATTCATCTGGTTAGATTCCCTACAGTGTGGAAACAGGCCCTTCGGCCCAACAAGTCCACACCAACCCTCTGAAGAGTAACCCACCCAGACTCATTTCCCTTTGACTAATGTACCTAACACAATGGGCAATTTAGCATGGCCAATTCACCTAACCCGCACATCTTTGGACTGTGGGAGGAAACCCACACATATATGGGGACCATACAGACAGTCACCTGAGGCTGGAATTGAACCTGGGACCGTGGTGCTGTAAGGCAGCAGTGCTAACCATTGAGCCACCATGCCACCCCACAGTGCCTGGTACCTTGGCTTAAAACCTAATCCAAAAGGTGACACCTCTGAAATCCAGACTCCTTCAGGACTGTATGGGAGTCAGTATGGATCTTGTGATTAGGATTCAAACCCACAGTCGCCAGGTTCAGAGAATGCACAACGCAAATGAACCATGCCTGCTTCCTAAAAGTCATGTTAGAATGCAATTATTGCATTGTGAAGTTTTCTTAGTAGCCTTTCAATAATTATATGTTTGCCAAAGAGAAAAGAAAAGCTTAGTGAGAGCAATGGGTATTTTCAAACTGATTATTTGAGTACCAACTGTATTGCACGACCTCAAGGTTAAAGCATTGATTAACTGGTGATAGACAAGAAAGAGGAAAGATGTAGACTTGCTTCTGTGCATTGTTTTTTATGAAACTCAGATACCTCAACGGGCAATTGTAATTGTAAATGCAACTGTAGGAAACATGGCTATTGATTGCTGCACAGTAAACGTCTACAAGTATCAAGGTGAAATGGCCAAATAATCTGTTTTTCGTGATGTTTTAAGAAGAGAATAAATATTGGTGAGGACGCTGTGGACGAATTCCCTTCGCTAAAAAAACAGTCCAGGGATCTTTTACATTCACTGGAGCCTCAGTTTAATGTCTGATCGAACGGTTGCTACCTTCAATAATGCAGTACTCCCTCAGTGTCGATTTTTATACTTCAGCACTGGGGTGCAACTTGAACCTGGCATTTTGTGACTCAGAAAGGACAACTGAGCTACATCGGACATAAAAACGATCCAAACTGTTAGTCGAACTTGGAAAAAGTTGAGTCCACTGCCATTCAGCAGCAGATAATCTGTGGGATAAGGATATAAGATTGCTCTTTTGTGGGTAAAATTTGCTGGGTGAATGCTCAGAATGGGGGATCCTAGATGTGCTTCCCTTCATGGATCGACAATAATGGTACTATACCAGAATGGAGGTGAAATTCTGTGGATGGGTCTTATAATCATTAAAAATCATCTCTCAGAGAAACGGAATGGACAGCTCCAGGTAAGATAGTCGGGTTCTTGGTAAAATTGCTGCTTTGTACGTTGCAAAATAGAAATAGCTGGTGAAAAACTGAACCAATAGCTAAAAGTAAGCAACTGCACTAATGGTTTAGGGGGCACAGGTTAAAATTATACCATCTACAGACAACTTCACTGTGCGGCTATGAACACTCTTTTTGTTCCTACATGTCACAAGGGAAGAGAATGTGAGAGAGATCACATTTCCCAGATTGAAAAGTGTTGAATATTCTTGGAGTGCTGTCTTAACCAGTGGCAATTATGAAGCGAGTCATCTTGTCACTGTTGTTTTAGTAACATCAATAGCGAGTCATAGATTGTATTCATGAATGCTAATTGAAATGTTATAGCCCTGAAGCTAGATGCAGAGGCTAATGCTAACAAAATATTGTAAAGAGAACTAGCAGGGACAAATAAAGTCTCTAAAAACAGCCTCAACTGAGACCTCTATCAACTAACCCAAAGCAGATTTCAATATGGGCAAGATGAAAAATGCAGGGAATAATAACAACTTGCATTTATAAAGCATCTTCAGCATTGTCGGAAATCCCCAGGTGCTTTGCAGGGACTGTATTGGACAATGGTTGACACAAAACCACAGGTGATGTTAGGACAGGTGACCAAAGATTGGAGAAGGGGACAGAACTTCAGAAAAGTCTCAGAGGGAGACAGATGGAGACATTTAGAGGGGGAATACCGGGCAATGGCCTGAAGCAACTGAAGGCACGGACACCGGAGAAAGGGAAGTGAGGGATGTATCGACGAACAAGGTTAGAGGAAAGTAGTTTTTTTGTGTATTGTAAGGTTGTAGGAGTCATTGATTCCTGATAGATCCGTGATGCCAAAAATGTAATAAGACTGAAGAAATGTAACATGTTGGCTCAGTGGTTAGCACTGTTACCTCGCAGCGAAAGAAATCCACATTTGATCCCAGCCTCGGGCAACTGTCTGTGTGGAGTTTGCACATTCTCCCTGTGTCTATGTGGTTTTCCTCCAGGTGCTTCGGTTTCTTCCCACAGTCCAAAGATGTGCAGGTTAGATGGATTGGCAAAGCTAAATTTTCCACAGTGCCCAGGGATGTGTAGCTCAGGTGAATTGGTCATTGGAAATGTGGGGCTATGGGGATAGGGTAAGGGGGTGGGTTACTCTTCGGTGGTGGGGGAAGGTTGTTGGTGCACATTCGATGGGCTGAATGGCCTGCTTCCACACTGTAGGGATTCTACAATGCTATGAGATGTCCAAATCTGCAAATGATGGCAGTAGACGATACTAAGAGAACACAGAAACCTCATCTTCAACTCCTCAGGTGCAGATGAACATATAAACTAGGAATAAGCCATTCTGCCCTGTGAGTTTGCTCTGCTGTACAGTAAGACCATGGCTTATCAAATTGCTTCCTATTCCTCCCAAATCCTTTCACTTCCTTGCTTATCAAGAATCTTATCACTTCTAAGGCTCTCATTCCAATGTGTTTTGTGGAAGAGATTTCCAAAGACTCAAATCCCTCTGTTAGAGAAAGAAAAATTCCTTATTTCTGTCCTAAATGCACAACTTCTTATTTTGCAACAGTGACCCTTGGTTGTTGATTTTCCCACAAGGGAAGCCACACTCGCATGATCTCCCCTGTATAGACCCCTCAGGATCTTAAGTGTTTTAAACTTGTCATCTCTAGCTCTTCTAACCACTACAAACCTAAAATCATAGAATTCTTACAGTGCAGAAGGAAGCCATTTGGCCCATCAAGTCTGCAGTGACCCTCCAAAGAGCATCCTGCCCAGACCCAGTCCCCTACCTTGTCCCAGTAACCCCACATTCCCCATGGCTAATCCACCTAGCCTGCACATCTCTGGACACTACAGGCCAGTTTACCATGGCCAATCCACCTAACCTGCATATCTTTGGATTGTGGGTGGAAATCAGAGTACCCGGAGGAAACCCACGCAGACACGAGGAGGAAGTGCAAACTGCACACAGACATTGGCCTAAGGCTGGAATCAAACCAGAGTGTTTGACATTGTGAGGCAGCAGTGCTAACCACTGAGCCACCAAGCTGCACACTTCTCTAAACTTTCCTCATAAGATTCCAATTATTGGTTTCGTAAATCTTCTCCGAACTGTTTCCAATGTGGTTATACTCTTTCTTAAATAGCAATACTGTATATAATACTCTAGATGTGGTCCCACTAATGCCCTGTATTCATGAAGCACTACCTCTCCATTTCTGTTTTCAATTCCCCTTGCAATAAACAATAAGCTTCCATTTGTTTTCCGAATACTGCTGTACCTGCATACTAACATTTTGTACAAAGACGCTCAGAAGCCTTTGCATTGGAGCTATGCAATTTCTCACCGGTTTGATAATATGTTCTTTTCTAATTTATCTTGCCAAATGGACAATTTCACATTTCCCCACATTATATTCCATTTGCCTGATCATTGCTCACTCACTTAGCTTATGTAAATGCTTTTGTAACATTATGTCCTCTTCACAATTTACTTTCTGATCTATTGTTGCACCACCAGCAGGTTTAGAACTTAGAATATAGGACATAACAGCACGGTACAGGCCCTTCGGCCCTCGATGTTACACCAACCTGTGGAACCAATCTATCCTATACTATTCCATTTTCATCCATATGTCTATCCAATGACCATTTAAATGCCTCTAAGGTTGGTGAGTCTACTACTGTTGCAGGCAGGGCATTCCACACCCCTACTACTCTCTGAGTAAAGACACTACCTCTGACATCTGTCCTATATCTATCACCACTCATTTTAAAGCTATGTCCCCTCATGCTAGCCATCACCAACTGAGGAAAAAGGCTCTTACTGTCCACTCTATCTAATCCTCTGATTATCTTGTATGTCTCAATTAAGTTACCTCTCAATCTTCTTCTCGCTAACGGAAACAGTTTCATGTCAGTCAGCCTTTCCTCATAAGACCTTCCCTCCATACCAGGCAACATCCTGGTAAATCTCCTGTATAACTTTTCCAAAGCTTCCACATCCTATAATGCGGTGACCAGAACTGTACAAAATACTTCAAGTGCGGCCGCACCACACTTTTGTACAGCTGCAACATGACCTCATGGTTCGGAAACTCAATCCCTCTACACATCATATGCCTTCTTAACAACCCTATCAACCTGGGTGGCAATTTTCAGGGATCTATGTACATGAACACCGAGATCTCTCTGCTTATCTACACTACCAAGAATCTTACCATTAGCCCAGTACTCTGCATTCCTTTTGCTCCTTCCAAAGTGAATCACCTCACACTTTTCCGCATTAAACTCCGTTTGCCACCTCTCAGCCCAACTCCACAGCTTACCTATGTCCCTCTGTAACCTGCAACATCCTTCAGCACTATCCACAACTCCATCGACTTTAGTGTCTTCTGCAAATTTACTAACCCATCCTTTGACACCCTCATCCAGGTCATTTATAAAAATGACAAACAGCAGTGGCCCCAAAACAGATCCTTGCGGTACACCACTAGTAACTGAACTCCAGGATGAACATCTCCTATCAACCACTACCCTCTGTCTTCTTTCAGTTAGCCAATTTGTGATCCAAACCACTAAATCACCTTCAATGCCATGTCTCAATATTTTCTGCAATAGACTACTGTGGGGAACCTTATCAAATGCCTTACTGAAATCCATATGCACCACATCAACTGCTTTACCCTCATCCACCTGTTTGGTCATCATCTCAAAGAACTCAATAAGGTTTGTGAGGCACGACCTACCCTTCACAAAAGTGTGTTGATTATCCCTAATCAACGTATTCCTCTCTAGATGATTATAAATCCTATCTCTTGTAATCTTTTCTAACACTTTACTCAAAACAGAAGTAAGGCTCACTGGTCTATAATTTCCAGGGTTGTCTCTACTCTCCTTCTTGAACAAGGGGACAACATTTGCTATCCTTCAGTCTTATTTGTCAACAATATCTTCAGTCCTTTTATTTAAGTCATTTATATAAATTGCAAAATTTGGAGGACCAGCTTGAAGCCCTGTCCCCTGGCATAACATCTTTATTAATAGCTTTGAACATCATCCCTCTGGAGCTTTTCAGGTAACTGGTCATAGCTTCAAGCCTTCTGTTCCCCACCCTGTCAATTGAATATTGGCATTACATTTACCAATTTCCTAATCTACTGTTTTACTTTTGTTTCAAAGTTTGTTTGAGCCTAGAGACTATATGACCCAATTATTAGGCATGCCACAAATGCAATTGAATCTCACAGAAAGATACCTTATGTCCTGAAATTTAAACTACCACTGAATTAAAGTGCATGGGATTCGGTGTAATTCAGTGCCAAAGTTAGTGTTGAAGCATCCATTTTAATCTTCAGGGGGCAAGTGCTGAGTGGATGATCCATCTCGGTCTCTAGTGGTCCCCAGCATCACAGATGCCAGTCTTCAGCCAATTTGATTCACTCCACATGATATTAAGAAATAATTGGAGATGCTGGATACTGCAAAGGCTATTGGCCCTGACAACACTTAGCGATCGTATTGAAGATTTGTGCTCCGAAAATTGCAGCTCCCCTAGCTAAGCTGTTCCAGTACAGTTACAACACTGGCATCCACCTGAAAGTGTGGAAAATTGCCCAGGGGTGACCTGTACACAAAATGTAGGACAAATCCAATCCAGCCAATACCGCTCCAACAGTCTACTCTCGATCATCAGTAAAATGATGGAAGGTGTCATAAACAGTGCTACCAGGCAGCACCTGCTCAGCAATAACCTGCTCAGTGATGCTCAGTTTGGGTTCCGCCAGGGCCACTCAGCTTCTGACCTCATTACAGCCTTGGTACAAACATGAACAAAAGTACTGAAATCCAGAGTGTGAGGTGAGAGTGACAGCCCTTGACACCAAGGCTGCATTCGACTAAGTGTGACATCAAGGAGTCCGAGCAAAACTGGATTCATGGGTATCAAGGAACAAACTCTCTGCTGGTTGAAGTCACATCTGGCATATAGGAACATGGTTATGGCTGTTTGCAGTCTGTCATCCCAGCTCCAGGACATTGCTGCAGGAGTTCCTCAGGAGAGTGTCCTAGGCCCAACTATCTTTATCTGCTCCATCAACGACCTTCCCTCGGTGATAAGCTTAGAAGTAGGAAAATTCACTAATGATTGCACAATGTTCAGTTCCATTTGCAACTTCTCAGATACTGAAGCAGTCCAGGTTCAAATTCAACAAGATTTGGACAATATCCAGGCTTGGGCCAACAAAAGTGGCAAGTAGCATTCATTTCAAACCAGTCCAGGCAATGACCATCTCCAATAAGAGATAATCTAACCACCGCCCTTTGACATTCAATGTTGCTACCATCAGTGAATCTCCCATTATCAATACCTTTGGAGTTAGCATTGATCAGAAAGTCAACTGGACTTGTGGTATGAATACAATAGTTATAAGAGCAGATCAGAATACTGCAATGAGTAACTCACCTCCTGCTTTCCCAAAGCCTATCCACCATTTATAAGGCACAAGTCAGGATTGTGATGGAATACTCCTCACTTGCCTGGATGGGTGTAGCTTCAACAACACTCAAGTAGCTTGACACCAACCAGAACTAAGCAGCCCACTTGATTGGCACCATATCTACAAACATTCAATCCCTCCACCACTGGCACTCAGTAGCAGCAATGTGTACTATCTACGAGGTGTACTGCAGAACTTCACTAAGGATCCTTCAACAGCACCTTCCAAACCCGCGATCATTTCTGTTTAGAAGGACAAAGGCAGTAGGAACATGGGAACACCACCATCTGCAAGTTCCCTTGAAGCCACGCACCATCCTGACTTGGAAGTATGTCACCATTCCTTCTCTGTTGCTGGATCAAACCCCGGAACTCCCTCTGTAAGGACAATGTGGGTCAACCTACAACACATGAACTGCAGTAGTTCAAGAAGGCAGCTTGCTATCTCCTTCTCAAGCTGAAAATGTGTTGCTGGTAAAGCGCAGTAGGTCAGGCAGCATCCAGGGAACAGGAGAATCGATGCTTCGGGCATAAGCCCTTCTTCAGGAAGGCTTATGCCCGAAACGTCGATTCTCCTGTTCCCTGGATGCTGCCTGACCTGCTGCGCTTTTCCAGCAACACATTTTCAGCTCTGATCTCCAGCATCTGCAGACCTCACTATCTCCTTCTCAAGGGCAGCTCGGGATGGGCAATAAATACTGGCCAGCCAGCAGCTCCCACCTCCCATGAATAAATAAAATAACATTGTCAATCTGCTGAGCCTGTTGGATATATTACATAGAAACACCAGCGCTTTGTTTATATGCAGCAAGACTTTCCTATACTCCAACCCCGTGAAATGAGGGCTAACATTCCACTACGTTTCCTGATTACAGGCTACACCTGTGTGCTAGCTTTCTGTGTTTCTTGCATAAGTCCTCTGCAAGTCCCTTTGTGTTGAAGCTTTCTGCAGTTTTTCTCCATTTCTATAACATTCTGTTCTTTTGTTCTCCATTTCAAAATGAACAACTTCACATTTTCCCTCATTATAGTCCATTTGCCAAATTTTTGTCTATTTACTTAACCTGTTGATATCTCTCTGTAAACTGTTTATATCTCCTTCAAACGTTGCCTTTCCACATATTTTTGTGTTGTCTGGAAATATGTCTACAGTACATTCGCTTCCTTCCTCCAAGTCATTCAGATAAATAGTTAACAGTTGCAGTGCCAACACCGATCCCTTTGGAACTCTGCTGTTTACAGGTAGTCAACTTTTAAAAAGAAACCCATATCCCCGCTTGCTGTTTCCTGCACATAAGCTCATTCTCTATCCAGCCCAATTCACTACCTCCAACACCATGAGTTACCTTGTGACTTAAACTTTTGTGAGGCACTTTGTTGTACTCCTTTCCAGAAGACCAAATACAGCATGTCTACTATTCCCCCCCCCCCCCATACATGTTGTTCGAGACCTCCTCAATAACTAATAAATTAGTCAGACACCATTCCCCTTTTATGAAGCCAGTCCATCTCTGCTTGGTTCGATTATGACAATCCAAATGTGCTGCTATTACTTCATTTAATAATTTATTCTAACACTTTTCCAATTATACCTGTCAGGTTAATCAACCTCGTTATTTGGCAGTTTTCCAGTGCTCTGGTATTTCTCTAGAATCCAAGCACTGTTGGAAAATTACAACCAATGCATCCATTATCTCCAACGCTACCTTTTTTTAGGGTCCTCCGATGCAAGCCATCAGTGCCAAGGATATACCTGCCTTTAGCCCCATGAGTTTTTTTAATGCTACTTCTCTAGTGATGATAATGGTACTTGCTCCCTCCCCCATGTTTTTAAGTATTACTGGAATAATCAAAATTTTTGAAACTGTAAGGACTGATACAACAGATCTGTTTAACTTCTCTGCCATTTCCTTGTTCCCCATAACTACCTCTCCATATTCATTTTTTAAGTAGCTAATGTTCACTCTGACCCTTCTTCAGCCCAACAACTCCACATCGACCCTCCGAAGAGTAACCCACCCAGCTCCATTTCCCTCTGACTAATGCACCTAACATTATGGGCAATTTAGCATGGCCAATTCACCTGACCTGCACATCTTTGGACTGTGGGAGGAAACCGGAGCACCCGGAGGAAACCCACACAGACACGGGGAGAATGTGCAAACTCCACACAGACAGTCGCCCAAGGCTGGAATTGAACCTGGGTCCCTAGCGCTGTGAGGCAGCAGTGCTAACCACTGAGTCACCGTGGCTGATGACTGCTCATAGTGAGCAGGGATGTGTGGGTTAGGTGTATTAGTTAGGGGTAAATGTAGAGTAATCGATTCAGAGAATGGATCTGGGTGGGTTACTCTTCAGAGGGTTGGTGTGGACTTGTTGGGCCAAAGGACCTGTTTCCACGCTGTAGGGATTCCATGATTCTATGATAACTGACTCAATCTCTCCTCATAGGTCATTCCTGTCATCCATCCCAAGAATCAGTCTGGTTAAACCTCGCTGCACTCCTTCCATAATCGGAGCATCCTTCCTCAGGTAAGGAGACCAAAGTGGCACATCCAGGATATGTGTCTGTTTGGTTTCCGTGAACCTCAAATACACAATCTGAACAGGGTTATCCATAAATGGTGTAGATACAGCCATGCATCTTGAACAGAGGATCGGTGCTGTAGACATTATCATTATGCACTCGCACAGCACTGGAACTGGAACTGAAACTGAAACCAGAAGTCGTGCCACCACTGCAGAACAGGAAGCAGTGCCTGCTGTCATTGCCTGTCCCTTGCTACCACACTAACAGCTCATTTTGCCATTAGCTAAGCCTCTACCTCCTTGCTCTTCCCCTTACCATTCCTAGGGCTGTCTGCCTCTTCACTTGCTGGCCAGCTTCCTCAGTGCCCTGGCTGTGTCACTTGCTGCTGGCCACCCCATTGGTTACTCCCTTTGGGAATCATTTTGATGCAAATTCCTGACCGGACAGACCTGAACCTTCAAGACTACTTCATGACAGCACAATATGTGTCATTCCGGTATAAACCTCGCTGTCAGTCTCTGTCTCTGGGCTATGGTGTCAGTGTCGTGTGTTCAGTCAGTCAGCGATATAGTAACACCAGGAAGCACAGAATCCCGACTATGTGTTGGTGTGATGAATAAACTTCAAGATATCTGCCCCAGCAGGAACGTGACTCTCCGCGGTGTATGGAACACGTAGAAAACTACATCCTTCACTTCCTCACTGCTCGCCACCCCACTGAGCTTAGTAAGGTTAGAAATGCAATAGATTTTGAGCGAGAGGGGAAATGATGCTACAGACAAAAGAGCAAATCAGTGAGAGGGCAAAGGGCACGAGAGGTTAAATCTTAAAATATTTCTTGATCTAAGATCAAAAGGAGTGGCAATAGAGAAACATTTATAGATAAAAGCCACAGGGAGATGGTTACTCCTAGAAGTGAAGATAGTTGGGTGACTGTTAGAATGAAGTAAGAAGCAGGGATCCCCTGTATAACAAGTATACCGTTTTGGATTTTGTTGGTGGGGACAACTTATAGCCATGGGGGACAGGTCTTTGGCACAGAGTCTGTCCCTGTTGCTCAGAAGGGAAGGGGGGAGAGGAGCAGAGCATTCGTCATTGGGGACTTCATAGTTAAGGGGACGGATAAGAGGTTCATTGGGAACGAGAGAGACTCACGGTTGGTTTGTTGCCTCCTAGGTGCCGGGGTTTGCGATGTCTCTGATCGTGTTTTCGGGATCCTTGCAGGGGAAGGGGAGCAGCCTCGAGTTGTGGTCCACATAGGCACCAATGACATAGGCAGGAAAAGGGATGGGGATGCAAGAGGCAGAAATTCAGGGAGCTAGGGTGGAAGCTTAGAGCTAGAACAAACAGATTGTTATCTCTGATTTGTTACCTGTGCCACGTGCTAGTGAGATGAGGAATAGGGAGAGAGAGGATTGAACACGTGGCTACAAGGGTTACGCAGGTGGGAGGGATTCAGATACCTGGATAATTGGGGCTCATTCTGGGGTAGGTGGAACCTCTACAAGCAGGATGGCTTACACTTGAACCAGAGAGGTACCAATATCCTGGGGGGGAATTTGCTAATGCTCTTCAGGAAGGTTTAAACTAATTCAGCAAGGGGATGGGAACCTGAATTGTAGCTCCATTGTACATGAGGTTGAGAGTAGTGAGGTCATGAATAAGGTTTCAAGGTCGCAGGAGAGTACCAGCAGGCAGGAAGGAGGTTTGAAGTGCGTCTACTTCAATGCCAGGAGCATCCAGAATAAGGTGGGGGAACTTGCAGCATGGGTTGGTACCTGGGACTTCGATGTTGTGGCCATTTCGGAGACATGGATAGAGCAGGGACAGGAATGGTTGTTGCAGGTTCCGGCGTTTAGATGTTTCAGTATGATCAGGGAAGGTGGTAAAAGAGATGTGGCATTGTTAGTCAAGGACAGTATTACGGTGGCAGAAAGGACGTTTGAGCACTTGTCGACTTAGGTAGTATGGGCTGAGGTTAGAAACAGGAAAGGAGAGGTCACCCTGTTGTGAGTTTTCTATAGGCCTCTGAATACCTCCAGAGAGGTAGAGGAAAGGATAGCAAAGATGATTCTGGATAGGAGTGAGAGTAACAGGGTAGTTGTTATAGGGGACTTTAATTTTCCAAATATTGACTGGAAATGCTATAGTTTGAGTACTTCGGATGGGTCAGTATTTGTACAATGTGTGCAGAGAGTTTTCCTGACATAGTATGTCGTTAGCTGAAAATGTGTTGCTGGAAAAGCGCAGCAGGTCAGGCAGCATCCAAGGAGCAGGAGAATCGACGTTTCGGGCATAAGCCCTTCTTCAGCCCTTCTTCTTTATGCCCGAGACGCCGATTCTCCTGTTCCTTGGATGCTGCCTGACCTGCTGCGCTTTTCCAGCAACACATTTTCAGCTCTGATCTCCAGCATCTGCAGTCCACACTTTCTCCTCGAAGATAGTATGTCGTTAGGCCAACAAGGGGCAAGGCCACATTGGATTTGGTACTGGGTAATGAACCTGGCCAGGTGTTAGATTTGGAGGTAGGTGAGCACTTTGGAGATAGAGACCACAATTCTTCTACGTTTACTGTAGCGATGGAATGGGATATGTACATACTGCAGGGCAAGAGTTTTAGATGGGATAAAGGCAACTATGATGCGATTCGGCAAGATTTTAGGTGCATAGGGTGGGAAAGGAAACCGCAGGGGATGGGCACAATCCCCCGCAGAGTTTCAAGTTAGCCAGGAAGGGCCTAAAGGGAGATGTAAGAAGAGCGAGGAGGGGACATGTAAAGTCTTTGGCAGGTAGGAGTAAGGAAAACCCTAAATCTTTCTACAGGTATATCAGGAATAAAAGAATGACTAATATAAGATGAGATTCTGGATTAGTGGTGCTGGAAGAGCACAGCAGTTCAGGCAGCATCCGAGGAGCAGTAAAATCGATGTTACGGGCAAAAGCCCTTCATCAGGAATAAAGCTGTGCTGAATTAGTTTAAACCTTCCTGAAGAGCATTAGCAATTATCCCCCCAGGATATTGGTACCCCTCTGGTTCAAGTGTAAGCCATTCTGCTTGTAGAGGTTCCACCTACCCCAGAATGAGCCCCAATTATCCAGATATCTGAATCCCTCCCACCTGCGTAACCCTTGTAGCCATGTGTTCAATCCTCTCTCTCCCTATTCCTCATTTCACTAGCACGTGGCACAGGTAACAAATCAAAGATAACAACTTTGTTTGTTCTAGCTCTAAGCTTCCACCCTAGCTCCTGAATTTCTGCCTCTTGTATCCCCATCCCTTTTCCTGCCTATGTCATTGGTGCCTATGAACTGCTGTGCTCTTCCAGCACCACTAATCCAGAATCTGGTTTCCAGCATCTGCAGTCATCATTTTTACCTAATATAAGTTGAGAGCCAGTCAAGGATAGTAGTGGGAAGTTGTGCATGGAGTCCAAAGAGATTAGAGATGCACTAAATGAGTATCTTTCATGAGTATTCACACAGGAAAAAGGCAATGTTGTAGAGGAGAATACTGAGATACAGGCTACTAGACTAAATGGGATTGAGGTTCGTCCATTGCCACTCCCTTACCCATCCAACGCTTGGAGGAAGAACGCCTCATCTTCCACCTTGGGACCCTGCAACCACATGGGATCAATGTGAATTTCACCAGTTTCCTCATTTCCCCTCTCCCCACCTTATCCCAGTTCCAACCTCCCAACTTGGCATCACCCTCATGACCTGTCCTACCTGTCCATCTTCCTTCCCACCTATCCGCTCCACCCTCCTCTCCGACCTATCGCCATTACCCCCACCTCCACCTACCTATCACACTGTCAGCTACCTTCCCCCCCAGCCCCACCTCACTCCCATTTATCTCTCCACCCCCTCGGCCCACAGCCTCCTTCCTGATAAAGGGCTTTTGCCTGAAATGTCGATTCTCCTGCTCCTCGGATGCTGCCTGACCTGCTGTCCTTATCCAACGCCACACTCTCGACTCTAATCTCCAGCATCTGCAGTACTCACTTTCACACAAATGTGATTTATCCTCGGTTTCTCTGGGAAGCCAAGGAGGAGATTGGTTCACATCTTTATATCGTCATTGTCTATAGGAATAGTGCCAGAAGACTGGAGGGCAGCAAATGCTGTCCCCTTGTTCATGAAGGGGCGTAGAAACAACCATGGCAATTATAGAGCAGTGAGCCTTACTTCAGTTGTGGGTAAAGTTTTGGAAAGGATAATAAGAGGTAGGATTTATAATCACCTAGAAAGGAATAATTTGATTAGGGATAGTCAACACGGTTTTGTGAAAGGATAGGTCGTGCCTCATAAACCTTATTGAGTTCTTTGAGAAGGTGGATGAGGGTAAAGCTGTTGATGTGATGTGTATGGATTTCAGTAAAGTGTTTGTTAAAGTTCCCCACGGTAGGCTATTGCAGAAAATTCAGAGGCATGGAATTGAGGGTGATTTAGTGGTTTGGATCAGAAATTTGTGAGCTGAAAGAAGGCAGAGAGTGGTGGTTGATGGGAAATATTCGTCCTGGAGTTCAGTTACTAGTGGTGTACCGCAAGGATCTGTTTTGGGGCCACAGCTCTTTGTCATTTTTATAAAGACCTGGATGAGGGTGTAGAAGGATGGGTTACTAAATTTGTGGATGACACTAAAGTCGGTGGAGCTGTGGATAATGCTGAAGGATATTGCCGGATACAGAGGAATATAGATAAACTGCAGAGCTGAGAGGTGGCAAATGGAGTTTAATGTGACAAAGTGTGAGGTGATTCACTTTGGAAGGAGTAACAGGAATGCAGAGTTCCGGGCTAATGGTAAGATTCTTGATAGTATGGATGAGCAGAAAGATCTCGCTATCCACCCAGGTGGATAGGGTTGTTAAGAAGACTTATGGTGTGTTAGCTTTTATTGGTGGGGAGATTGAGTTTCAGAGCCATGAGGTCATGTTGCAGCTATACAAAACTCTGGTGTGGCTGCACTTGGAGTATTGTGTGCAGTTCTAGTCAACGCATTATAGGAAGGATGTAGAAGCTTTGGAAAAGTTGCAGAGGAGATATTAGGATGTTGCCTGGTATGGAGGGAAGATCTTATGAGGAAAGGCTGAGGGACTTGAGGCTGTTTTCATTCGAGAGAAGAAGGTTAAGAGGTGACTTAATAGAGGCATACAAGATGATCAGAGGATTAGATAGGGTAGATAGTGAGAGCCTTTTTCCTCAGATAGTGATGGCTAGTGTAAGGAGACATAGCTTTAAATTAAAGGGTGATAGATATAAGACAGATGTCAGAGGTAGGGTCTTTACTTAGAGAGTAGTAGGGGCATGGAATGCCCTGCCTGCAACAGATTAAGGGCATTTAAATTGCCATTGGATAAACATATGGACGAGAATGGAATAGTGTAGGTTAGATGGGCTTCAGATTGGTTTCATAGGTCGGTGCAATATCATGGGCCAAAGATCCTGTACTGCGCTGTAAGGTTCTATGTTCTAGGGCAAGTAAATGAAGAAAAGGTGGATCAGGAGGAGGTGTGAATGGCAGGGTTTTGTATAGTTGCTGGCTGAACACAAACTAAAATAAATCAAAGACAAATGAAAACCAACAACAAGAACCATAATGAGAAAGAACGAAAAGAAAATCCACGATGACAGCCCATTGTAAAGCTGTTTTGGAATAGGAAATGCTGCCTGAAGAATCAAAATACACAACCAGATCTGTCCAGAATGCACTGTTCAATTTGTGGATTTCCATCCCCTCCCACAAACAGACTCATGGATCATCAAGTGAATCATCGCAAAAAAATTGAAAAAAGTTCTGGCTGTCTCCTTCACCACTTGGAATTTCCCCTCCAAACCCCACACCGTCCTGACTCAGAAATGTGTCAAGATTCACTGGGTCAAAATCCTGGAACTCACTGCCTTGCAGCATTGTGAGTCCACTTACAGCACATGGACAGCAGCAGTTTAAGAAGGCAGCTCACCATCCTCTCCTCCATGGCAACCCGAATGGGCAATAAAAGGCCCAGCCAATGACAAACCTTGAACAGATAAAACAATGAGAAGGGCAAGTGATCATAAATGCAGGAAAGTAGGTTGGTTGGATTCTTAAATATGAATGGCAATGAGATGACAAGTCTGTCAGGCTATCTTTCATTACTATCTCCTTCTCTCTCTTTTTTTAATAGAATCCCTACAATGCAGACAGACCATTCAGTCCACAGTAGCCCTCTGAAGAACATTCCACCCAGACCCACCCCATCCTTGTAACCTCACATTTCCCATGGTCAATCCATTTAACCCACCGCATATACTCGAGGAATAATCAAATTTGTCTGACTACTTTTTAAGATTAGATTTACGGGGTCGACTATTACATGGATAGTACTTTTGAGGGGATGAAATTCATGCCCGTAAAAATTCCGTATCATTAGCAGAAGGCCGACTGACCTCTAAACGAATAAAGAAAAAAAACAACAAATTATGGTAATTCTCAACACCCGAGCGGAATACAACAGCCAATGGACTGGAAGACGGGGGGGAGGGGGCAGAGCAGAATGACTGGCTGATTAATGTTGATCTGTTATCTGTGAAAAACTAGAGCCGAACTTTACACAAGATATATGGAAAATTCCAGGTTATTTGGCCAAAAATAGGGGGTTGACTTTTACTCAAGTACATATCCCTGGACACTATGGGCAATTTAGCATGGCCAATCCACCTAACCTGCACACCTTTGGATTGTGGGAGGAAACCAACACAAAGAACGTGCAAACACCACACAGACAGTTACCCGAGGCCGGAATCAAACCCAGATGCCTGGTGCTATGAGGTAGTAGTGCTAACCACTGAGGCATAAGACCATAAGACTTAGGAGTGGAAGTAAGGTCATTCGGCCCATCGAGTACACTCCACCATTTAATCATGGCTGATGGGCATTTCAACTCCACTTACCTATACTCTCCCCATAGCCCTTCATTCCTTGCGAGATCAAGAATTTATCAATCTCTGCCTTGGAGACATTTAACATCCCGGCCTCCACTGCACTCTGTGGCAATGAATCCCACAGGCCCACCACTCTCTGGCTGAAGAAATGTCTCCTTATTTCTGTTCTAAATTGCCCCCCTCTAATTCTAAGGCTGTGCCCACGGCTCCTAGTATCCCCACCTAACAGAAACAACTTCCCAGCATCACCCTTTCTAAGCCATGCATTATCTTGTAAGTTTCTATTAGATCTCCCCTCAACTTTCTAAACTCTAATGAATACAATCCCAGGATCCTCAGACATTCATCATATGTTAGGCCTATGTATGTTAGCCACGCTTTTGATTTCTGTTATGTTCGAGTTATAGAGGATAGCTCAATGTCAATTCACCCACCTGTATGCAGGCTGAAGCCTGTTTGGAACAGGAGTAAGGGAGATGGTGACATAGTCAAAACTGGTTTAGCAGAAGGCAAAGAACGCTGGCTTTGCCAGCAAAGCCCAAGTTCAACGCAAGAAGGAAGAGAAATTCTTTGCTGTTCTAAACTTCAAACTGTAATGGTTTTGACATGGCCTTCTCCAGAATCCTATATCTTGATGTGGAAGTACGAGAATTATTTTGAGATAACGGACAGAGGAACTTAACAACAAAAAAAATCAAGATTAGACTATTCAGCCCACCAGGTCTGCCGTACTATCGAGTAAAATTCAAGCTAAACTCTGTTTGTATCAAATCTGAAGATCCCTTGTTCGCTTTATGTTAAATCATTGGTGGAGCTATAGATGTGCTTTGGAAATGTCCCTACCTCTAGGCTAGGAGGACCTGGATTCTCCTTGCTCCAGAAGTGCAGAATAATGTCGCTGAGGATGTTGATTCGGAAATATCTTGAGTTAAATAGCTTGCACTCATGACTGGAGTAATGAGGTTGCTATAATGCATGTGAATTATATACCAGGTTATGGCCCCAAAATATTTGTATAGAAACTTAATTTGTATAGAATCATAAAGATTACACTCTCAATGCCATTGATTGTAAATAAAAAAAATTGTCATTTCATCAATTGCTTAGAAGCAGAAGTGTCTCTGATACTCCTGATACTCTGATATCAATCTTCAACAAAGCAACAATGACTTATAATCCCTGTAGATAGCACCTTTACTGTAACAAACTGTTCGAAGCCCCTTTACAGGAGCATTATAAAATGAAGTGTAATGCTGCATTAGAGAAGGAAATGTTAGGACAGGAGACCAAATGTTTGGTGAAAGAGGTAGGCTCTAAGAGCTGTCTGAAAGGAAGAGAGAGAGGCAGAGAAGCTGAGGGGCATATGGAGGGAGAAATTGCCTTGGCAACTGAAAGGAAAGCACCACAGTTGAACAGTTACAATCAAGAATGGGAATAAATGAAGTAGCATTGCTACCTCAGAAGGTTGTGAAGTTGGAGAAGATTACAAAGGCAGGGAGGGAGGGACATGGCTATGAAGGGATTTGGACAAAAGGCATACAAGAACTTCAAAATCGAGCTGTTGATTGACCGGGAGTGATTGGTGCTCCTTGATAATGCTTCTGCTGTGGATGGAAGGACCCTGTGGAATGGGCCACTGAGAACCAGTACAGATCTATAGGTGTATGTCTCACTTGGTGACTATGAAGTGCTGATAGTACCAGACGTCCTCACACTAGCTCAGTTGGTTTATTATTGTCACATGCACTCAAGTACAGTGAAAAGTTCTGTTTTGGGTGCAGCACAGGCAGATCATATTGTACAAAGTACATTAAGGTCATAGAAGTGAGAGAAGAATACAATGTTACAGCTGCAGAGAAGGTGTAGGTGCGGACACTAGGGTCAATAAAGCACCTGAGACCAAAAGAGAAAATGCTGGAAAATCTCAGCAGGTCTGGCAGCATCTGTAAGGAGAGAAAAGAGTTGACGTTTCGAGGCTAACTGACGCTTTGTCAAAGATTTGACAAAGGGTCAGTTAGATTCAAAACGTCAGCTCTTTTCGCTCCTTACAGATGCTGTCAGACCTGCTGAGATTTTCCAGCATTTTCTCTTTTGGTTTCAGATTCCAGCATCTGCAGTAATTTGCTTTTATAAAGCACCTGAGACATTTGGTGTCCAAATGCCTTAAGGAATGCAGTGGACACAAACCAAAACTGTCCATACCTAATGTGTGTCCTTTTAGTTTAAAATTTGTCTGACTTGTTTTAGGTAGATTTCACTTTTTCAATACTTGTTCTTTTGAAGAAAAGATATTTGCTTTGTTTGGATCAAAGGGCATCATTTCCAGCAATGTAGAACTCCATAGCATTTCACAGGAGTCCCAGGCAAGAGTAAATGTTGAAGATGCTGTGGTGAGACCTGAATCTGGGCACCCAGTGAATAGCTGGACCTTATAAGATTAGATGGGCCCAGGTTTGAACCCAGGCCTAAAATCTAAGATCTCACCCGGCATGATTCAGGCAGCAACGTAGCTGACCACCAACTTTGGGTTAGAAGGCAGAGTATCAACCACAAATGCTGCTTCTGTCTTGGTTCCTATGGTTTTTGCCTGGAAGATACATTTTGGGCATTGGGTTTGAGTTTGGCTCTGGTAGAGTTGCCCACTACCATGAATAGTTAATTATCAGTCAGGTTAATTACTAGAGGTGTCTCAAGTCTTACAATTATATACCAACAAGGAGCTACAGATGGAATGGGAAGGAGGGGAGGAGACAGCCAACAGTCTATGTGAAACCTACACATCTGGTTTATTTTACTCAATGCTAGAAATCAAACCCTGCTAATCCTGGCGTCATCAGAAAGTGAAAGATTTTTAAAAAGTACACCAAATTCCTCGATTTCTCTCTTTTTTTAGCCCCAGGTTGACAGAAAACACGGACCATGTCTCTGAACTTATCAAGAATGGCTATTCATTACAAGTAGCTACAAGTAAACAATAATGAACTGTTATCATATTACTTTAATAGTTTCATCTCTAACCCACTTATAGATTTCCACTTCCACTTGCACATACATGGATTCACTTGGACACAGATAACACACAAATGCAACAAACATGCACAGACACAGACTGCCTACATAGGTTTGCAAATATAGGAAAGTTTCTGACACATTAACTAAAACTCATATCTTAAAGCAACTACTGAAGGAAAAATAAAATGGGTTTCTTCAGGAATCAAGTAGCTTTTACTACAGAGAACAGAGAGACCTCTTGAACCAGAGGAAATCTAATAGTTTCTTTCTATGTTATTCAAAGCCTCAAGCTGTGCAGTACTTGAGAACCAATCACATAATTGTTGGTAGGTGTAACAATACTATGCCTTTAAGAGGTATATTTTGTCCTGTGTTTTCTTTTATGAAGACAAGTTGACACAGAGATGCTGATCAGTGTACTCAGAGCCAATAAACAATTTGTGAGGCCTTGGGATTTTTTTTAAAGTTGAAACAATAGAAGCAGCCTGAATGGGTGGGGTCAAGCTCCCACAGATTTTTGGCTTTAGTTTTTCATTTGTAGTTGCTGGGGTCTTGAAGCTGGGATTAGAAGCTGCTGTATGTCGCTCCCTGCTATTTTCTCTCAGAACTTTTTGTGATGTTTTTCCTCCTGGACTGGAGAAGCATTGCATGTAAGACAATCTATGTTACTGAAGTTGCCTTTGTCAATAATGTGTTTATGCAATATTACTGTATTGGACCAGTTACTGTTTAGTAGTTAAATAATCTAATGTTCTGTTCCAATAGAGTTGTTATTCCAATTTCTTCTTTCTTTTGTTGTATTTTAACCAGAGTGAATGAATAAAGTGGCTTTTGTTTCAACACTGATTTGATCAATTGAATTGTGCATCTAGAATGAAACACCTGGCACTTACCTTTAAAATAAGAAAAGTTTGTTAAAATATATTTTGAGAGGGTTTGGTCTGGTCCATAACAGTAGGCAGAAGACTTTTGTCATCAAAATTAATCCAGTCTGGAATTGGTGCTAACCAAACCTCCATTTGTTCACAACTGCTCAGCTCCAGCTCATCTGCAAACTACACTTCAACCACTGCTGAAACCAGCAGCTGTGTAAACAGTGTTTACAATGATTATCATATTACTGGCTTTCAAAAACATGTAATAACCTGGGTGTTTTCCCACAGTTTGTATCTATTCACAATGAAAAATACAGGTAAAAAGAAATCAATTAACTTTTATTTGTGAACAAATTTGCTGGAAAAGGACAGGAAGATGTACTTAATGAGTCCCACAGCTTTCAATAAAACTCTTAAGACAATTAATTCTATATTTCTCTTTGAGAGTTGAACGGATCTTACATTTTGTTTACATTTTCACAGGGTGTCAGCTTTGCTGGCTGGGCCAGCATCTGTTACCCAAGCCTAATGTCCTTGAAAAGGTGGTGGCACTGCTTACCCGCAATGGTGTAAAGGACACCTACAGTGACATAAGAGAAGGAGTCCCAGAATAACAACCCAACAACAGCGAAGGAACGGCCATATATTTCCCAGTCAGGGTGGTGCGTGCATGTTCAAATGTGTTGCATTTGAACATGCACTACTTCAATATTTTAGGAGTTGCAAATGGGGCTGAACATTGTCCAATCATTGGTGAAAATCCTCACTTCTGACCTTATGCTGGTGGCAAGGTCATTGATGATGTAAGGTAGCATGGTGGCTCAGTGGTTAGCACTGCTGCCTCACAGTGCTAGGGACGATTCCAGACTTGGGCGACTGATTGTGTGGAGCTTTCACATTCTCCCTGTGCCTGCATGGGTTTCTTCTGGGTGCTCCAGTTTCCTCCCACAGTCCAAAGATGTGTAGACTAAGTGGATTGGCCATGTTAAATGCAGGTTACAGGGTTAAGGTGGGTTGGCTGGGTGTGGAGGGTTAGTACAGGTTTGATGAATCAAATGGCCTATTTCTCCACTGTAGGGATTCTATGAAGCAGCAGAAGATATTTTAGCTTAGGACACTCCCCTAAGGAAACCCTGCAGAGAGGTCCTGGAGCTGAGATGACCGACCTCCAACAACCACAACCATCTTCCCATGTGCCAGGTATGACTCCAATCGGTAGATAGTTTGTCTGCTGATGCCTATTGATTCTAGTTTTATTTTCATGATGCACATATGTCAAATTAGCATTGACGTGGTCTTGTTGACCTCACCTCTGGAATTCAGTTCTTTTGTCCAAGTTTAAACCAAAGTTGTCAGAAGGTCAGGAGCTGAGTGGTCCTGGTGGACCTGAACTGAATGAGTAGGTTGTTGCTGAGCAGATGCTGCTTGACAGCACTATTAATGACACCTTTCATCACTTTACTGATGACTGAGAGTAGGCTGATGGGCAGTCATTGACCGGGTTGAAGCTGTCCTGCTTTTAGTGTACAAGACATACCTGGGCAATTTTCCACATTGTCGGGTAGATGCCAGTTTTGTTCAAGAACCGTTTGCTGAAGGGTATGGCAAGTTCTGGAGCTCAAATCTTCAGTGCTATTGCTGGAATGTTGTCAGGGCCCATAGCCTTTGTACTGTCCAGCCTAGTAGCCGTCTCTTGATATCATGTGAAGTGAATCAAACTGGCTGCAGTCTGGCATCTGTGGTGCTGGCGAGCACTGGAGGAGGCTGAGATGGATCACTCACTCAGCAGTTCTGGCTGAAGACTGTTCTGGGTTTCTCATCTTTGAATGTTATTTGTGGGACTTCCACCTCAGTGAGTTGTTTAATTGTCTACCACACACAATTAGCTGTGGAAGGACTGCAGGGATTAGATCTGATCCACTGCTGGGGAATTGCTTGACCCTGTCTATCATTTGCTGCTAGTCCTGTGTTGTAGCTTCACCAGTTTGACATCTCATTGTTAAGTATACCTGGTGCAGCTCCTCCATTGAACTAGGGTTGATCCCTTGGCATGATGGCAATGGTGGAGTGACAGATACACTGGGCCATGAGGTTTCAAATTCTGCTAAGAGAATGATTGTGCTGTTGCTGATAGCCCACATGGCCTCATGGATGCCCAGACTTGACATGCTAGAATTGGAATTCTATCTCATACAGCATGGTGGAAATGCCACATCACACACTCCTCATCATGAAGACAGCATTGTGGCTCCACACAGACTGGTCATTCCTACCAATAGTGCCGTGAACAGACAGATTGGTGAGGATAAGGTCAAGTACTTATTTCCATCCATTCTGCAGATCTAGTCTAGCAACAATGTCCTTTAGGACTTGACCAGCTTGATCAGTAGTGATGCTGCCACTCTTGAGGATGGGACATGAAGTCTACCACAAGAGTACATTCTGTGTCCTTGCCGCCCTCAGGTTTCCTTCAAGTGACATTCAATATGGAGGAGGAATGAGTTATCAGGGATGCAGGCAGTGATGATACTCAGCAGGAAGTTTGCTTGCCCATCTTTGGCCTGATGCTGTGAGTCTTCATGGTATCTGGAGTCAATTCCGAGGATCCCACCTGACTGTATACCGCTGTACCATCACCTCTGTCCTGCCGGTGGGATCGGCCATACTCTGGCATGATAACGAAAATGTCTGGGACATTGTGAGTCTGGTACGATTCAGTGAGTACGATAATGTCAGGCTGTTGGCTGTCTGTGAGACAGTTCCCATTTTTGGCCAAGACTGGGCATACCGTGTTCTGTTCTGGTGTCTAGCCCAGCTTCATTCTCTAGACTTTGTAGCAGTTGATACAACTAAGTAACTTTCTCGCCCACCTCAGAAGGTTGTTTTCTTCTGGAATTTTCTTTCCTAGAGGTTGAGTAATTGAACTTATTTAAGGCTAAGTTAGATGGATTTTTGAAAGACTAACAGAGTTAAGAGTTAGGGGGAAGAAGAAAAGTGAATTGCAAACCAAAATCAAGTCAGCCACGGTCTTATGGAATGTTAGAGTAGGTGCAAAGGACCAAATGGCTTGCTACTGCTCCTACGATTAATTGATAAATTAATTCCCAAGCTAACCAGAGAGGCCGGAAGTTGTCTAGGTTTAACTTTGCTCTTAAAGAAGAAAGAAATTGGCTTTTGTAAGGTATCTTTCATGTTCTCAGGTTGTCAAAAGAGCACTTCACGGCCAAGGCAGGGAAATTCACTGTTGGGCAATGCAAGCTCCAACAATGTAAACAAGCCAAGACGTTCATTGCTGGCCTCAGCTGTTGCAATAGATGCTGCTCTGGTCCCAGGACACCTGGGCTTAGGAGTGGATGAGATTAATGAATGAAAGAGCTCTGTGCTATTGGAAGAGGACAAAGCCAAGCTTAGCTGCGGTGCCTCCTGCAGTTGGAAAGGCTGCCTACATCAAATTGTCCAATGTTCAAGTGTGAATAGTGGCCATGACAACCTCCAAATTCAGTGGCAAGAATTGGTCCAACAGTAGTGTGATCTCCCAGTCCTGCCCAATGCTGAGCTGTTGGCCATTCAAAACCAGCTTCAATGGAGCTGACATGCTATTCGTGCCTAATGCTGGCATCCTGAAATAATTTCCCCACGGAACCTGGTTGCAACAGAAGACACTAACGCTTCAGAGATGTCCCTAAACATCCCAGAAGCTGCCAAACTTCTCCATCGACTCGTGGGAGCCCCTGGCTTGTGATCGAGCAAAGCAGCTCAATTGGGAGGATATTGAGGACATCAAAAGGTTTAATTGGAAACATGTAGAGTGAAATTGAGCTGTCACAGGCAGTGCATAAATCTCCGAATATATCATCCAAGACCATATTCCCTGCATGTCACAGATCACAGTCACCATCCTGACTTGGAAATAAATCGCCGTTCCTTCAGTGTCGCTGGATCAAAATTCTTCAATTCCCTCCTTATGGGCATTGTGGATCTACATACAGCAGGTGGACTGCAGAGGTTCGAGAACGCAGCTCACCACCACCTTCTCAAAGGCAACTAGGGACAGGCAATAAATGCTGACCCAGCCAGCGATGCCCACAATCCAGGAGTGAAGAAAAAACATTGGACCTCTCTGGCATTTTGTAAAACCATCAAAGTAGAGCCTCAGTCCCAAGAGACTGGCTAAGAAGAAACATGAAACTTTAACCTAAGGCCTTGGCTGGTCTCTCAGTTGGACATAAAAATTGGATTGTACCATTTCAAAGAAGAGATGGAGAGTTGTTGGCCAGATGGTCTGAGATTTGACTTCACTGCTCCATAGCTCAATGCAATTGTAATAAATCAAGCTCAGATAACCCCAAACTCGGGTACTGTCAGGGTCACCAGCTGACAAAATAGCAAGCCAATAGAAAGAGGTTTGGGATTAGTTGAATGTCTGCACTGCTAACTTCCGATTAGCGAATTGTATGAGCTTGTCATATGACTGTGCCAACCAATCAGGATGGAGTTAGGCCCCTCAAGAGTGAGTAATAACGGACAAACATCATTTGACCTTGAGATCTCATTGAGAAGGGGCATTTATAATGTGAAAATTTGGGTCAACCCGGGAGAAAGGAAAGTCAGGTCACATGTGGGTCTCATGCTGCTTTCTTGAGTCGTGCTTAACACAAATTTGAATAGGGAATAGTGCACGCAATGATTTAATCATCAGGATTTTACTTTATCTCAATACAAAGCTGTGTCTCCAGGTGAGGATTGAAGAAAAACTTAAGAATCAATGTACATTTGAAGTGACTCAAAAGAAATAGCTGTCCGAGGAAGTAATAAGCACATTTTACATGTTACACAGCAATCTGAGAAGCCCAACTAAACTTATATCTGATGACGTTGACTCGGAGTAGTTGCTGCATGGTAGTATAGTGCAGATTAAAGATACTCACAGGAACACTAGGTGGCGTACACTATTCACAGTTATAGGACAGTCCACAGCTATGAAGGTTTGTAAAAACTATCTCAGTATCACCTACACAGGCAATGTAAGGGTTCCTTACCAACAAATCCCATTCACTTAATTATACAAATCATTAGAAGGCATGGATTCAAGTAGCACTTCAATCTATTATAATCTTTAAGTTTATATATTTGCAGAGAAACATTCTTATTTCACGGTTGTGTGGTTAGTTTGTACCAGATGTAACTGCAGTTCCAACCCTAGCAATGTATACATTAGTGAGACAACAAAGATAGGCCCTTCAGTGAGATAGTATTGGCATCATGGGCTGAATGACTTCTTTCTGTGTTGTAATTATGTACTCCATTCAGGGTAATTTTAACTGAAATAATGATGCAATGCTAATTTTACACTGTAGTCAACGGGGAGGAAATTCAGATTGCACTTGATGCTGCCAGTTTTCCAATAAGTACTTCAGTTAATGTTCCACTATGTTTCTAGCAGCAGATGACTTATTCCTTATTTTATAATTTTATTATGTATATTAAGAAAAGGCAAATTCTTGGAAATACTCTTGAGACACATTCAGAAAGCTCTGTGGAGATCCGTCTGTTACAATGTTGATTCATTCACAGATGAGGCCAACCTGCATTTACTTACAACTTAGTCATTTCTAAATTCCTTGGTTGACTCAATTATGGGACCACGTGATGTTAACAGAGCAGCACATGTAGAATTGAAGCCACCGGTTGCTCATGTGGGACAAGTGTGGCCTTCCTCCAACTTTCCAGTTGATGTGTTAACACAATCAACTTAAAACAGGTGAATTCCATGTTAGAAGTAATCTGTTCACCTTGTGTTCATCTGGTGCAGTGGTAATGTCCCTACTCCAGGAGTGTGAGGCCTGGGTTGAAGTCTCACCTGCTATAGAGGTATGTAATATCACCTCTGGTCAGGTTGATAAGGAAAAATATGTTAATAAAGAAAATGTTCCTACCAATGGGATTTGGATCTTATAGGTTCAACAGCATCTGTAGAGAACTAATGTTTCCGACTGAGATGATCCCTCTCAAAATGTTTTATTTAATTCTTGCTCACTAAAATTTTTGTTTAAAATGTGAAACCTCGCACTGTGATTAAATCTCTGTTAAGTCTCTGTTTAAATGTTAATGGCCTACCTTAGGATCAGAATAAGGGAAGCTAATGTCAGGTTACTGCAGCAAGTCTGGAGGGGTTTAAGCAGTGCAGGAGTGAAATTTGAGAGGATATTCGAAAAGCTAAGGGAGACCAGTAAATGTTAATAAGTAAAAATCAAGCAATATTCATAAATACAAAAAGAACCCAGGAATAACTCAGGAAAGAGCAGGGCTGTTTTTCAGCCAGTGTATACATGATGGGTGAATGTCTCGTTCTGTATATTACCATAACTTATTAAGACTCTGTCTATCACTGGGAATTTCCTCGGGTCACTCTTCATATCAGCTTTGGCGAATGTTTACCATGAGCCTGAAATTGAGTTCCTGCTGATCTTTCACAGAAACTATGACAGTTGATCAGGAGAAACACACAGAGGAATTCTTGTTTGTTCGTTATTATGAAATTGGGGCCAGTTAGCTCAGTTGGCATGACGGCCAGTATGTGACTCCAACAGCACAGGTTCGATTCCTGTTCCAGCTGAATTAGACTTGGGTCTTGCCTTCTTGCCCTGACCCTGAGAGTTGAAGGCAGCGACAAACGACTTTACTGTTGCGATGTCCATATATCTGGGTTCAAGACAGACTGGTCGAAGAGAAAGCATGGTCAACAACTGTCTTCAGACAAGAGTTACTTTATTTGCATTTATTATTGTCTGATTTTGTTTAGGACACAATACAACAGTTTTATATTTCAACACAAGTGTGTACGGTGCTCTACCCATACTGTCACATCATTGAAGACTATTCAATAAATTCTACTGCCCGTCAGCCTACTCCACATACTTCTCTACATGTGACTCTGACATTCACGTGTCTAGTCTTCAGGTTCCTGCCTTGCTCTTCTTTTCTCTTAGTTTTAACCCTGATCACATTATTACTTTTTATGTCCAGCTCCGTGCCATCATTGCAAGAATCCCCCCAGGGTCCTAAAGCCATTACACAACGGGACCACTGGAAAACAAACTGCCAAGGAAGTTGCTCAAGATGATGACCTGCCAAGGAGCGACCCTCTGGGTAGAGCACAGATGAATGAGTGGAATCTTATGAATCAATCTCTAAATGCCGAGTTACATGTTAAAAATTCTAAATGTGAGAACTGGACTGTTAGTGAAAAGGTAGGCTATGATTTGACGATCCTACCTCCACCATGAAGCATTAACGAGTTTGTTGTTGTGCTATGTGAAGGAGATAGAAGGGGAAAAAAAAGCTCGCATTGATATAGTGCCTTTCAGGACATCCCAAGTTATCTTTCTAAACAATGAAGTTCTAACTGCTGTACCTGTTACACCACAGGAAATATGTCAACTAATTTGTAAACAACAGGAACCCATAAACAACAAGATAAATATTAGGTAATTTTTGTGTTTAGATGTGCTGGTTGATAGATCAATGCATGTGTGAACCCCAAAGGTCCTCCCATGCTGCAGTTGACATCATGAAGTGGGAACTTTTATGTCCACCTTTAAGCTGAAAGAGAAGACAGGAGCTCAGCTTGATGTGGCTACTAGAAGATTATTCTGAGCTCAGACTAAACATGATAATTTGAGCTTTTATCTCCGAGGCTCCATGTGACGCTGTAGGAGAGAAGGAGGCTGAGTTCAAAACCATAATTGAAACATTCATGGAGGTATATGAGAGAATGGGCCTTAGACTAAACTTTTGGAAGTCAAGGCCCTCTACCAGCCTGCTCCTATCATACAACACTGTTCTCCAACCATCGAGCTTCAAGGCAAGTCATGGAACAACTGGATGAATTCTCAGTGAGGGCAGATATCAGCAATAAAACTCAACATTGCCTCCAGTGTGCTAGCACAGCCCTTGGCCATCTAAAGAACAGCATGCCTGATGACAAAGACTTCAAACCCAACACTAACCTCATGGTCCCCAGAACCACAGTGTTACCTGGCCTTCAGTGGGGAACTTAAAACACTTCAAATCGCTACAAAAATATCACCAGCAATATCTTCACAAAATCCTGCAAATCCACTGTCAGGGTAGACATTCTAATATTTGTAATGTCTCTGATGTTCAACATCACTAGCATCAGAGCACTAGTGGGTTACAGTCTGTTGGGTGAAATGGGTGGTGAGCACCATTCACAAGCCTGACATAAGACTTGCAAACTAAGCTCTCTACTCAGAGCTTCATCATGGCAGCCTATTACCAGGAGGGCAGAGACACTGCTACAAAGATATCCTCAAAGCTGCCAGGAAAGATTTTACCCTTCCATCAACTTGCAGGAATCTCTAGCCCAAGGTGAGCCAAACTGGAGAAGAAGCCAAGTCCAGGTGGACACCAACTGGAGGGAGCATTTGAAAACAAGATCATCACATTTCATAAAAGCTAGCTAGCTGTGGCAGGAAATGGGAATCCAATGCTGGGTTGTGTATTCATTTCAGGCCCCACCACTACAGAGTGGGGCAAAGTTATCTTTGATCTCAAGGGACTGCCTCAGAAGGTTTTAAGAAGAACGTGGAAACATCGTCTGCACCTAATCACTACATAGACTCAGACTTAAACAAAGAAAGGTTGTTTGCAACAAACTACCTCAATTTCAAAAATACACTTTATTCATAAAGGTTTATTTATATACATATAGTCACTAAAGCAGTTCTGTTCTGTACAGTAGCATTTGAAGAAACAAACAAACAAATATTGGAGTTTGACTCTCTCCAGCAAACAAACCAAAGGCATTTCTCACTTGTGCAAGCTTATATTTACATATATTCGAGACATCAGGAGGATCCGATAATTGAATGGGCTTCCATTTACCTTTAACAGGAAGCCCTCAGATGGTGGTGTTTTCCCATTATGACATGGTGGCACTTCCCCAAGCTTTAGTGCGTCCCTCAGCACGTATTCCAGGACCTTGGAATGTGCCAGGCTGCAATGCTTAGTCAGGGTCAACTCCTAGCTCTGGAAGACCAACATGTTTCAGGCAGACCAAAGGGCATCTTTTGCCGAGTTGATGGTCCTCCAGACACAGTTAATATTTGCCTTGAAGTGTGTCCCAGGGATCGGACTGTAGAGCACAGAGTCCTCAAACAATCCTTACCCAGAACCACCGACTGATAGAAATGAAAAATAACACAAGGTATCAGATTGTGGCCATTTAGGAAAGTATCACATTCACCTGAGGTTGAAATACCTAGGAATCAGTGAGACAGTAAAAATGTTATCATCAGAAGTAATGCGTATGCCATTGAGAATAAGTTTGAACCTAGATATATGTGCCAGATAGAAATGAATCAAATCATCCTCCAGGTAGAGTCATAGAGTCAGAGAGATGTACAGGCTGGAAACAGACCCTTCGGTTCAACCCGTCCATGCCGACCAGCTATCCCAACCCAATCTAGTCCCACCTGCCAGCACCGGGCCCGTATCCCTCCAAACTCTTCCTATTCATATACCCATCCAGATGCCTTTTAAATGTTGCAATTGTATCAGCCTCCACCACTTTCTCTGGCAGCTCATTCCATACACGTACCACCCTCTGTGTGAAAATGTTGCCCCTTAGGTCTCTTTTATATCTTTCCCCTCTCGCCCTAAACCTATGCCCTATAGTTCTGGACTTCTGCACCCCAGGGAAAAGACCTTGCCTATTTACCCTATCCATGCCCCTCATGATTTTATAAACCTCAATAATGTCACCCCTCAGCCTCCGATGCTGCAGGGAAAACAGTCCCAGCCTATTCAACATCTCTCTATAGCTCAAATCCTCCAACCCTGGCAACATCCTTGTTAATCTTTTCTGAAACTTTCCAAGTTTCACAACATCTTTCCAATAGGAAGGAGACCAGTAGTGCACACAATATTCCAAAAGTGGCCTAACCAATGTCCTGTACAGCGACAACATGACCTCCCAACTCCTATACTCAATATTCTGACCAATAAAGGAAAGCATATCAAACGCCTTCTTCACTATCCTATCTACCTGTGACTCCACTTTTAAGGAGCTATGAACCTGCACTCCAAGGTCTCTTTGTTCAGCAACACTCCCTAGACCTTACCATTAAGTGTATAACTCCTGCTAAGATTTGCTTTCCCACAATGCAGCACCTCGTTTTATCTAAATTAAACTCCATCTGCCACTCCTCAGCCCATTGGCTCACCTGATCAAAATCCTATTGTAATCCGAGGTAACCTTCTTTGCTGTCTACTGCACCTCCAATTTTGGTGTCATCTGTAATCTTACTAACTATACCTCTTAAGCTCGCATCCAAATCATTTATACAAATGACGAAATGTAGCAGACCCAGCACCGATCCTTTTGGTACTCCACTGGTCACAGGCCTCCAATCTGAAAAACAACCTTCCACTACCACCCTCTGTCTTCTACTTTTAAGCCTGTGCTATATCCAAATGGCTAGTTTTCCCTGTATTCCATGAGATCTAACCTTACTAAACAGTCTTCCAGAGGGAACCTTGTCGAATGCCTTATTGAAGTCCATAAACATCACATCTACCATTCTTCCCTCATCAATCCTCTGTTACTTCTTCAAAAAACTCAATCAAGTTTGTGAGAAATAATTTCCCACGCGCACAAAGCCAAGTTGACTATCTCTAATCAGTCTTTGCCTTTCCAAATACATGCACACCCTGTCCCTCAGGATTCCCTCCAACAACTTGCCCGCCACCGACGTCAGGCTCACTGGTCTATAGTTCCCTAGCTTGACTTTACCACCTTTCTTAAATAGTGGTACCACGTTAGCCAACCTCCAGTCTTCTGACATCTCACCTGTGACTATCGATAATACAGATATCTCAGCAAGTGGGCCAGTAATCACTTCCCTAGCTTCCCACAGAGTTCTAGGGTGCACCTGATCAGGTCCTGGGGATTTATCCACCTTTATGCATTTCAAGACATCCAGCACTTCCTCCTCTTTCATATGGACATTTTTCAAGATGTCACAATCTATCTCCCAACATTCTATATCTTCCATATCTTTCTCCACAGTAAACATTGATGCAAAATACTCGTTTAGTATCTTCCCCATCTCCTGCGGCTTCACACAAAGGCTGACTTGCTGATCTTTGAGGGGCCCTATTCTCTTCATAGTTACCCATTTGTCCTTAATGTAAACTCTTTGGATTCTCCTTAACTCTATTTGCCAAAGCTATCCCATGTCCCCTTTTTTCCCTCCTGAGTTCTCTCTTAAGTATATTCCTACTGCCTTTATACTCTTCTAAAGATTCACTTGATCTCTCCTGTCTATACCTGACATATACTTCCTTCTTTTTCTGAACCAAACTCTCAATTTCTTTAGTCATCCAGCATTCTCTCTACCTACCATGTTCATGTAAATCCCCAAAACATTGAAGTCTAATCAAACTGCCCTTACAATGATATTAGAGTAGGTATTGTGCTGCTAATCGTAGTGACGTAATCTGGGTTTGACAAAAGTTTACTCCAAAATCTGGCACAGACATGAATCAGTGTTGCATTACAACTTATCAAGGGAATATTTAAAATCAAGGGGAAAAGCAGCTAGCCAACAAAGCCATCATTTCCTCCTTTAAGCATTATGACCTGAATTAAGGTCCGTCTATCAGTCCTGGAGGCTGGAACTGGTAGTCATGTCTAATGTCAGGCCTTGTTAGCATCATTTGAGATATTCAGCACACAGTCAGGCTCAACTATTATGTTTTAGAAGAGACCCTGCCTTGCTTGACCAAGAAGCCTTCATACAGCTTATTCCATTGGAAATTTATGAAATTTATCTTAAAATCACTATCTATCTTCATTAAGTTATTAATTACACTGGCTTTGAACTAAGCCATAAGTGTTGATACATGAACATCGCAATGTGAGCATTTTCAGTCTTGTTTTCAATCCCTTAACGCCCTCACCCCTCTGAACATCTGTGACCTCTTCCTCCCCTTCAACTTACAACTGGGGGGGGGACAAGGGATAAATCTTCAGGGGGGCCAGAGATAATGATACAGAGTGAGGAGAAAAACCATAGCAGGTGATTTTCAGGCTGCAGTGAGATAAATATGATTGGAACCAAGTAAAGCAGTCCCTTCCAGTTGAACAGCACTGGAAAAGGATGGTGTGATCAACAATGTCAGTGGTGGTAGACTAGTCAAGAAGGGGCAGGGATGGTTTACCATAGTCACAGTTCATCATGACTTTGCTAAATAATCATTTTGGGGCAGTGGGGTTGTAACGTAACTGGAGGGAGTCAAGTGCGGACTTTGAGAAAGATGGTCATAGCATTGGGGGGCAACCATAGGGTTTCAGCGAGGAAAAGGAGGTTGGAGATGAGGTGGTGGATTAGCAAGGATTGTGTTAAGGAGCTTGTGTATTTTTAGGCATGGAGGGGATTATAGTGGACTTGAAGGAGAGCACCTGAAGAGAGAGAGAGTGAGAAAGAGAGAGAAAGAGAGAGAGAGTAAGTGAACATTTACAGTATTGGCTAACGTAGAAACATGGGACAGAGATTAGTGACTTAATTGGGAACAGGGTCCAGGGAATAAGATACGAGTCTCTTGGACATGATGAATTCAGGATGGGTGCGAGGGGGGAAAGAAGGAAATCCAGAAATAAATATGTTGCCGAGCAAAAAGACCTTCTGTGCAGATTTGTAATATCTTGAAGGTGGAGTCACAGGTAGACTGGGTAATAAAGAAGGTGTTTGGTACACTTGCCTTTATTGATCAGTGCGTAGAGTCCTTACAGTGTGGAAGCAGACCATTTGGTCAATTCAGTCCACACTGACCCTCTGAAGATCATTCCATCTTGACCCACCCACCCCTACTCTGACCTTGCATTTCCTTCGCTTATCCAAGACTCTAAGGACGATTTAGCATGGCCAATCCACCTAATCTGCACATCTTGGACTGTGGGAGGAAAGGTAGCACCCTGAGGAAACTCACACAGAGAATGTGCAAACTCCACACAGGACATCACCTGAGACTAGAATCAAATCCAGGTCTGGTGCTGTGAGGCAGCAGGGCTAACCACTGAGCCAATGTGCCACCCATCATGGAGTTGAGAGGTCATATTTAGACTGAGTAGGACACTGGTTAGGCAACTTTTGGAATATTATGATCAATTATGGTCTCCCTGCTTAAAGAAAGATGTCAAACTTGAAAGGATGCAGAAAAGATTTAGAAGAATGTTGCCAAGGTTGGAGGGTAAAAGCTATAGGGAGAGGCTGAATAGGTTGGGGCTGTTTTCCCTGGAGCTGAGGGGTGATCTTATTTTGATTTATGAAATCATGAGGGACATGGATAAGGTGAACAGGCAAGTTCTTTTTCCCAGGGTAGGGGAATCCAAAACTAGAGGGCATAGTTTTAAGGTGGGAGGGGAAAGATTTAAAATATACCTCAGGGGCAATGTTTTCATTTAGAGGATGATGCAGGTATGAAATGAGTTGTCAGAGAAAGTGGTGGAGGCCGGTATAATTACAACATGCAAAGGCATCTGGATGGAGACATGAACAGGAAGTGTTTAGAGGGATTTGGGCCAAACGCTGGCAAATAGGACCAGATTAATTTAGGATATCTGGCCGGCAAGGACAAGTTGGATTGAAGGGTCTGTTGCCATACCGAACAACTCTATGATTCTATATGAGTTTAGGCAGAGTCTGGACAGATTTTAATAAATCTATGCTCTTCCAAGTCTGGACTTTGTACAACTGTACTCGAATTGCTCTTAAACCATCTCTGCCTTTCCACTTCTTTCTCTCTCTGTCTCTCTAGAAACATCCCACCCTCTCTCCACTCCCTCTTCCTTTAAGATTCTCCAAGCTTTTGGAGACCTGATATCGCCTCCTGTGGCTTGGTGTCAATAGTTATGTCTGATTATATTCCTATGAAAAGCCTCAGGCTGTTCTGCTGCTAACGATACTATATAAACCTGGTTGTTTTTATTGTTGAACCAAGCCTTGAGCCCCTGGGGCCAGCAATCAGCTTCTTCAGGAGATGAGGAAGAAATTGAGCTGTCACTTAAGTCATCACTACTGTGACTTCCCCAGAAACGCTGAAATTTCCTGTCAGAACAGGCTCTCTATTCGCCTTCGGAGCCAGTTATTTACAATTAGTACCGGAAACCTTGCAAATCAACACTAACACCATATAACTCTGTGCTGACACCAAAGGAAAGAGATGTCAAGTATATGTTACCAAATTCACACCATTTTAAGAAGTCAGAACGAGGTGAGGACATGTTCCATGGAATGAATATATTCGAATGCTGCTGATACTAAAGGATAAGTTCCAATAAAGGACATGAAGACAGAATTTAGCATCTACGCACCATTTTTGCTTTGACTCAAGTAGACAAAGTTCACAAAATTATCGGGAAGCTCTATACGCTTGTCTGCTAAACTTTGTCCAAACTGTAGGTCAATGGAAGACTGGGGGGTGTCAGTTAAGGAATCACAGCAACGTTTTGAGCTGACACATTGGTACTGCGCACCATGTCTCTAAGACTAATTGTTCCACATAGATACATAGGTATGAGTCCTGTCCTAAACCACTGGATTTGCTACATATATATTGGAAGCAAGCACCCTTAGCATTTGTAATCTATTAAGTTAAAAATCACACAACACCATATTATAGTCCAACAGGTTTAATTGGAAGTGCACTAGCTTTCGGAGCGATGCTCCTTCATCAGGTAATAGTCACTTTCGGAGCGTCACTCCAAAACCTAGTGTGCTTCGAATTAAACCTGTTGGACTATAACCTGGTGTTGTGTGATTTTTAACTTTGTCCACCCCAGTCCAACACTGGCATCTCCAAATCATAATCTATTAAAGCCTTGTCCTAAATCAAAAGAGGTTGCAATGAGGTTACTAGGCTAATGCTATAAAATCCAGTAGGAAACTCAGGAGGAAGTATAACTGGGAAAGAACGTGGAGGGCACCTCATCTTTCAACTTCACACAATACAGCTCAATGTTGAGTTCAACAATTTTAGATCAGGCCCTCTGCAGTCATTTTGTTATCTCTCTCCATTGCTATTTGTCTTCTCTTTCTCTCTTCCTTTTCTTACTTTTTGGAAGACCATTATTTGGGATGCTACCATTTAAACCTCCTCTAGACACACCTATAATTATTTGCCTCTCATTGCCATTCCTTCTGGCTTTGCCTCATACCTCCCTCTGTTATATAATCTCTCCTGCTCTCTTCCCGATGCCATATCCCCCCTTTACTTTTTTTTTATTCCCCCTTTACTTTTTTTTTATCCCCACTCTCTTTCATGCGCTCAAACGTTTTTACAACTCTATCCTTTCCAAGCCTTGCTAAAAGGTCACATTAACACTGTTCCACCTGTCACCGATGCTGTCAGACCTGCTGAGCTTTTTGGTATTTTCTGATTTCATTTCCGATGTCAAGGGTGAGCCAGTGCTTTGTCTTTACACCATGGAGGGTAACAGAGGTGACTCGCGTTTCAGTTGCTCTAAGGCAGGGATTTCAATGGAGCCTGTGTTAATTGACTCCCACCACCCCCAACCCATTGGAGACATCAGAGAAGACTCACAGGTTTTCCTTACATTTCAGTGACCCCTCCTATGAGGCTTTGGTGAGTGTAACAGGGGACAGGTAGAGGTTCCTTCTCTGGGGTTTGGCATCAGGAAGGCCTCTCCTCCACTTGATCAAGATGGTGACCTGAGCCAAGGCTCGTCCACTCTGACCGCTTTTCTTTCCTTTCTTGTCTTTTTTTATTCCTTTTTTTTGCTTCTATTTCTTCTCTTTTCTTTACCGACCTCTTGTCCTGAGCTTGGAAGGCATCGGCGGTGGTGATGAGCGATTCCGGCATAGACCTTGAGGCAGCAAGCGAGTGAGCTCAGAGTGGACTCCAGTCAGCCCTTACTTACTTTTCCAGGACAAGCACGGGCCCTGGCAGCGGAATCAATAGCTGCTACATTGCAGGGGGTGGCATTGGTAAGGTAGGCCCAGGGGCAAGAGATGGCAGGAATACAGAGTACTGGGCTAATGGTAAGATTCTTGGTAGCGTAGGAGAGCAGCGAAATCTCGGTGTCCATCTACATAGATCCCTGAAAGTTGCCACCCAGGTTGATAGGATTGTTCAGAAGGCATACAGTGTGTTAGCTTTTATTGGTAGGGGGATTGAGGCTCGGAGCCATGACGTCATGCTGTAGCTGTACAAAACTCTGGTGCAGCCGTACTTGGAGTATTGCATATAATTCTGGTCACTGCATTATAGGAAAGATGTGGAAGCTTTGGAAAGGGTTCAGAGGAGATTTACCCCAGGATTACGCCTGGTATGGAAGGAAGGTATGAGGAAAGGCTGAGGGACTTGAGGCTGTTTTTGTTAGAAAGAAGAAGTTTGAGAGGTGACATAATTGAGACATATAAGATAATCAGAGGGTTAGATAGGGTGGACAGTGAGAGCTGGAAATGTGTTGCTGGAAAAGCGCAGCAGGTCGGGCAGCATCCAGGGAACAGGAGAATCGACGTTTCGGGCATAAGCCCTTCTTCAGGAAGAGCCTTTTTCCTCAGATGGTGATGGCTAACACGAGGGGACAAAGGTTTAAATTGAGGGGTGATAGATATAGGATTGATGTCAGAGGTAGTTTCTTTACTCAGAGAGTAGTAGGGGTGTTGAACGCCCTACATACAATAGTAGTAGACTCACCAACTTTAATGGCATTTAACTGGTCGTTGGATAAACATACAAATGAGAATGGAATAGGGTAGATTAGATGGGCTTCAGATTGGTTTCACAGGGTGGCGCAACATCGAGGGCCTGTACTGCGCTGTGATGTTCTGTGTTCTGTGGCATCTGAGGATTGGCGACTTCGGCATTGGTTGGATCCGGCATTGGCGTTGACAAAGCGGTGGCAGAAGGGCAACACCGGCGATATCGGTGAGATGGGCCCAAGATGCGACTCTGACATTGATGGGTCCGGCACGGGCATTGACAAGATGGGGGCAGAGGTGAATTGGCCCAGTGGTGAAAGATGGTGCCTGAGGATTGGGACCGGTGTAGAAGGTGGCGAGATGGTGGAGGAAGAATGCTGTTGCAGATGTTGTTGATGATGAGCTGGCTCAGGACTGATGGGCTCTCTTTAAGCTGTACCCTTTTTTAATTCAAACAATTTTAAATGGCATGGAATCATGGAAAAGCTTTTCACTATGTTTGACTGTTTTTCTCACTGTAAATTCACTCTGGTCCTGGGTAACTTGGAAGGTCAGTGCTGGTGGTCTCTACAAATGCAACCAGATGCAATATCAGAAGATAAAGAATGATTTGCTACACTCCACACCTTAAGTGTCTGCATCTCCTCTGGTACCTCACACTCACAGGGGCATCATCCTATCTAATTATGCCACTGCACAGGCATCTCACAAAGGATCTCAACCTGCAGGTCTCAACATTGCACGCATCATAGGGCTCCCCCACCACTTCTCACCCCCTTCTAGGACGTGCGTTTTAGTAGCTGATGAACATTAGGGATTATCCCCACTGTATTCTAGGAGTCTGCAATGTGTAGCTGAAGAACATTGGAATTGTTCCTGTAGTATCAGTGACACATGAATGAGCCACGTAAGCAACATTGCAGTCTGCTTTCCTTGGATATACAGGATGGCAAACACATTGGCCTACTGAAATACTGTGAGCTTTAATCAACTATCCTTTCTCCTCTCTTCTACTGGTAATGGTGGCATGCCAGGCCCAGGCCAGTATTTGAGACTGCAGCCTCTACCTGTCAGCATCACCGTTCTAAGACTGAAGCCTCTGAAATCTCAGTGGTCCCAACAGCAAGGTGTTCAGTTGCACAGATGCTGTCACCTCAGCGGGGTATATTAACTGGGTTAGACTCGGAGTGACAATCTGATGAGCACCTTCCTGACCCAGTGGGGGGAAAGAAACAGCCTGGGGGTCACTGATTCCCCCAGGACCGCCAGAGATACAGCATCCATCCAGTCCCAGGAGGAGGTACACTTCTGTATTGGGCCAATTCCTTCATCTCCGCCGCATCTGCTCCCAGGAGGACCAGTTCAAAATACGTACAACACAGATGGCCTCCTTCTTCAAGGACCGCAATTTCCCCCCCGACGTGGTCGACGGTGCCCTCCACCGCATCTCCTCCACTTCCCGCTCCTCCGCCCTTGAGCCCCGCCCCTCCAACCGCCACCAGGACAGAACCCCACTGGTCCTCACCTACCACCCCACCAATCTCCATGTACAGCGCATCATCCGCCGTCACTTCCGCCACCTCCAAACAGACCCCAGCACCAAGGATATATTTCCCTCCCCACCCCTATCAGCTTTCCGTAGAGACCACTCCCTCCGCGACTCCCTTGTCAGATCCACACCCCCCACCGACCCAACCACCACTCCCGGCACCTTCCCTTGCAACCGCAGGAGGTGCAACACTTGCGCCCACACCTCCCCCCTCACTTCTCTCCAAGGCCCCAAAGGAAACTTCCATATCCGCCACAGATTCACCTGCACCTCCACCCACATCATCTACTGCATCCGCTGCAGCCGGTGTGGCCTCCTCTATATTGGGGAGACAGGCCGCCTACTTGCGGAGCGATTCAGAGAGCACCTCTGGGCCACCCGGACGAACCAACCCAACCAACCTGTGGCACAGCATTTCAACTCCCCCTCCCACTCCACCGAGGATATGCAGGTCATTGGACTCATCCACCGCCAAACCACAACAACCCGACGGTCGGAGGAGGAACGTCTTATCTTCCGACTGGGAACCCTCCAACCACAGGGGATGAACTTGAACTTCACCAGTTTCTTCATCCCCCCTCCCCCCACCTTGTCTCAGCCGAATCCCTCCAGCCCGGCACCGCCTCCCTGACCTGCAGTCTTCTTCTTCACCTCTCCGCCTCCATCCTACTCCGACCCATCACCTTCACCTTGACCTCTTTCCACCTATCACATTTCCAACGCCCCTCCTCCAAGTCCCTCCTCCCTACCTTTTATCTTCTCCTGCTGAACACTCTCTGCTCATTCCTGAAGAAGGGCCTGTGCCCGAAACGTCGAATCTCCTGTTCCCTGGATGCTGCCTGACCTGCTGTGCTGTTCCAGCAATAAAGTTTCAACTTTGATCTCCAGCATCTGCAGACCTCACTTTCTCCCATAAGTGACAAGGTCAACTTGCAGGGAGATAGAGAAAGAGAGCGAGAGGTAGAGGATCATCAGGCAGATCTGCAAGACGACCCCTGGCTGATGTCACAGCAAGGTCCTGGGCTGATTTTGATTGATTGATGGACTGAAATGATGTCAGTCCCTGGACCTGAAGTGCCTGGATTGACCATGATCAACTCGAAATAGTCGCTGGACCGACTGTGACAGTATTCCCTGACTTAGAGGGACTGACTCTCCCCTATAACTATGCCTCTCCTTTTCTTTTCACACATCACACAATGTACTCTTCATCCACATTCAATGTATTTGCCACGTACACTGCAGGCACATGACATTGATGCTTAACTGTGCCATACCTTCAGAAGCAACTTCCATAACCTTCTGCAGTAAGCTTCCATTTTCAGACACAAACTGGTGCCTGACTTTCTGCACTAAGGTGCCATTGTGAAGCACAAGGTGCTCCCTTGCCATTCTCCTGTTGAGTTTTGGGATTGCCCAGGGACAAATCCTGTCTTAGGCCCCTTGAATGTGCCAACTGCTGTTGAAGCTCTCAAGTGAAGTGAGGGCAAAGAACATTGGCAATGTTTTCATAGAGCAGTAATAGAACTTGCCCAGACTGGAGACTGATGAACAGATTGTTAGGTATGTGGCTCTTATCTGCAGTCAAGTATCTGAAGTGTCGAGTATGTCAAGTAGGCAGACATTAATTAGGAAAGCAGAGTTAATTCCAATGAGTTCTGTATTTAATGAGATGCAAAGGCTTATTTTTAACGTACTAACAGCTAATGGCAAGGAGGTCCACTTGCAGTCTGAGGAGCGAGGAGTTAATTGCTAAAGTTTTACTCAATGGCGAGAAGCTGATTTTTGGACTCTTTGCCCAACCAAGTCGTCACAGCCACTATTTATCTCACCTCCTCTGGGAGCAGAACATTGGGCCCCTGTGGGAGAAAAATACAGAAGGACGTGCTGATCAGGTGATAGGGTGATACTTAAAAACATAGAAAACAGCATCAGGAATAGGCCATTCAGCCCTTCAAGCCTGCTCTGCCATTCAATATGATCATGGCTGATCATCAAGTTTAGTACCCTAATTTCAACCCCACCACCCCCCCAATATCTTTTGATCCCTTTGGCTACAGGAGCTATATCTACCTCCTTCTTGAAAATACATAATGATTTGGCCTCCACCACTTTCTGTGTAAGCTTTCACTGCATTCCCCCGACAGAAGGAACATCCTTTCACAGATACGATGCCAAGAGAGGTAAGACGAAGTTGGTGTGACACATAAACACCAGCAAAGACCAAATGGCCTCTGTCTGTCATACCTTGTTGAGTTGATTCAATGTTTCTTACAGTGACAGAATTCGGTCTGATGTTATTGACTCTAAAGTCAGGGTTTTTCTAATCTGTCTAAGTCTCTGATGCTGGGATCAAAGGCAAGGATCAAAAGTGTGAGCTAGTTTAGTGTTACACCTAAACCTTTTAAAGAAGCTTAGCATACATTAGATTTTCATTTTTTGTTTTGGCAATTCTTTACTTAACAAAGCTGACAAGTTAATGATCCTGATAGTGATATGTTAATAGGAAACTTATTTTTCATGAAAATCAGATGCAGCCCGATAGAGATTATAGGCTAAATCCTACTTTGTGTTCATGATTTGGAGATGCCGGTGTTGGACTGGGGTGTACAAAGTTAAAAATCACACACCAGGTTATAGTCCAACAGGTTTAATTGGAAGCACTAGCTTTCGGAGCGCTGCACCTTCATCAGGTGGTTGTGAAGGACACAATTATGAGGCACAGAATTTATAGCAAAAGTTTACAGTGTGATGTAACTGAAATTATATATTGAAAAATACCTTGATTGTCTGTTGAGTCTTTCAAGGTTTAATTGGAAGCACTAGCTTTCGGAGCGCTGTACCTTCATCAGGTGGTTGTGAAGGACACGATTATGAGGCACAGAATTTATAGCAAAAGTTTACAGTGTGATGTAACTGAAATTATATATTGAAAAATACCTTGATTGTCTGTTGAGTCTTTCATCTGTTCAAATACCATGATACTTCTTTCATGTGTAAATGACAAAACTTTTTTTTAAAGTTGCATTCTCAGGTTAATTGTAACAATGGGTGTTAGCTAGACAATATGTTGAAGGTGTTAGCCCCTGTGTTGTCTGTCTATGCCATGATGTTTAGATTGATTCTAATCTAAAAAGTGAGATAACAGAGTTTTACATGAATTCATGCAGCTTTTGAGCAAAGTACAATGTCACTCTACAAGTACAAATTCACCGCACAAAATATATGTATATATGTGTGTGTGTGTCTGGGTTGGGGGGTTGTGAGTGTGAGAGAGAGTGTATATGTGTGTGTATGTGCGTGTAGAGTGTCTTAAGTCTGTGAGGGAGTGCATGTGTGAGTGTGGGATTGTGTGTGGGTGTCTGGGGTGGAGGCTTGTGTTGGCTGTGGCCATTGTGTTAATTATTTTGGAGGGTTTTTCGTTGTGAGGCCTAACAAGATCTCTCGTCATATCTTATCAAACTCACCTCATTAACTACCAGCCCCACTGCTATGCCAACCCACATTCACCTGATACCAGTCCTATCTTACCACACACAATGCACTGAAGACGTCAATGGATAGCCACCAAAAGTCCAGTATCCCCAGCACTGACATGATCTTTGAGAGGTCACTGTGCACCTGGAGAAGTGTTGGCACTCTGACATTGACCATCACTGGTAACATAATGGCACAGCAGGCCACAAAGCTCCACTGCCCACAGCACGTGGTCTGCATTCCCTCACAAACTTAACCCTGTACTTTCACTTTAGTTGCTGCTGCACCACCAGGCCACATAGTTTACCCGTCCTTAGATATATTTTGTCTATATATTCTCTCTAAGCCATTGGTACTCTGCCCCCAGTGCCCACTGTCAATCCCACAGCATGACCAGGATGGAACATGATATACAAGCAAGCAATTGGACATCCAAAGATGACCGTTAACATATAGTCACCAAAAGTGAACATAAACAAAACCAGTAGAGCCTGCAGTTCACTCTAACAATGCAAGTCAAATGCTAACATTTTGATCTTATCAGTTCATGACAGTCTGCTGCACCCAGCTCCCATCTACTGGAACTGGAACCAAGTGTCAATCGAGATTTGACTGGCTTGTAGCACTCGATGCAGTTCGGCTCTGTCAGGGACAAGAAGAGATTCCTCTTCCTCCTCCTCCTCCTCCTCCTCTTCCTGGGTGGATTACTCTTGAGTTCCCAGGTCCTCAGCTCCTCACCCATTGCCTCACTGCCTGCTCCACCTGGACAGAACGCAGCCAGCCAGAATGATACAGCACACGCTGTCTGGTCTATACTGGAGGGCTCCCTGACTCTGACCGGTCCAGGCAGTAGAACAACATCTTTAGCAGCGCCATTGTCTGCTCCACACAGCCCTGCTCACAGCTTGTGCACCAACGTGGGGAAGGTGCTGCACTGGCTGAGTGACCCACACATTAAATTAAAACGACAATGCCTGCTGCATTTCAACCTCTTTCCCATCCCAGACCCACATCCACCATTCAATGTTTCATTGTATTCAGTATGGTCCATCATCATCTGTATCTGCTGCCATTGGATTTATCTGGCAGTTCAGCTTTAATGGTAATCTCCAGGATTTTGACAGTGGAGGATTCAGTGACTGAAATGTGGATAGATTCTCTCTTGTCAGAGATGGTCATTGCCTGACACTTGTGTGGCACAAATGTTACTTATGACTTACCAGCCCAAGTTTGGATATAGACCGCTTCAGCAACTGAGGGGTTGTGAATGGTGTTGAAAATTATGCAATCATCAGTGAACATGTCCCCTGTCTGATGTTATGATTGAGGGAAGTTCATTGATAAAGCAGCCGATGATGTTTGAGCCTAAGACACTGACGAACCTGTGCAGACGTCATAGGGTCATAGAGATGTGCAGTACAGAAACAGACCTTTTGGTCCAACCTGTCCATGCCAACCAGGTATCCCAACCCAATCTAGTCCCACTTGCCAGCACCCGGCCTATATCTCACCAAACCCTTCCTATTCATATATCCATCCAAATGCCTTTTAATGTTGCAATTGTACCAGCCTCCACCACTTCCTCTGACAGCTCATTCTTTAAATGTTGCAATTGTACCAGCCTCCACCACCTCCTCTGGCAGCTCATTCCACGCATGTGAAAAAGTTGTCCCTTAGGTCTCTTTTATACCTTTCCCCTCTCACCCTAAACCTATGTCCTCTAGTTCTGGACTCCGCTCCCTGGGGAAAATACTTTGTCTGTTTATCCTATCCATGCCCTTCATGATTTTATAAACCTCTATAAGGTCACCCCTCAGCCTCTGACGCTCCAGGGAAAACAACCCCAGCCTTTTCAGCCTCTCCCTATATTTCAAATCCTCCAACACTGGCAACAACCTTGCAAATCTTTTCTGAACCCTCTCATGTTTCACAACAGCCTTCTGATAGGAAGGAGACCAGAATTGCACACAATATTCCAAAAGTGACCTAACCAATGTCTTATACAACCGCAACATGATCTCCCAACTCCTGTACTCAATACTCTGACCAATAAAGGGATGCATACCAAACGTCTTCTTCACTATCCTATCTACCTGCGACTCCACTTTCAATGAGCTATGAACCTGCACTCCAAGGTCTCTTTCTTCAGCAACACTCCCTAGGACCTTACCATTTGGTGTAAAAGTCCTGCCCTGATTTACCTTTCCAAAATGCAGCTCCTCACATTTATCTAAATTAAACTCCATCTGCCACCCTCAGCCCATTGGCCCATTTGATCAAGACCCCATTGTAATCTGAGGTAACCTTTTTTGCTGTCCACTACACCTCCAATTTTGGTGTCATCTACAAACTTACTAACTGTACCTCTTATGCTCATATCCAAATCATTTATGTAAATGATGAAAGGTAGTGCCCAGCACCGATCCTTGTGGCACTCCACTGGTCACAGGCCTCCAGTCTGAAAAACAACCCTTTCTGTATCCAAATGGCTAGTTCTCCCTGTATTCCGTGAGATCTAAACTTACTAACCAGTCTCCCCTGGGGAACTTGTCGAATGCCTTACTGAAGTCCATATAGGTCACGTCCACTGTTCTGCCCTCATCAATCCTTTTTGTTACTTCAAAAAACTCAATCAAGTTTGTGAGAAATGATTTCCCACACTCAAAATCCAGAACTATAGGGCATAGGTTTAGCGTGTGAGGGGAAAGATATAAAAGAGATCTACGGGGCAACTTTTTCACACAGAGGGTGGTACGTGTATGGAATGAGCTGCCAGAGGAAGTGGTGGAGATTGCAACACTTAAGAGGCATTTGGTATATGAATAGGAAGGGTTTGGAGGGATATGGGGTGGGTGCTGGCAGGTGGGATTAGATTGGGTTGCGTTATCTAGTCAGCATGGACGGGTTGGACTGAAGGGTCTGTTTCCATGCTGTACATCTCCATGACTCTATGTTCATGATCCATAATCAGTCCTTGCCTTTCCAAATATGTATAAATCCTATCCCTCAGGTTTCCCTCCAACAACTTGCCCACCATCGACATCAGGCTCACTGGTCTATAGTTCTCTGGCTTGTCCTTACTATTCTTCTTAAATAGTGGTACCATGTTAGCCAGTCTTCCAGCACCTCATCTATTACTATTGATGATGCAAATATCTCAGCAACAGGCCCAGCAATCACTTCCCTAGCTTCCCACAGAGTTCTAGGGTACACCTAATTAGGTCCTGGGGATGTCTCCACCTTAGTGCATTTCATGACATCCAGCACTTCCACCTCTGCAAAATGAACATTTTTCAAGATGTCACCATCCATTTTCCTACATTCTATATCGTCTATATCCTTCACCATAGTAAACATTGATGCAAAATACTCATTTAGTATCTCCCCCATCTCCTGCGGCTCCACATAATTATGTCCTTGGGCTGACATGATTAACCTCCAATAACCACACCCGTTTTGCTTTGTGTCACATATTACTCTTACCAGAGGTCAATTTTCACTCTGATTCTCATTGACTCCAGTTGGATTAGACTCCTTGATATCACACACTGTAAAATGTTGCCTTGATGTCAACAGCGGTAACTCTCATCTCAGTTCTGGAGTTCAACTCTTTTGCCCATGTTTAGATTAAGGCTGTAATGCAATCAGAAGCTGAGGAGCTCAAAGTCGCTGTGGTGGAACCCAAAGTGGACGTCAGTGAGTAGGCTATTACTTTGCAAGCGCTGCTTGTTAGCACTAATAAAGACAATGTCCATTACTTTATTGATAAATGAGAGTAGGCTGATGAAGCAGGAAGCAGCCTCATTTGATTTGTCCAGCTTTTTGTAAACAGGATGTACCTGGTCAAATTTCCTCATTTCGGGAAGACATTAGTGTTGTGGTTGCACTGGTACAACTTGGTTGGTGTCAGTTCTGAAGCACAAGTCTTCAGCATTATTGCCAAAAACACATCAGGGCCCATTAGCCTTTGCAATATCCAATGGTTTGTGCTGTTTCTGGATAGCTTGTGAAGTGAATCCAATTGGCTGAAGACCTCACCTGTGATGCTGGGATCCTCAGGAGGAGGCAGAGATGGATCAGCCACTTGGCACTTCTGGCTAACGATGGTTCAATGACCTAAGTATTTTTGCATTGATATACTGGGCTCTCCACCATTGAGGATGGGGATGTTTGTGGAGTCCTGTCCTGTTTTTAGATGTTTAATTGTCCACCACCTTTCACAACTAGACAGGCAAGACTGCAGAGCTTAGATCTGATGAAGCGCACTTATGAAGGGTCATTGAACTCAAAACTTCTCTCACTCTACAGATACTGCCAGACTTGCTGAGTTTCTCCAGCACTTTCTGTTTTAGCTTCAGATCTGACCCATTGTTTGTGGAATTGCTTCCCTTCTTTTAAATACTGCTTCTGCCATTTGGCATGTAAATGGTCCTGTGTTGTAGTTTCACTAGGTAGAGACTTCACTTCTTGGTATGCCTGGTGCTGCTCCTGAAATACCCTTCTGCACCGTCCATTGAACCAGCGTCGATTTGTCAGTTTGATTATAACGCTAGGGGAGGAGATATGCTGAGTCATGATGTTAAAGATTATGATTGAATGAAATTCTGTTGCTGTTGCTGCTGATGGCCCCAGTACCTCATGAATATTCAGATTTGAGTTGCAAGATGCGTTCAAAGTCTGGCCCATTTAGTCATGATTCAGAGATGCTGGTGTTGAACTGGGGTGTACAAAGTTAAAAATCACACAACACCAGGTTATAGTCCAACAGGTTTAATTGGAAGCACACTAGCTTTCGGAGCGACGCTCCTTCGTCAGGTGATTGTGGAGGGCTCGATCGTAACACAGAATTTATAGCAAAAATTTGCAGTGTGATGTAACTGAAGTTATACATTGAAGAATTGATTGTCTGTTAAGCCTTTCATCTGTTAGAATACAATGATAGTTTCACTTCTTTCATGTGTAAATCACAAAACGTTTTTTATAAAGTTGCATTCTCGGGTTAGCTGGTTAACAATGGTGTTAGCTAGACAATATGTTGAAGGTGTTAGCCCCCTGTGTTCTCTGTCTCTGACCTGATGTTTAGATTGAT